>NC_033800.1:2322524-2361602 GCF_001876935.1 Asparagus officinalis | reverse complement strand
CGGTCGACCGAAAAACTCCATCGGTCGACCGCACCGGTCGACCGACGAAGGTCCAGAACTCTTCTTCGTGCTTTTGCTCTCTGCCGGTCGACCGACAAAAATTTCGGTCGACCGACAATATAGCCGTTGCTTTTTAACGGCTCTTTCTCTGAGCTGTTTGCTGGGGTTTTTGGTCATTTCGTTTTGGGGTTTTTGGCTGAGCTTTGAGTGGGTATATATACCCCATTGCTGATGTCTTTTCAACTAAGCTAAGAAGTTTTTAAAGAAGTTTTTAAACAAGGTTTTAAACAAGGGTTTAAGCTTGTTTTTGTTTGGTTTAAGTTTGTTTTGGTTTGCTGTTACAAAGAGGAGTTTACAATCAGCTATTGAAGAGTTCATCTTCAACATTTCATCATCCTCTCTTTGTGTTTATAGAGAAGTTTCCTTAACTCTATTTCCTAGCATTTTTACTATTGAATTTCATATCAATTCTTATTGCTAGTTCTTATTGAGTTAAGTTTTATTGAATCTCACTGTTACACACACCCACATTGAGCTTATTGTATCTTTCATACATAGTATAGTTGGGTGGTGAGAGATTGTAACTTTGATTTGTGCTTTCATTGTGTTCTCATCTATTGTAGAGAACAAATTTATATTTGTTACATTGTGAGTGTTGTAAGGTTTTCGGTGAGCTAGAAACCGAGTGTGTAGTGAGGTTTTCGGTGAGCTAGAAACCGAGTGTGTTGTAAAGTTTTCGGTGAACTAGAAAACCGATTGTGAGGAGTGACGTTGATCGGTGAGCGTTGAAAACCGATACTGTGAGGTGTAAACGTTATTCGGGTGAACGTAGAAAACCCGGTTGATAGTGGATTTCTCCCCGGGAGTGGGGAGCGGAGACGTAGGACGGAAGGTCCGAACTCCGTGATCATCTTTGTGTGTTTGTGATTGTCTTGGCGTCTCACTTGTGCTTATTGTTCATATCATTCTTGTCGCCATTATCTATTGTTCACTTTGTCCACTATCTTGTTTATCTTGTTTATGTTTATATCACCCTTAGTTTCATATCCTTGCATATAACTCATAATATATTTCATCATATAGGATATATCACTTTGTGTATATTGCATATTCTTGCCCATAATAGATTGTATACCTATCTTGCAAGAATATAGTTGTTAATTATTTTTAATTGGCATTTAATCGGATTAGATTAGCATAAGACCCTAATCACCCCCCCTCTAGGGTCTAACAATTGGTATCAGAGCTTGGTGCTCTTTGATTTAAGGTCTAATCGCCTTGAGTTAAAGATCCAAGTTATCTTTTTGTGCTAATCTTGTTTTGATTGCATTTGCATCTTGCTTGCATATTTTTACAAATTATGAATATGAATGATGCATCTTGTTTAGGCTATGATTCTAGTGTTGCTCCTAGATTAGACAATTTCCCCTATGCCCAATGGTGTGTTAGATTTAAACTATTTGTTAGATCTAAACATTTTGATTTATGGGAAATTATAGATGATGCTTATATTGTGCCCATTTTGGAGAAATCCAAGTGGAATAAAAATGATCATCGCATGTTTACTATGAACAACATTTTGTTAGAATATTTGTTAAATGCTTTTAACTCATCTATGTCTAACAAGTTTGTTCATTTTGATAGTGCTTACACCTTATGGATATTTATAGAAGCACATCAATGAGACTTGGAGGCGATCCGACAAGCTTTGGAGGATCCCGCTTCAAGTTCATGTGGAGCATCATGCACACGGCCACTAGGCGATAGCCCTAGTGAGGTTTGCGAGTTCGAAACCATAAATGATTTACCTAATGATGAACTTGCTTGTGCTAGTGAAAAATTATTACATGCCTTTAACAAATTGCAAAATGATTCATTAATTTACAAAGCGAGCATGAAATTTTGATCCGATCATGAGTTGTTAGCATATAAGTTTGAAACTATTTCTAATGAAAATGTGATCCTTAAAGAAAACAATGAAAAAATAAAATTGGATCACGTTTCTTTAACTTCAAACGTTGCTAGCTTAACTTATGAAAGAGATAATGCCATGTTAGAAGTAGAGAACATAAAAAATAACACTGCTTCATTTATAAATGACTATTTATGTTCTACTTCTAAAAATGCATATGTGCCTAAGAATGAAGACTTGAATCTTATGAACAAAAGTATTTCATCTTTAGATTCAACTTTGAAAACATGCATTAATAATCATAAGAAGCTTATGGATATGTGTGCTAAGTCTAAGAAGTCATCCACTTATTATGCACACATGTATAGCAAAACTTATAAGTGTTCTATATGCGGCCGTCAAGGTCATTTAGCTAAGTTTTGCTATGATGCACACAAAAATAAGAATACTAATCCTTCTTGTGCATCTCATCAAGCTTCTTCATCTTGTACACTTACACATTCACATGCTCATTCTCACAAAGTTCATCATAAGCATGCTAGTGTGTTCAAGTGTGATTATTGTGGTCGTTTTGGTCATTTGGCCAATTATTGCTTTGATTTGAAAAGAAAATCTCATTTGACAAATGCTTCCAATAGACCACATGTTTTTAAATGTGATGTTTGTGGTAGGTTTGGACATCTTGCTAAATTTTGTTTTGATATACAAAAAGCTTCTAAATTGCAATATGTTCCAAATAGACCATTGTTTAAGAATGTTTCTCATTTGCAAAATAATTTTAAAAGAAAATCTTTATTTGCAAATGATTCCCGTGCACGAGCTAATGGTCCACAAAAACAAATGGATCTCTTTCATTGCACAAATTGCAATCGGAAGGGTCATTTGAATGAATATTGTTTTGACCATGTTAGTGCACCATATGTGCCTAAGAGGGTTCATAACCCTAGGGCTTTGAGCTTAAATGATAGGGGTCATGTCCCTAAATCTTTTGGTACCAAGAGTTCTTGGGTACCAAAACAAATTTGATTTTCAAACTAAGAATTTTAATGTTTTTATCCTTCTTTATCTTGATTTTGAAAATTATGGTTTGAAATCTTTTTATATGAAAACAATTTATAATTGATAAAATCTTTTGTTTTCATGATTAATTGTTTTGTTTTGATGAGAGGTTTGTACTTATATAACCCTCCGGGTTTATTGGGTGTTTATTCCCAAATTATGTTTACCGGGTGCAAAAATGTTTATATGGGTTAATACTAGCTCAAGAGCTAGATATAGTTGCCTCTCTTGATTTTTGAAAATCAAAGATGATTTTTAGTTTTTCAAATCCATAGTTCATGAGTTACTTTTGAGCTATGAAAATTTTGCTTTGATTTGTTATTTTGAATTCATTATATAAGCACAAATAGATGATTCAAATTTTAAATATGCTTTATAATGTATTCTATGAGTGGTTTGATCAAGTTATGTAAAGAAAATTTTTCTTTATTGATCAAACATTATTTTTGAATATAAACTTTGATTTATGATTTCTTTTGGTTGAATTGTTTTCATTTGAAAACGTTTTGCATGATTCTCATGTTCCTCTTCTTTTGATTTCATAAATCTACTTTTATACATATTTTTTATGTTCTTGGATATGAGACACATATTTTATTTTATATGTGTTCCCATTGTCTTTTTGTATGTGAGTGGTGTTTAGCATATTTCTCATTTATGCTTGCTCACATATGTTTGCCATGATATTCATTTCATATATTCCATATGGCATTTTGATAGGGGGAGCAATCCCTATATCTTTTTATGTTTGATACTCACCCGTGCTTATTGATAGGGGGAGCTTTCGCTCTCTTAATCCTTTTGTCCCCTTTTTGATGTTGTCAAAGGGGGAGAAATATTGTGAGTATATGTATATTCTTTCTTGTTTATATGCATGTGAATTGTAATCTATATATTCATTTCCTTTCATGCATATATCCTTTTTGTAAATTGTTTGTCATCATCAAAAAGGGGGAGATTGTTGGCCTTCTTGTTTTGATGATGATTTACAAACAATTTACTACTAATGTTGTTTGTCTAGTGCTTGTATTATCTATTCATTGTAGACAAACAACGTAGTTGGAGGATGGATGGATTGCGCCATAACGACGATATCAAATGGAGGTTGGCGGAATTGTGGAGTGAAGCAACATACAATTCAAGTTAAAGATCAAGTTCAAGCTTCATCCGCATGTGTACCAAGTTGAGCTACAATGAAGATCAAGATCAAGCTTGGGTAATCTAGTTTAGATTTTATATTATGTGTGTTAGATACTCTAAGCTCAATATCATATACACACACACATTTATTGGTTTCTTCGTATATATATATATATAGTCATATATATATATATTGTTTTCTTGGTTTATAGACTTAACAATAATCATATACATCTTTTATTAAGTCTACAAAATCATTTTGTAATGTTTCAAAACATGGTTAAGCTAAAATGTCAAGATTCATATGTTTACATTTTCATGTTTTGGACTATTTTGCAAAATGATGATATTTCTCATTTGGGAAGTCTTTTTAGAAAACCAGTTTTTATAGCATGTGTATTATCATGTCTACAATCATTCCCCAAAGTCTTACATTTTTCTGAATTTATTTGATATTTTTAAACAGCATTTCAAAATCAGATAAACAGTTTTCATATCAGTTTTCGGTCGACCGCACCGGTCGACCGAACCTGAGGTCAAAAGTTCACTGGGCTGACAGACGTCTGTCGGTCGACCGGTACGCGACGCGTACGGTCGACGATGAAAATTTTCGGTCGACCGACGAAATTTTCGGTCGACCGACGCGCCCAGTTCAGCTTCCAACGGCTAGTTTTTGACCGTTGCATTGGGGCTGTTTTTGTCTTTTGCTCTGGTTGTTGGCTGAGTTGTGAGAGGGATAAAACCCCATTGTCTTCAACTCTCAAGCTAACTAAGAGAGTTTTTAATCAAGTTTAAATAAGTTTTTAACAAGGGTTTTAGTTTGTTTAAGTGTGTTTTAAAAAGCTTTTAAGCAAATGAGAGTTTGTTTTGGTGAATCAAATTCCACAAGAGCCTGAGGAGATTATCTATTGAAGTTTGAGCCTTCCAACTATCATCCTCCATCTCTTGTTATCAAATTGAGAAGTTTTCTAACCAAACTCTAGCTTTACATATATACTTGATTTATTAAGCTAGAATTTATTTGAGTTTAGTTTGATTTGATCTACTCTTTGTTTACACACACAACCATTGAGCTTATTGTATTTACATTCATAGTATAATTTGGGTTGTGGGGAGTTGTAACAAATTTGAGTTGTGCTACATTGTGTTCTCATCTATTGTAGAGAACAAATTGGTTGTATTTACTTTGTGAGTGTTGTAAGGTTTTCGGTGAGCTAGAAACCGAGTGTGTTGTGAAGTTTTCGGTGAACTAGAAAAACCGAGTGTGAGGAGTGGACGTTGATCGGTGAACGTTGAAAACCGACATTGTGAGGGTGAGTGTGAACGTTGATCGGTGAGCGTTGAAAACCGACACTGTGAGGTGTAAACGTTATTCGGGTGAGCGTAGAAAACCCGGTTGTGATAGTGGATTTCTCCCCGGGAGTGGGGAGCGGAGACGTAGGACGGAAGGTCCGAACTCCGTGATCATATTGCTTGTTTGAGTGTGCTTTGGCGTTCATTCATATTTATGTTCATATCTTATATCGCCATTGTCATTAGCTCATTATCTATATCATCCACTATCTAGTTCATATTGTTTACCCTTGTGTTAGTTTATATATCCTTGCATATATATTTCATCATATAGGATATATCTCATTATTCATATTGTTTATCCTAGCTTACATATCTTGTTACATTTCATACTTGCTAGGATAACTTATTAATTAGTTTTAATTGGTATTTAATCGGATTAGATTAGCATAAGACCCTAATCACCCCCCTCTAGGGTCTAACACGCCTCACTCTTTGCGATCTCGTCATGCCGCGCACAGCCTCTCTCTCCCACCGCGATCTCGTCCAGCCGCGATCTCGTCCAGTTGATGTTATGGGGGTAAGTTCACAATATCTGAGGCTTATTTTGATTTGAGCCAAACTGCAGATAATCAAAACTTGAATAAATTTGTGTGGAATTCTCTGATTGTACGTACGCATTCATTTATACCTACAGATAGCCAACAGGATGGGAGGTTGGTGACCTGTAGGGTTGTTTCCAGGAAATCCATGAGACTACTAGTCCAGTAGTCCCGTGGATTATGCATCTACATTTTTCACGGGAACACACAAATGTGGATAAACTTCATAAAAGCCCCTCAACTTCATGTGCAAAAATACTATTCAGTAATAAACAAATTATTTGCACTTATTTCCTCAAAATTTTTTAAAGTTTGAATATTACTTCATCAAACTTAATATTAGTCTATCAAATCTTTAGAGGTTTGGAATTACCCTCCTAGATGTCCATAATTAGTTGAAGTTATTCACTAAAATCCCTATTGCAAATTACCCGTTAAATTTATAAATAGACTCCAAAATCTTTAAATAATTTCAATGTCCTCCCTCAAATGTTCATATTTTGAATTTATTAGTCTCTAAAATAGATTTATAAAAACTTAAATTAGTCTTTCGAATAATTAAATATTTGGACTTACTTCCTTAAATATTCATAATCATTGGACTTACTTCCTTAAATATTCATAATCAATCCCTCAAATTTTTATAAAATTTGTAAATTACTACCTTATATTTAAAATTAGTCCCTCAATTCATAAGTAGTCTTATTTCGGAATTTTAGACTCTCAAATGTTGAGTATTCTCACCCCACTCATGTTTCACAAATATTTTGTCCTATTTGAGTGGTAAGCACACCATGGTGATCATAACCATGGTTTCTTCTTCTTTTTTTTTTAGTTTGAACCAAACACTAGAAAATAAGAAAATACACATCTTTCTACAATGAAAATACCCATGCACCTTTGGATGTGCTCTTTAAAGTCTAAGAGCAAGTGCAGCAAGCTCCCAGTTGGGAGTCCTAGTCAGCAAGCTCTCAAGAGCTCTCAAGCATTTTAGAATAAAAAATTAACAAATTAAGCCTTAAGAGGCACTTCTTCTTTTATGAAGCTCCAACAAGCTCCTAGTTAGGAGCTCCAACAATATCAAAAACCCTTCTTCTATCAAAAAACCCTATCAAAAAAACCCCTCTTCTATCAAAACCCCTCTTCTATTGCAAAGGTACAAAAGCAAGGAGTTTTTTGTTAATTTTTTTTTTTAATAGCTTGGGAGCTCCATGGCACAAAGCCCTCAGAGCTTGCTTAGTTCCACGGAAGCTCTCAGAGCTCCCTTAGGAGCTTGCTGGAGCAAGTCCAGCAAGCTCCCACCGCCACCTCAGCCTTAGGAGGTGGGGGTGGGAGCTTGCTGCACTTGCCCTAAGAGAGGGAACCTAGTGAAAAGAGGGGCTGGCCCTTGATGAGGAGAGCATGATCCATGCTTGATATTTTTGTTTTGAAGAGGAAAGAAATAAACAAAAAACAAAACGCTTGCACTTTCAAAGCCGAGGAGACAAATGAAGAGTATATAATACATGCCGTCTCATTGCAAAAGGGGCAATTAATGATGTGAATTGGACACAAACAGAGAGTCTAATGACCTTGTGTCATCATCTCCATGATAATTGATGCAGGTGCGCGTGTAACTGCGCCATTGGTAGAGGAGCCATGTGGGGATGTTTTCCCATCACTTTCAGTTCTCTATGCGCTTGTTAATGGGGGCAGATGCTAGCGCCGGTAGATTTTAGGTGAACAACTTCACTGAGAGGGGGGAAAAAACTGAGAGACCAGACCCAAAATAATCTCAAAGTCCAACGCCTTGCCCTTGGACGTAGGAAACTGAACGTGAGAAATTGAAAGTAGATACTTAAATTTGAATTGATGATATTTGCATGCTAATACTAACGATACCAACCACGTATATACATACACACACATATTGTCAGGCTAAAGAAAAAGCTCGAGTCCTTGTCAATGTAGGCGCATGCTCCTCGCAACAATTTTTGTCTACTCTGTATAAAGACAGCCAGGGCACCAGATCCTGACTACGAAAACAGAAAATGATTATGTAAAGCTCAGAATCTAAAAGAGTGTTCACACATAGATGGCGCTCGCCAAACATAAACGACTTGAAAGCAATAGGACCGGCAGCGGCCTCTTTAAAGGAACAAAAGCATTGAAAAATATGCACAATATCTTTTTTTTTTCCTCCTACCGTTTTTTCTGGAGTTTTTCGTTACCGGTTCATCTCCGCAACACGGTACTCAGGTCCACAACTGAATGGTAATATCTTCTACGATTGCAAGATAAGATTCAGGCTTCTACGTTATGTCCTGAATTCCAGCTGCAAAGAGTTGTCATTTATCAGTGAATGACGCAGTTCGCTAGATGTTAACACCTCTTCCTAAAACGCACAACTGTTACCTCTCCAAGCGCGGGTTACTGAATATCCTAGTGCTGGTAGTCTGCAATCCACTCTTGAGCCAGGCAATGCTACTAAGATCTGAAGCTACTAAAGCCAATTCAAGACTTGAAATTGGGGGAGCCTCCACAAATTCCATAAACTCTGGACCTAACAAAGAAGTCTGAGAACTCTCCTTCTCAATACGACAGCAGCCATGCCCGCATCGAGATGGCACCTCAGGCTCACAGCTAAGACTATCAAGCAACTTGCAGGCTTCGCCAGTAGATCTAGAAGCTTGGAACTGTGGTTCATGTACTGATCTTGGAAGTAAAGAACCTTTTGATTCACCAGATAAAGTATTGTATATATTGAAGGCGCTTACTCTTGCAACTGGTCGGAACAATTTCGGTTGGTCTTCAACTTTAGGTTCACAAGGAACAACATGATCGTCAATCTTTTCCTCAACCTGACAAGGCAAGTTTTTGCTCAAACTAGTATCTCTTACTTCCAAGGATTTAAACGGATTGATTGGCACAAGGGATTGAGCTTTCTCAGAAGATACTTTAATTTTTTCCACACCACCATTCACAAGAAGAGTACTAGTTGTCTTGCGCTCGGGATAACCATATGCTCTACGTCGTAGAGTAGAATTCCAGTGATTCTTTACAGCGTTGTCTGTTCTACCTTGTAAAAGCTTTGCAATTTGTGCCCATTTGTTTCCATGGACTGCATGAGCAGCGATTATTATCCGATCCTCTTCCTCTGCAGAGCATATTAGTGCATATCAATAAGCATGATAGACACCAAAAGTTAAAATTGCGAAGATCTATACTTTTATATACTTTGGAATTGCTTGTTTTATCTACATGGAGACTGCTATTTGTACATATGAGGTGGTCCTTAAAGAACATGAATGGAGAAAAGGTGTTCCAAGAAGCCAATTCCAATTTTATCTTTTGCAGCAGGTTTTTCTTTCTTTCTTTCTTCTTCTTCTTCTTCTTTCTTTTTTGGTAAAGAAAAAAAATTGCAGCAGTTATTGTTTCACTAGATCATAGTTAATTTGTGGAAATGCCAAACTGAAGAGGTTGCTCGTGCAAAACTTGCTATAAAATTTTTCTGTTTTTAACGAGTAAACAAACACATGCCAGGCACGTGATAAGCGATCACATGATGAACACAGCTTAGATATTACCATATAGAAGATATAGATTTGCATGAATTGACATGCCTATGATTCTTAAATTATATGCTCCATTACCAGCACAAAACTCATCAGAAAACACTTTCATGCAAAATAAAGAAAGCAGTACATTGAAGATGAATTTCCTCAAAACTAACTTGTAGCACACTACATAATGAAATAGAAGATAAACTGCCAAAATGAGGCTGAGGATAACCTACAAAAGAAAAGTTCTAATGCAGAAGCCTAATCGGACCTTAAGTCTAGGACATGCAGAGAGAGAAGATGTCTTCTCCCTAAAAATTCCACGATTAGGAACCCATCTCTAAGCAACCTCATGGGCAATATGCATTTTTGTCAGAATATAGAAAATGAAATAAGAAAGAAAGCATGAAATAACAAATAAAGAAGCACATGAAATGGTAACAGATCACCGTAAAAAAACTTACCAAAAAATGAACATCTATCAACAGTTTGCAGTAGACAAAGCGCATGAACATAAATGAAGAAGCAAAGTGAAGGAACTCAGAAATCTAAATGTGCACGAAATGTAAACGTAAGAAAAGAAGATCTGATGGCTATGGGATGATTATCGAGGTGCATATTAAAGATAATTGTACAGAAAAGTAAACAAAAAGAAAACAAGTTAAAACTGCAATGAAGTAGAATATTGAAGGGAAAAAAATAGGACAGTAAGAGAACATTAGCCATAAAAAATAAAGAAATTGAACTGTCTTCAAGGAGATAAATATGCGAAATTATAAGACAAGAGATAACTCACTGGGAATACAAAACGGTCATATGGGTTCTCACTTGTATATGTAAATAAGAAGGGTATGCTAAATAAGAAAAAGGTTCTATCATTCTCTTCTGAAACAAAGAACCTTACTGTCTAACAGTTCCACAACCCAATTATAACCACCTGTTTTCACATATCTACAATTTCACAAAAAAATGATGCTAATTAGTCATGCATAACTAATTAGTGTGTAGAATTCATTTCTCTTAGCAAGGTAAAACATTTCTCATTGGAGTCCTCCCATTTACTTCGATTACTGTAGAAAAAATCCTTTGCAACTACTATGAAGACATTAGATAACCTCGAGCAGCAAGGGAGAAATCATGGTGACCATCCATTAAACTTTCATATTGGTCGAGAACTCAAGACTACTAGATAATGTTGGTCTCATGTTACTAGGCTCCATCTAAAGTATAGATGTCACGCAACAGGAGATTACCAGAGAACTCTGACAAGTGAAAATTTTCAAAATAACAAGGATCTTCATGACCGTGTGATGCATTCTAGACCTACATAATGCAGCTGGACTGCATGGCTGAAACTAGCACACCGGTGGTGGCACGGAAACAGATACAACTTTGCATTTGATGCCAACTTTTGTATGAGATAAGATAATTTGAACGAAAAAAAATCCTGAATGCAATCAGCTTGGATTAGCCAAATCCTTCATTTAAGCCCTCGAATAAATAGATGGCTATTCAGCCTGGTTTCAGGAGATTAAGGAAAGTAAATAAATGCTAATTCGCTTCAAACTACAAGCTTAAAGGATTTAATATATTAATTTATGTGGTAAAATAAGGAATTCTTTTTGACAAAGCTCTGTATTTTCTTTCTTTTCCCTTGGCTTATACTTGACTCAATAAGAGCACTCAACAGAAACGTATTGATCAGACATTGTGAATGGAATTAGCAACACAAATGCATTTACCCTTTTTTTCCTCACCGTCTCTCCTCAAATATAAAGATTTGACCTAGTACAACTATTTCTATTTGTCCTGTTCCTTTTTTTTAGTAACCGAGTATTTGTACTGTTCTCTATAGGCATAAGGAGTTCTTCCAGAGAATTTAAGGGTGACCTTGTATCGACTAGATAAAAAAAATGTTTGTAAAAATATAACTGGTAAGATAGTATAGCGTATAAGTTTATAACTGGTAAGATAGTATAGCTTATAAGTTTATAACCCAAAAGATGAAGTATTCTGGGACTTATGTGCTATAAGAGGATTTTAGCATTTTAACATCTACAATCTGGTCAAGTGGAAATCATAACCCACAGAGTGAAAATACCATGAAATTCTACACCAACATAATCCACAAAGAATTCAACAAACCCTCATTCTTCTGTTTTTGTCTTTTGTACTTTGTGTTCCTCTCGTTAAAATTTTATTAATGAGACACAGGGGTAGTTACCCATTGTTTCACTAAAACAACCTCATTCTTCAGCCACGCCCACGATCAAATTGAACAAAAGTATTCAATTGAAATAGGGTTACATAAGATGAAACGTTAGTGTTACTACTTTCTTCCATGAAACTTGGTCATCTCTAAAAAGGCTAAGGTAAGTTACCAAATTGGTATATTTGGTAAGACCCCTTTACCAGGTTGATATTTTTCTAACTCTGGCAAAATTTAGGTATTAAAGTTAATCCTTAGATGCAACTAGATCCATTTCATCACCGCCGGAAAATTTTTTTGTGCAAAACATCACGTGAGGTCATGTGATCCCTAATTTGGACCAGTCTAAAGCTGATGAGGCAAAGTGTAAATGAATAAGCATAGGTAGTTGAGATCATGTGATTGTCACATGCTTCTCTTCCTACTCTATTCAAAATTGTGGTTGAAATTCAAATTAGCTCTCATATCCAAAATCCCACTTTTCGGTTTCATATTCATATTGGGGATCATCTTCAAATTAGGGGAAGCGCCATTATGCCCTCTTCAAGGTCAAGGTCAAGCTCAAAGAGATATGGACTGCATGGAAGAATTGAACATGGTTTCAACAAGTTGACATGTACTAGGAGATGGAATGAAGCCGCAGAGGAATGTGTGATCTCTCTCCAAAGGGTTTGGAAAATGGGGTATTTGACAAATTTAGGGTTAATTAAACCCCCGCCTTCGTCTTTGCCATGCCAATTAATCTCTGCCGCGTCAATTAATCCCAGCCGCGTCAATTAATCCCGGCCACATCAGCATCTTAGTTGACCTCAAATTTGGTCATGTGAGGTCATGCGACATTTGTCCGCCAATTTCATCCCGATAGTGACGAGATGTGCCTAACTGCATCGAGGGTTAGGTTCTAATACCTAAGGTACCGTTTGGCAAAGGGTTGAGTGAGAAGTTAAGGAGACTTAACCCCTTCTTAACCCGCCAAACACAAAAAATTTATACAAGGGTTAAAATGAGTTAACCCTCCATAATTTGTCAAACATAAAAAATATAGAAGAGCTAAGCTAACCCCTATAGAGGGATTAAAATGAGTTAACCCCTCATTTACTAATACTCCTATGTAAAAAGATTAAAAGTTAACCCTTCTAATTATAAAGAAAATAGTCAAAATCATTGTTATTACCAAACACTAAAACTGATCACAAGCACTAAAATAAAACTTATTTAACGGGTTAATAATCCATTCGAATAGGCTAAGTACATTAATCCTTCTTTTTAACCCCTCTTTCTTAACCCTTTGCCAAACGGAGCCTAAATGTTCCCGGAATTAGAACAAATATGAACCTGATAAAGGGGTCTTACAGATATACTAATTTGGTAAGTTAGCCCAATTTTCCATAAGAATGGCATTTCTATCCTGATAAGTTGAAGCCTGTGGCAACAATGATCATCCTTAACCTGCGCTTCAAATTCTCTTTTATCCCTTGAGATATCATACATTATACACTGTCACCTCCAACGCAGCAGAGTAAAACCACAGTCTCATATAATGCAAACATAAACAAGCTCTAATTTCACCAAAGAAAAAAAAGAAGGGGAAAAAAATTTACCAGAGAAGGGTTTTCTCTTAACATAAGGAGCGAGCTGATTACACCATCGAAGCCTGCAGGATTTCCCAGAACGGCCGGCGATGCCCTGAGCAATGAAGCTCCAGTTCCTCGCGCCGAGCTTGCTCACCAACGTGCTCAGCACCGCGTCCTCCTCCGGCGACCATGGCCCCTTCACTTTCTCCTTCCTCCCCGCCGTCGCCGTCGAAGCTCCGCCACCTCCATTGGCCGAATCGTCGTCTCCGATCATTACGGATTCGCGAACTTGCTCTTCTTCTTCTTCTTCTTCTTCTTCCTCCATCATCGACCGATCACTGAGAGTTGAAGATTCCGTGAGGGCTTGAAACGTTTGGGGCTTCTTTTTTTTTTTCTTTTTCTTGATTTTCTTGAGAGGGAGAACTGAGTACCGACCCGCTCAACTGAAACGCTTGGGATCGGTTGTGTAGGGCAAATGTTCCGGAGAACTTCCGCCTCCAATTTACGGTTTTACCCTTACACTTTTAAGGAAAAGACGGATTTGTTGGTCTCCGGATGAGGACCGGTTTGGATTGATTTTGAGGCCGGTCAATCTCTTTACCGGCGGCTTCTTTTGGTCGGTTGGTTGGTTGGGGCGTGCATGGGGAAATGGGCTAGGCTTGAAATAGCATTGTTAGCCCAACGATAAGTCAAGGCTCAAATTTGTGGGCTTTTCCCGTTTCGGATGGCACGGGCAGCACTTGAGATCTCTGTTGTTGTAATGGTTTAAACAAATATTCGTAGCATCTATCTTTTACACAAAATATTATGTTTTCTCAGTGGCTGTCAACATTTTTCTCGGGGAAAAAATTTCACTTGATGCAAATATTTGACGGAAATTTTCTAATTTCTAATATGCAGAATTTATGGTGATTCAGATATTATGCAAAACTCTCAAATTCATATATGAAGATATTGATATTATCTATACACAAGGTATCCTAGTGGATGGGAACAATGGATAATATATTTAATCGTATTTGAATATTGGGTTTTATGCACGTACAGTGCACGTGGTTAAATACAATGATTAAATATTTTTAATTTATTTTCTTACTAAAGCTTATTTCTCAGTTCTACTTTGATTGTTTTTGCTCACTTATATCTTTAAGCTATTCTATAAAATTCGAATAACAAATCTTTTATTCTTTCTGTTTTATTTTTTATTAAGTTAAGATCAATCATTTTTTACCTTCATCTTCTTCCTAAGCAATTCTAGAGTTGTGTCTTCATTGTCTACATTGATCATAACATCAGGTTGGAGCTGGATTTCTTGCGATATTATTTTTCCACGAGCTCGTTCATCTTCTGTCTTCTCATCTTACTTCACAAAGAAGTTAAATATATTTTCGATTTAATAAGATTATCGAGACAAAAAATGCCCAATGAGTGGAGAATTAGTACTTTAATACCGATATATAATAATAAATAAGATATACAGAGTTGTTCAAATTATCATGATATAAAACTCATGAGTCACACTATGAAACTTTAAGAGAGGGTGTTAATGTCAGTTATCAAACATGGGGTTTATTTATGGATTAAAGTAGAGTTAGGATCTTCAAACTCCTTCAGATAACCGACTCTATAGATCGTTGTTCTTCCCTGCACACGAAGATCTCGTAAGAGACCAGAGTTGGGTTCTCCGGTTATTCCTCCGACGATTAAGTTAGTATATGAAGTTGAGTGGGAAAATGTGAGATAATAAAGAAAATCTCAAAGTTGTGTGAAAGGCCCCGAGAGCTACTTTGAGCTGCATGACTTCTTTTTATAGAGCATCAGAAGGGCAGATAGGTAACTTGAGCCGAGTCCAGGCAAGCAGCTAACTCTAGGGGTGAGCATAGTTCAGTTCAAACCGAACAAACTAACCGACGTAATTTGACAGTTCGGTTCGGTTTTTACTAAAGTTTGGTTCGGGTCGGGTTGAAGATTTTTCAACCCGAACCGTCCGAATTGACTGAATTGTACTACTCATTCTAGTTACTATCCACATCCACTTAAACCTGACCCGTCATAATTTATATAGAGTTGCTTCGCTGCAACTTGATGTCTTTTTCTCTCACGCAACCTGATAGCGATGAAACACCCCAACAATGGTGTCCTCTCCAATTCTAGGGCTTTTCATCATCTCTAGTTCTCTACCTCTTTTTACTATCTATTTGCTTCTTTTAATTTGAATCAATCCATTTTGGAGGTAAGAAACTTAAACTATAATGTTGATTCTAACATTTTCTTGAATTTTCTCCTTGATCAATACACATAATGCAAGATAATATTTGGATCAGACTTCTCTTTGGATCAAACTTATAATTTTATAAAAACTGTACACAAGATCTAAATTATTACATATTTTTTATTTACTTTTGTCTATCAGATTCAGATCACTTTAATTCTTTATGTAAGCTTTCTCTAAAAAAATTATGTAAGCTTTGGCAGGAATCAGATTTTGATTTCTCCATCTAATATTCTGTAGCATTTGATAGTTCATGAATTTCAATAAATTAAAGTGTAAGGACTTCTTTCTTCATCAACAGATTAGAGGTGAAATTGAATTTGGACATGACATTTATAACCAAATGTTTGTTGGAAATTTGAAGTAAAAAGACAATGAAAGAAAATTTGACTTGTATTCCTCTCAAAATCGATTACAATTTGGATTCCGATTACAAAAGAGAGGAGAATGAATTTGATTCTCCCCTTTGTTTAATTCTGGGTTCTTCACGGTGGCGATGAGATGCCTCCCTCGAATGCTCGCGTCGAGTTTGCTTCTCGTTGACGATCCGAACGTCTTGATTCACTGGAACGATGTCTTCTCCTCACGATTTGACGCTGTGGAGAACTTGCGTGGCAAGTTTGAAGATAACTCTTGACGAGTTGATAACTCTGAACGAGTTTTAGAAGAACTCGTAGAGTAAGTTTTGAACTCTGATCGAGTTGATAACTCTGACGAGTTTTAGAAGAACTTGCAGAGCAAGTTTTGAACTCTGATCGAGTTGATAACTCTGAACGAGTTTGAACTCTTGAAAAAGAGTTGATTTGAACCGAAAGTCGGTTATAAGCCAAGGGAATGCTCCTGTGGTCGATCGTTGCTGAGGATGAACGTCGATCGCCCCCTTGCTGCCCAAAAAGAAGGATCCCAGAGCCCAGAGCCAAAAGCCAGCCAAAAAGGGAGAGCCCGAACTCAGTTGAGTTTCCCACTACCCAGCCCGAACTCAGTTGAGTTTTGAGGTATTTATAGGGGGTTAAGGGTATAACCGCCCCCTTAAATATCTCCTTAATGAGGGTTTAATGGGGTCTAACTGCTCCCCATAAATCTCTCCATGATAGGGTAGTGATCCCCTAAAATCTTGGGGAGAAAACGGTTCTGGAACCGTTCAAATCGTGCTTGAACGAGTTAAACGCTGAAAACAGCGTTCTGGGCTCGAACTGTGCGTTTCTGGACCTGAAACGCACAGTTGAGGTTGAAAAACGCACTAGACTGAAAACGCAGAGTTGAGCCTGTTTAAAGGCTGAAAATGCACAGTTGTGCTGTTTTAGAGATTAACTCTGCGTTTCTAGATTGAAAACGCAGAGTTGAGCCTGTTTAAAGGCTGAAAACGCACAGTTGTGCTGTTTTAGCGATTAACTCTGCGTTTTGATGTTGAAAACGCAGAGTTGAGCATGTGCGCTTTGACTCTGTAATGCAGAGGCGAACCTTAGGCGGGCTTGGCGGGCTTCAGGCTAAGTCCAATGTTCTGATGAAGTCCAGTCTTGCAGACGGACCTCAGAACATAATTTGCTGCGAAGAACAGGTCATAACTTTCAAACCGTAAGTCGGAATTAGACGAATTATATATGAAAATCGGCTATCTCGACGAGACGGGGCCATCCGAACCAAGCCGAAGGCTTCGGTTCGCTTCCTCCGTTTGGCCAAATTCCTTACGGTTTGAGAGATATCTGCATTCTAATATGAAGAGACCGTCAATTTGTAGTCTCTTTTGCTAGAGCTTTGCACAGATCGTCCTCTTGTAATCTTTGTCTTGGCTCCTTGAAAATATGAGAGTCGTCAGATTGTAACTCCCGATGTTGATTGTGAAGGCTATTGAATTGGAGTTTTCATCAGTTGTCGTGAAGGTCCTCAAATTGTAGCCTACTGGAAGTCGTCAGATTGTAACTTCCATCATCGGTGTTTGATGGGGGATAAGCTATCTATTGTGATTTTTAGACAGCCTACACCAAATCAAACCAAACAAACCGACCCAAATCAAACCGAACCCACTTGAATCAGTTCGGTTCAGTTTTGAATGATAGGAAATTCGATTCGGTTTGGCCAAATTTGGCCAAAATCCAAACTGATTGACAGATTGCACAGCCCTAGCTGACTCGGCAGACAGCTGACAGATGTCGGTTGTTGGCGAAGATGGGTCATCCAAGTGGTTAGTGCAAAGCGACAGCAACCGCTTGGTGCTAATGGAGCCTGATGAGTCATAAAATTTTTTGGGTCTGGAGCAATGATGATTTGTCACCGTGCATTTAATGTGATGATGACTGGCTATTTTCGGGGGACTCGAGGAAGACTGCCTTTCAACTCAGCCTGGCGAGAAGGGACGACTCGGCTTAGCGAGAAGGGACGATTCAAGCTGTCTGTCAAAAAGGGGCGACTCCTTGCGAGAAGAGTGAGAAGTACTGCCTCTTCAGTCGTCTGGTGGAGGGTCGACTAACACCACCTTTTTACTCGGCTACACGAGTTGCCGACTAAAATAGTAGGCCGAGTGTGATAGTTTATAGGATCGATTTGATAGTTAGGTCGGCAAGTATTATCTTTCGAGTCAGCCATGTAAGTTGTCGGCTTATGGAGTCGGTCGCAGTAGCGGTCCGAGTCGTCTAGGTTCAGATCATGACTGATCGGAGTGGGACACATATCGATAACTTAAGAAAGATTAACACTTGGTTATTTGCAGGCTATAACAGAGCGCAATTGAGCAAAGACTAAGAAATGAGAAAAATGTATCTAATAATCAATTTGGTTGAGGTCAACTATGGAACTTATATATTTATTGAGACGGTTGTTGGAGAGATATAGACAGAAGAGAAAGAATCTACATATGGTTTTTATAGATCTAGAAGAAGCTTATGATAGAGTGCGTAGAGAGGTAATGTGGTGTGTATTAGAAAAGAAACATGTATCTAGTATATGTATTAATGTAATTAAAGTTATGTATGATAGAGCGACTAGAGTAAGAACTCATAAATGAGAGACTAAGCCATTTCCTAATACCCTAGGTTTAAGGTTAGCATTAGGTTCTTTTTTTGCATTAATTATTGACCAACTTAGTAGGCACGTTTAGGATGAAATATCATTGTATATATTATTTACGGATGTTATAATGTTAGTTGACGAAACTAGAATAAGTATGTTTGGTGGAAATTTTGCAATAAGAAAATGAAAGAATTTTATTTGATTTTTATTCTCTCAATCTCGATTACAATTTAAATTCCCGATTACAAAAGAGAAGAAGATCGACGAAGATCTTCCCCTTTGTTTAAGATTGGGTTCTTCACGGTGGCGATGGAGTGCCTCCCTCGAATGTTCGCGTCGAGTTTGCTCACCGTTGACAATCCGCACATCTTGTTTCACTAGAACGTGGTCTTCTCCTCACGATTTAACGATGTGGAGAACTTGCGTGGCAAGTTTTAAAGGACTCTTGATGAGTTGATAACTCTGAACGAGTTTGAAACTCTATGAAATAGTTGATTTAACAGAAATCGGTTTGTAAGCCAAGGATAAAGAAAGCTCCTGTTTCCGATCTTCAAAGCTCCAGCAATTCCCTAAAAAGCCAGTCGAAGATCTCTTCTTTGTTTTCGGAAAAAGTTGCCTTCATCATTGATTCTATTAAACTTCAGTCGTTACAATGAATTCGAATAACAAAGAATAAAAATTATAACTTTTCGAAAATAAACACAAGATCCTGTTTTGCGGTCTCTTGCTTGCGTGGGTCTTTAGCCTGTGACGGGGACGTTGATATCCGTGGACTACCTGACAATCAGATCTGGTCCGGATCAATCAGACAGAGCATCGTCAATCCGCGAGGGGATCTAGGAACTTCTGATCCAGAAAAATCGGACAGAGCTTCGTCGATCCGCGAGAGATCTAGAAGCTTTGAAGCGTCTATCTCGGCTAAAGCGAGATATTAGCTCTTCTTAGTATTAACGCCAAGGGCTAATACTAAGGAACGGACACACGGGTGATGAAGATCTGATGAAGAATTCCCCTGAAGTGCTCGATCACTCTTCACTGCAGCAGGGCTTCGCCTCTTTCTCTCCAAAATTCCAGATCCTTTAAAATGAGGTAAGGGGTGGCTATTTATAGCCATAGGGAGTACCTAGGGGGCCTAGACACCCCTGGGGTGTCTCCACAGATCCGAGACACCCCTGGGGTGTCTCCACAGATCCGAGACACCCCTAGGGTGTTTCGGAATTTCCGAGACACCCTTGGGGTGTCTCGGATTTTCCGAGACACCCCTAGGGTGTCTCGGAATTTCCGAGACACCCCTGGGGTGTCTCGGAATTTCTGAGACACCCCTGGGGGTGTTTTGGAACTGCTGAGACGCGTTTCGTCGGTTCACTTCAATCGTTCGTCGACGTCAATTGGACTCCTGTGGATCGGATAGTGACGTTCATCGTCGCTCTTTAACACTGAACCGTTCGTGGAGACCTATAGGCAATTTTCGATGCCTACAGATACCCCCTCCAAAGTGTTCCAGACTCGTTTCTTTTATAGAAGAGGCTGGAATACTTTGGATGTGATTGGTCTAGCTTTCAGCCGGCGTAAGGACCTGTGGTTAGCTTCAACTCTTGGCTCCTTCGATCTTCAGTCTATCCGATGTTTTGACGAATAAATGAAGTTCTTCCGGCACTGCGTTTATCGCTTGGCCGTCGTCGGAGTCTCGAGTTTGCAGCTGATGAATTGAGTTTGGCTCGTGTCATTGAGTTGACTTTGAACTACCTCCGTCACATTGTGTTGGCTTAGGGTTTCGGACCACCGTGTGTTGACTTTTTGTCGCAACGCGTTGACCGGCGTTGACCTAGGGTTACGCGTTAACCGGCGTTGACCCTAGGGTTTTGAATCGCCGAACGTAGATTAGTGTGGATTTTGAATCCTGGAACGTCGACTTTTGTCGCAACGCACTGACTGGCGTTGACCTAGGGTTACGCGTTGACCAGCGTTGCAACGCGTTGACTGGCGTTTACCCGAGGGTTTCGAATCGTCGAACGTTGACTTTTGATTGCAACGCGTTGACTGGCGTTGACCTAGGGTTACGCGTTGACCGGCGTTGACCCTTAGGGTTTTGGATCGTCGAACGTTGACTTTTGTCGCAACGCATTGACTGGCGTTGACCTAGGGTTACGCGTTGACCGGCGTTGACCCTTAGGGTTTCGGATCGTCGAACGTTGATTGGTGTCGATTTTCATCAAGACATCCAATAATCGACGGAAACGGGCGAATTCGGGCCTAAAACAGGCGTACGGGGACAAAACAGGACCCAAAACACCCGGGGGTGTCTCGCCCTTGGCCGAGACACCTTGGGGTGTCTCGGCCAAGGCCGAGACACCCTAGGGTGTCTCGGTTTTGGGGCCGAGACACCCCCTCTCCCCTCTCTTTTGTCTTTTTCCTCCTTTTGTTTGCTTAGCTTTCCCTTGCTTTGGTCTTATTACCCCTTTTGTTTTCCCCCTTCTTTTCAAATTTTCAAAAGAAAATCCCCCTCAAAACTCTTCTTCTTCCTTTCATCTTTCCACCATTGTTCCTCTCCTTCAAGGAGTTAAAACCCATTAAACATTTTCGGATTTTTTGTGTTCATCCCTTGGCCGAAATTGATTTCCCCCAACTAGGGTCTCTTCTTCCACCTTCAAGCTCGAGTCTTGGCCCTTGGAATTAGGGTTCTCAAACCTCTTGATTTGGGTAAGCTCCCCTTCACAATCCTCTCATTTTTTGATAAAGATTGCATCTTTACTCTTGTAGTAGGCAAAGGGGTTGTGTATGCACAATGCTTTGGGGGGTTTTGTGCAAAAGAGGCAATATGGCCGAATTTTGTTGGGGGGGGGGGGCTTATTTGCAAAATGGGACTGAAATTCGTGGGGGCTTTTATGCAAAGATGGAACTGCAATTTTGAGGCTTGGATTTATGTTTATTTGATCAAGAAAAGTGAAGGGTGCTTTATGCAAGAGTTGTTGAGGGGTTAATTTGCAAAACAGCCCATAAATGTCTTAGAGGGGCTTATTTGCAAAAAGGTAGCGAATTTATGGCTGAAATCCAAGGAGTTTAGACCACAAATTCATGATCAAAATTTTGATAACGGCATGTGGAGATCAAACCAAAATCAGTGGAGGGGTTTTTATGCAAAATTGGCCAAATTCTGCGAAAGGGTTTATTTGCAAAATTTAACCAAAATTATGGGGTATCGGGGGTGCTATATGATCAGATATGATGACCACGACCCGACCCGGGCGTATCCTTGACCCGAATTTTGGCATTGAACACGAAGGGTATTTTGGGTATTCCACTAAAATTCACCGCGAAAGGTGACAATCATTGTCTCGTATGCACGAAATTTGTAGGTTTAACTAGACTTCAATTATGAAATCCTATAGGATTTCAATTAAAGTTCTTAATTTCTCTTTTAAATTTCGTGTATTCATATTTTAGATTGTACCTGACTTGCTGCTTTTCGTTGCAGATTTGCAATGTCTCCGCGTCGATCTCGACCCCGTAGGAGTCGTTCTCATTCACAGCATAGTGAGGAAGAGGTACCCGCGACGTCTTCTCCCGCGGCCTCATTCTTCGGGGGTGAGAATTTATGCAGATTTTTCTTCTTGCATCCCTGATTGACCTCTTTGCGGGTCATGAAGGAAGAACCGACACCCTCCTTCGCGGGGGTTAAGGTTTCAGACTTGTCTTGCTTAGCCAATTTAAGTCTTCTGGTATATTGGGGCAATTTTGTGCCGTCCTACACCTTATAGTTCGGTGTATGTTACCACGTTATTCACGTGATGATGCATACCGTTCTTCCAGTGTAGGACGCTCAAAATCGTCACTCCAATTATTCCGTGGACGAGCTTATCATTCTTCTCATGAATTTTCTGACTCCACCCTTGTGCCTTATTGCAGTGGAATTTCCCGCGGGTAGCCTTCCTCCTCACGCCAACACCGGTTGTAGTCGGGAGGTCTTCTCTTCATCTTCCCTTAGGCAGGCTGTTAGCCCACTTCCTCGGTTCGATAGAAATCGTTCAGACGACTCTTGCCGATTGATACGGGAAGGAGGGCGCCATTGCTTGTGCCAGCTTATCACAGATGCCTCATTTACCGCTGATTCTACCTCCACTCAGGCTTTACAGAAGCCGAGCTTCTTGTTCGGGGATCATGTCGAGGATCCTGCTGCGCTGACCCTTGGCAAGGAGCACTGGCTGACTCTTGACGAGGGAGCTTGTTTGTACATCCCTTCGATTCCGCGCCAATATTCTTTCAGTCACTTGAAGGGGCAAGCCGTGGAACGACAGATGTCTTGACACCTTACTGAAGATGCTGAGCGGGTTCAGTGTGGATATGCCACTTACCATAAGACCCCCGGCTCTAGCGGGTTTCATGACGTTCGTGGTCTTCGACCCGGGATTATAGGCCTTAACACTGCACCCCCAGGCGAGGTGTCAGCTGCTGCTCCGACTGTGAGTAACCGTCTGGCTCTTCTTGGGAGACGGTTACCTCCACCGGAGTACAGATGTTATGGTTGGGCTTCTTCACTAGCCAAGGGGTGGTGGGCACGCATGACATCATGTTTCTGGTCTTCCGATGGGGGATTGCCCGTATCAGGAGTATTTTCCCTCGAACCAGCAGTTGGAGTGCATGAAGAAAGATACTCCCGACATGTACAACACTCTCTGGGATCTTACTTGCCACTATTATACTTCCTTGATCCAGACTTCTCCTCAAGCGAGAAGAAAGAGGCAGGTCAGCTTGAAGCAGTTTGTCAGCTACTTGTTCCAGAACTTGGAGGGTGATTCCAGTGCGTCCATTCGTGAATTAGACGTGTTGACCCCTTCCGCCGTTAATGAGTTGTTGGAGAAGGCTGAGGCTCGTTCCTACACCATCGGCAGTGCTGAGGGAGCTTTTCCCGCGGGAACCAAGTTTCGTTCTTTTCTCTGCCATGCATAGAAGTCCATTGGGCCCCGGACTCTATTAGCAGGCTACCTTGCCCTTTGGTTGAAGAAGTGTGTTGTCCCGCACCAGCCTTCAGATGCTCTACCCATTGAGGTGCTCTTCCCTGCAGTTCAGCTAGCTTACGGGAGAGAGCTTTCCCTGCTCCCAGCGATGGTTGCTAGCATCCATTGCGGGCTCAGGTGTCTAGTCAGCAGTTTCACACAGATAGGTTCTGAACCATCGACTGAGCTTATTTGTCCGAAGGTCAAGCTCCCTTACGCATATCTGATGGCGTGGCTCGTTCTCCACCGTCCCGACTTGATGTCGGCGCCCAGCGTTGTTGACATCCCCGTTCCTTTCATGCAACTGTTGGAGAAGAGCAGATGGCTTGGGAACAAGTTTAGTGATGTTCAACA
This sequence comes from Asparagus officinalis, assembly GCF_001876935.1. Lineage (NCBI taxonomy): Eukaryota > Viridiplantae > Streptophyta > Magnoliopsida > Asparagales > Asparagaceae > Asparagus > Asparagus officinalis. The sequence goes on along the minus strand of NC_033800.1, from coordinate 2,337,648 downwards.
AGAGCTTTGAGTCCGCAAGAGCTGGGAGTTCTTTAAGTGTTTTCCTCACTTTTCAGGTCGCTATGGTGACGTGCTGATTGATGAGGAGAAACCTAGAAGTGACCGGACCGTTCTCGACGCTGGTTGCTTCCGGTGGCTAGTGAACATCCGTGTTGGGTATTTCGTCCTCCGGGTGAAGAACCGATGCCACATAGAGCCTTATCTCCCTTGCCGCTTTGCTCGCCAGTTCGGCTATGACCAACTGTACGTTGGGAATCCGAGCCGTAGCCTGCAGGTTGAGGGAGGATTGATTGATGGCGTACGAGCGTGGTTGTGGACTATGGTGGGCTGCACTGGAGCCCATTTTGCTCTCCCTTCATATAGGCGTAAGCCGCTGACCACTTTCCTCAGCTGCAAGTGGTTCCTTTCCGCCTATGAATCCCTTAGTGTGAGGAGCATTTCCGAGTTACAGTCAGAGTACTCGGTCCGGGCTGCTATGATGGCTGGTCGCAGGGCTGAGCTTGCTCAGAAGCGGAGAAAAGGGCATGCCGAATCTCTTCTCACAGATGATGAAGAGCTTCTCCCTACGGGTGACGAAGACGGGACTTCCGAGGAAGAATATGTGGATGCGGATACCGACGGAGGGGATCTTGATATCGGTTTGTCCTGCCTCTTTGATTCCCCTTCTCCATTAATAACAACTCTTGTCCATTTAATGAAATGGCTATTGTCACTTTAGGTAGGACAGCCGACGATCATGAGCCGCCGGCTCCTACACACGTTGAAACGTGTGACAGGCCTGTGCATGACCGACCCTTTGGTCCTCGGAGGGTTGTTGCCCCGAAGAGGAAGAAGACCGCTCATAAGCCCCACGACGGTCAGCGCCCTTACGGAGCGGACTTAGGAAGCACCGCTGAAGGAGGGGAAGGTAACATTTTGTTGCCATTGCTTTAAGGTTGTTTATCTTTTGGGATTTGTAACCATGTTTCATGCTCCAGGTTTCTTCGAAGAGGGTGAACTCCCACCGGGCTCGGTATCTCCTGGTGCTGATAACATGGATTGCTTTATGCAACAGATGTGCGACGCCCTTCATGATGGGTCTTTGGGCATCGATCTAAACATCGATCTTGAGCAGATGAATAATGTTGAGCCCCCAGTCCCATATTCAGGTATATCTACATCCAATGTTACTTTCCTCAAGCATGGGGAAGGAAGATCTTCCGTTTTTTGCGAAAGTATTTTCTCGAGCTTTCCTCATCTTTTAATATTCAGGTTACCCTGCAGATGTTGTGATGGACAGACCAAGGTTCTCAAAGCCCGATGCCGGCTTATTAGCTGACATGCTGGCTGAGCAGACTTCCAGAGGAACCGAGAGACCATTCTTTGGGAATGATTCATCCACCGGTATATATCTGATTCCTTTCCTCTTGCCTGATTTTTTATCTGGCTAACGAATGATTAACTATTGCAGCGCCAACCATTGGGATTAGCCCGATATCGATCCCTGGCATATCCAGCTTGCCTCGGAGTGACGGGCTCGCGGGTACGCATACGATTTAGGGGTATCGTACTTCTCCATGTTCATCTGGCTTTTGACTAATATACATAGGCCCAGCCACTGGGACTGATTCTCATATGACTCCTGGCATTTCTCAGATGCCTACGGATGATGGATCTACAGGTATGCAGATAACTTTATTATCCCAGTCCTCCTTATTTGTCTAAATTTTCATTTTGACTAATAAGAGGGTGCCACCATAGGACCAGCCGCTTGGGCCGATACTCTTATGACTCTTGGCATTCCGACTGCATCTGTGGACGGGGGAATTGTAGGTATGCATGAGATCTTCTTGTCTCGGTTCTCCTTATTTATCCAAATTTTCATTTGGTTAATATAAGAGTGTGACTATAGGACCGGCCGTTGAGCCTGATACTACTACAGTTCCCGGGGTTGAAAGCCTGCATAGAAGTAGTGCCTCTCCGCCCTTACCGAGTGATATGAGCAATCCGCCTGCAGGGGTTGATATACCTTCTTCTGCTGCTGCCTCAGAGCCTGTCGGACCTCAGCCCGAGGGGACGTCCGTTGGCATTGGTATGCTCAGAACTTGCCTTTTGACTTTCCTTATCGTATGCGATAATCCACTGAGTTTCTATGTTGCTGCTTGTAGGATCCCGATCTTCCCTATACGAGCGTGTCCGCGTCCTTTTGATCGATACTGATCCTGACAGGGAGGCTTTTCGTACGGACCTCAGCTTCTTTACCGTCTTTTATAACGGCCTGATCGAGAAGCTTCTTCACAGAGGAGGCGGCTTCGATCAGTTTAGGCGTTCCTTTTCTCGCCACATGATGATGATGAGGGAAGAAGGATACCCGGAGTTGGCCGATTCCTTCACTGCTGATTTCGCTGCCCTGGAGTCAGAGATACGAGAGTTGAAGGAGTTGGAGGTTACCGGGGCTTCTTCTTTCGTGTCCTCTCAGTTGGAGCTTAGGATGGCACAGTGGCGTGACCTGAAATCTTCCATCGGGTGCGAGCTTCAGTCACACGAGAGCTCCATTGCGCAGTTAATGGCTAACGTGGCGAGGAAAGATACGGAGAGAGCTGGGCTACTCCGCTCTTTGGACTCGAATCGCGAGGAAACGACTAGGTTGAGAGAGGCCTTGAAGTGCGTTGAGGAATCTACTGCTCTTATTGTAAATGACCTGGCTGGACTAGAGCGTTCTCGTGAGCAGGCACTCGAGGAGCTCGGATCCACCCAGGAGAGACTGATGAAGCTGAAGAGTGAGGCCGCAGAGATTCTAAGCCATTCTGAAGAATCTGCTCGAGCTAATCTGCAGGCGGAACTCGAGCGGAGTTATGTAGATAGACTCTTTAGTTTAAAGTCTCATATCCTCGAACGCCAACTGCCTTCGGGCTAACGAGCTTTTCATTGTATGCTTTTGACTCGGTCTATTAATAGAAACTTCGCATTTGCTTCTTTTGTGACCTTTCTGTACTTATTCTGAATGACAGATTTATAGAATTTTTGGCAAACCCCCAGCCCTCAATGGGTTTGATATGTCTTTACCGATTACCGTTTGAAATCGGACTAGCATGTGAATTATTAAACCCGTCTCACATGTAACGTTGTGCTAAGAGAGTAAACTCTCTGAGGCTTTGTGCTATGATTTTGAATACATAGGCTTCGTCTTTCTCACGGGAATAGACTACCCGGCAACGCGTGTTAGGCGTTGACTTATCCCTACTTAGGCTTCGGGATGAAATTCCCCGTGCATCGAGTGCCCGGATTGAGAATCGTGTCTTTTCTAAAAGCAAAGACAGACTGAGAAACGGGAGAGGAAGAATTTTATATTCTATCTCCCGACGCTGAAGAGGAAGAATTTTATATTCTATCTTCGGCTGGAAAGGAAATAGGAGAGGAAGAATTTTATATTCTATCTCCCGGCGCTGAAGAGGAAGAATTTTATATTCTATCTTCGGCCGGAAAGGAAACTCGAGGTGGGATCTCCACCCCCAGAATCCGGAAGGATGAAACTAAGAGTGGGATCTCCACTCCGAGAATCGGAAAGGTTCGAACGACACTACCTTTTATAGGATTGGTCATTTGAACCCAGAAGGTTTGATCACTCGAGTTGAAAGTGGACCTCTCGTTCATTGGAGGAATCGAGAGGGGAATTTGGCTATGCCCTAACTTTTATAGGTTTGACCAGAAAGCAAAGAAAGTGGAATACGGGTAGCAAAGAAAGTGCCAACCCCTAACTTTTATAGGTTTGACCAGAAAGCAAAGAAAGTGGAATACGGGTAGCAAAGAAAGTGCCAACTTGTATTATCACTCAAAGGAAGACTTCAACGCTAGGTGAGTAGGACCTAACGTGTTGAGTCTGAGAAATACCAATGACTGGCAGATGGAAATGTTGGTGGACCCACTGTCGTTTGATTTGATCAGCGGATGGTTTGGTGAGGAAAGATTAACCTTCAGAGTTCGAATGTAGATTTCTTCTTCGTCAATTCCACGATGACTGGGTTATCCCTAAGAATACCCATGTGGTATTCTTCCGGGAACTTCCCGATGCATTGGTTATCCTGAAGATACTAAGGATAGTATCTTTTCAGGAACTTACCGTTTATCGGCATCATAAGCCGGTCACCGTCCTTGGTGACAAGGCGATATGCGCCACTCGAGTAGACTGTCTCCACTACGAATGGTCCCTCCCATTTGGGTTCAAATTTACCCTTCTTCTTGGAATTCTTTTCAGGAACTTGCCGTTTATCGGCATCATAAGCCAGTTAACGTCCTTGGTGATAAGGCGATATGCGCCACTCGAGTAGACTGTCTCTACTACGAATGGTCCTTCCCATTTGGGTTCGAATTTACCCTTCTTCTTGGAGTTAAGGATCATAGGCCGTTTCACAGCTAGAACCAAATCTCCTTCTTTGAAACTCCTTTGTCGAACCTTTTTGTCGAAGGCTCGAGAGATTCTAGCTTGGTAAAATTCAATGTGTTGTTGAGCTTCCAGGCGCTCTTCATCAAGCCTCTCGAGTTCTTCGAGGCGTTTCTGATGTTGTTCTTCGGTCGACATCTGGGTTGAAAGAGCGATCCGAAGAGATGGTATTTGGATCTCCAATGGAAGAACAGCTTCACATCCGTATACCAGTGAATACGGGGTCGCTCCCGTTGGTGTGCGCACCGTGGTCCGATAGGCCCATAGAGCTGCGCCAAGCTTGTCATTCCAGTCTCGTTTGTTAGTTTTCACGATCTTTGACAAGAGTTTGATGATAGTCTTGTTGAAGGCTTCAGCTAATCCATTCGCTGTAGGATTATAAGCCGTCGACGAGATATCCTGAATTTTAAACTTTTCGCAGAACCTTATGAAGGCGTTGCTGACAAACTGAGGACCGTTGTCGTGTATGATTCGTCTTGGAATACCATACCTATAGATGATGTGGTGCTTGATGAATCCAATGACGTTGCTCGTTTTAACTTCTCTGAGTGGAATTGCTTCAGCCCATTTGGAGAAATAATCCGTAATTGCCAAGATGAACCGGTCGCCCTTGACTGATGGGGGATTTATCGGGCCAACGATGTCCATTCCCCAAGTCTCGAACGGCCATGACGTAACCGAAGGATGCAGATGCTCCGGAGGTTGGTGCACATAATTCCCGTGCATTTGACATGCATTACACTTTCGGGCATATGCCATTGTATCATTCATCATGGAAGGCCAAAAATACCCCATTCTTCTGATGCGATCGTAAAGCTTGAGACCAGGTTGGTGTGCGCCACACTCTCCTTCGTGTGCCTCCCTAAGGACCTCTTCAGCTTCTTTGGTTGATAGGCAGCGCAATAGCAACCCATCGTACCCCCTGCGGTATAGCGTTCGATTCTCTGTATTGTAGTAGAATCTGGGTGCTCTTCGCCGGATTGACTCTCTTTCCTTCACATCTTCTGGCAAGATTCCATGCAAGACGTAGTCGATGATGGGGAAACGCCAATCTCGTGGTTCGAACTCGATTTGAGTAGCGTGTACCTCTTGAACTTCTTCTTCCTCGGCATCTTCACTGTAAAGCGGCACTAGGAGTTGGTGAGTTCTTACCGTAACAAACTGCTCTGCTTCGGGAGGTTGTGCCAGAGATACGGCCAATGCTGCTAACGCCTGTAGCCGTGGAATATGTTCGATGAAGAATCCTTCAAATGATTCCGCTATCTCCACTGCCATCTTATGGTATGGAATGAGATCTTGGCTTCGAACTTCATATTCTCCTTGAACCTGCTTGACTATCAGTTGAGAATCGCCGAAGGCTTCGAGATACTCAACCCCCAGCTCCCTAGCGAAGTTGAGTCCTATAATCAATGCGTTATACTCTGCTACATTATTCGAGCACGACTCAGTTAGTGAGTAGGCTCGAGGCATCACATGTTTTCCTGGGGAAACTAAAACCACTCCAACTCCGGAGGAGATTTTAGAACTTCCAGGAGCACTTGCTACATGAGTTGCTCGCGAAGCGCTATCGAAGTATAAGCGCCATATTTGTTGGTGAGAAGTTGCGTTGACTTCATGGGCCTCATCGGGTAGATCGTCATATATCTCGGCAGGATCCGTAGTTGGATTAGCTGCGAGGAGATCGCATATGGCCTGTCCTTTGACCGACTTCTGTTGCTTGAAATGCAAGTCGTATTGGGACAAGAGTAAGGCCCATTTTGCTAACCGCCAGCTCATGGAAGCGGGTTGAGTCATGAATACTCGAACCGGATTAACTTTAGAGATGACGTAAATGGTCTGCCCGACCAAATAATGCCGCATCTTCTGAATGGCGAACACCAAGGCGAGGCATTCCCTCTCAATCATAGGATATCGAGACTCGGCGCCCACCATGGTTCGGCTCAAGTAATACACTGCCTGCTCGTGACCGTTATCGTCATCTTGTGCAAGCAATGCACTTAATGAGTGGCTCGTCGCCTTGACATAAATCAAGAACGGTTTGCCCGATTTCGGTGCAACGAGTACGGGAGGTTTTGAGAGATATTCTTTAATGCTCTCGAATGCTTTCTGACAAGCTTCATCCCATACAAATGATACGCCCTTCTTTGCGAGCTTGGAGAATGGTTGGCATTTTCCTGAGAGGTTCGAAATGAACCGACGGATATAAGCCAATCGCCCCTGCAATCCTCTGAGCTCCCTGAGGTTTCTCGGAGGTTGTAATTCATTGATCGCCTTTACCTTATCAGGATCGATGTGGATACCTTTGGTGGTGACGACGAATCCCAGGAATTTTCCACTCGACATTCCGAGGAAAGACTTGGTAAGACGCCGAGGGGCGTTCTAAATGCGGTATGCTTTTCATCCTCCGGATGCATCTTTATTTGGTTATAACCAGAGAAACCATCCATGAAAGACATCCTCTCGAACCCACACGTATTGTCGATGATAACATCCGTGATGGGAAGGGGAAAATCATCTTTTGGGCAAGCAGCATTGAGGTCCCGAAATTCGATACAAATCCTGACCTTCCCGTTCTTCTTAAGGACTGGGACAATATTAGCAAGCCATTCTGGATGTTGCTCCTCCCGAACGAAGCCCGAGTCAATAAGCTTCTTAACTTTGGATTCGATCGCCTCCATCATTTGCGGACGACACCGTCTTTGTTGTTGTTTGACAGGTTTGACATCCGTCTTGATATTGAGACGATGCACTGCTACGTTTGGATCGAGCCCTGGCATGTCTTCATAATTCCAGGCGAACACGTCGATGTACTCCCTAATAAGAGAGATTAACTCCTCTTTTTCTTCGGGCGGGAGACTGTCGCTAATGAATATAGGCTTCAGATTATCTTCGCTGCCCATATTTACCTGGAGTACTTGATCTTCGGTAGGCGGCTCTCTTTGCTCGAATCTATCACCATACTACATGTTTAGGTGATGAACCCACGGATCTTCCCATGTCGGTATCTGGTCGTCCTCCTCTATGGTGGTAGGATCGGCCGTAACCATGTTCGACATCGGCTTCTTGAACATCTCACCGATACTAGAATCGGAATCCCAAGCTGAGGAATCGGATGAACCTCTGTTTCTAGCTTTGTTAGCAATTTGATCGATGATTTGCCAGCAACATTCATCGTCGGATGAGGAGACATAACCGAGACCTCTCTTGTGACGATAATAATCATCGGGTTTTCCTTTCGGTACATAGGCCATTCGAGGTGGAACTCGCGGACCTCGACCAAAGAAGAGACCCTCTCCGAGTGTGAAGTCATACCCATACCTTTCCATCATATCGCGCGCTTTTGCGTCATATCTGAATAGATGAGGGGCAGGTTTATCTTCATCGTCTTCTTCTTCTAAGAAGTGATCGGGTATTGGAGTTTCTTTTCCTTTGCCGTAGACGACTTCTTTTCCACTCCATGCTCCCGCGGGGATGACAAGCGTCGCTCCGCATGGATCTTGTACCTGCTTTTTCGTCAGACAAAATGACTGAAGAGGCATATGCAGGTCAGGATTATCACAAAGCTCTTTAGTGACGTCATCCAGACACATCAAATACTCTAAATCATCGTTTATTGATAGTTCTTCGGCAAGTTGCCAATTACAACTATTCTCCGATGATTCTTCATCATCAAGATTGATTACAATGGGTACAATGTCATTAAGAACAAAACCACCATCATAATCAAGCCCTGGTTCGGTATCAGCTTCATCTCCGCTGTCCGTTCCTTGGGCCGATGGTTCAGTATCGGATTCAGCGCCGTATAAAAGGGAATCGGTGAAGTAATTCTCCAATCCCTTAAACGGTTGCTTATCCGCGACCACCGTCTTAACTTCATTGTTTGTGTCTACATATTTGAGACACTGATGTAGAGTTGACGGGACTATAAGGTTACCGTGGATCCAAGGTCGACCCAACAGTAAGTTATAGGATGTTTCCGCGTCAATCACATAACAAGTGACCTCCGACCTCAAATCCCCAATCTGGCACTTGACTCGGATCTTCCCCAAGGGCCTAGACCCGCTGGTGTTGAATCCATAAATCGTAGTGCCAGTGGATGCTAATTTGCTAGTCGGGATTCCGAGATGATGCATCAATCGGAATGGCATGATGCTAACAGCGGAACCCGGATCGACTTGGATCCGGTTGACAACGCTGGAGCCAATGTGACCGGTAAAGTACAACGGTCGGTCATGCTTTGAATTCTTCGTCTGCATATCTTGCTTCTTGACGTAAAGGCTCTTTCCCCTTCTCTTTCTGCTGGACTTTCTCCGTAGCTACAGGCGTTGGGGGAATTGCTGCAATCCCCAGTTCTGCCAATGTTTTGGAAGGAGGGGTTTTGGTACCTAATTGCTCGGAAGCATCCGGGTACCTGTAGTGATACTCATTCCCGCTTCGGGTTGCAAAGGCCTCCTATTCATCTTCAGAAAGCGGGAAGGCGGGAATTTCTTCGTCATCTTCCCCTGGAATAGCAGAAGTTCCACAACAAGACTTACCCTTTCCTTTTGACTTTTTCTTGGAAGAAGTTCCAGTCCATTGTTCATCTCCTATCAAATCTGGATGAACCCAGAGAATCTCACCATTCGGGGCTGCGTGTGGCACAAGCCCTTTCTGGCGCTGCTTGTGAGGATCATCGTTCACCGTCTTCACAGCTGCATTTATTACTGGCTCATGTTGGAACCAGTTTAAGGGAACAGAACCGAAGCTGATCGATACTGCATTTGCTCCCACTCTCTTCTCCTTCGGCTGCTTCATGGTGATGACCCCGACATCGATGAGAGCTTGGATCTTGTCCTTAAGAGCATAGCATACCTTGGTAGGATGGTGCACCGCTCTATGGAATGCGCAGTATTTTGGATCATTGACTCTCTTGGCATCTTCCTGATCCTGGATTGGAGGTAATTTGATCTTATTATTCTCAATGAGGTACTTGAAGATACCGGGAACTTCATCCTCTCGGAACGAATAGACTTTCGGGAACTTTGGCTCCGAGGCTTTTGGCTTCGGGGTCTGCTGTTGCCACCTTGGTTGTTGGGGCGCCTTTCGCTGCTGCTGTTGCGGCTGCGCTTGCACCTCGAACGTCTGATTTGCGTTCACGGCATTTGCATGTGCTTTTCCTTTTCCCTTAGGGGCGAAGTTTGGTTGCGGAGCATTATTAGCTATTTGACCCCTTTCTGCCTTCTTCCTTTTGAGGAATCGTTCAGCTCGTTCTCCTTGCACCTTCAGATCCTTCCAGGTCTTTGGTGGCGCCATTCCCATAGCTTCGAGGATGTCCAAGGACAGATTGTTGTGACAGGTCTCGAGGATGAAATCTTCGCTGACCGGGTCCCTGCAATTCATCGCTTTATTTCGAAACCTTTTCACAAAGTTTTCGACTGTCTCACCATTCTTCTGCTTCTCCTCAAACAGAGTGCTGATTGAGACCTCAGTGTCGTCGTCGAAGAAGTTCGTCAGAAACATGTCCTCCATGTCGTCCCAACTGCTGATGCTCCCCGGCTTGAGGCGACGATACCAATCGAAGGCCGCTCCGCGAAGAGTGCCAACGAATGACCGTACCATCAAGGGTTCATTGCCGGAGATTATTCCTAAGTAAGACTTAAAATATATTAAATGTTGGGTAGGGGAACCCTTTCCATCAAACGGCGTAAAGTTAATGAGATTGAACTTTGCCGGATATGGAATTGATTCCCACTCCCTTGGGTATGGACATGGTATGCCGGACCTTTTCACTTCTTGAGCATTCATCAACGCGTTGATTTTGCTCTCCAAGTCCTTCATCTTCTTGTCCTCACTCGTATCTGTCTTCGAGTGGCTTTGGGGAGAGGTAACGTGGTCCTCTTTTGCATTATCATCCACGGGACCGCTTCCATTGTCGTTGTTGACAGGAGGGATATTTATGTTGACATTATTCCCTTCCCGTTCATTCTCATCTTGAGTCTGATGATTGTGTCGAGTGGGCTCTCCTTGGTGAGTGGTCAGAGCCGCGATCTGCTGATCATGCATCTCTCTCATCTGCTGCATGGCCATCTCCATCTCGAACTTGAAACTTTCCTTCTGCCTAGCCAGGGCATCTTCAAGCATCTTGGTTACTTGTTTGGGTCGAGTGGGTTCTCCTTGGTGAGTTGTCAGAGCCGCGATCTGCTGGTCGTGCATCTCTCTCATTTGCTGCACGGCCATCTCCATCTCGAACTTGAAGGCTTCCTTCTGCCTAGCTAGGGCATATTCAAGCATCTTGTTCATTTGTTCGGCGCTGATCATAAGTGATTCGTAAGGCTGTCCCGCACTAGACGCCGTATCATCGGATGCTATAGCCGAATAGGAGTCTGAACCATCATCTGACGATTCCTCTTCCCAAGGAAGTCTCTTTTGCATCCTTTGGTAATTCTTTCGCCTATTGATCCCTGACCGCAATCGAGTCATGCGCTGGGATGCTTCGGTAAGTTGATCTAAGCTAGAGTGTCTTGTCGATTTCCCTCTGCCGGTCATATTAGCAGACACCTCTAGGAATTCGTCCTCTTGGCGAGCGAACCTCTTCCCACGAAAATGCCTTGGCTTGGAAATCCTCTCGAACACCGAGACTCTCTTCGGGGTTTTAGAACAGCAGCATTCTGACAACACTGCCTTGATGATGTTGGCACACGGACAGTGGGGTTCCGTGTCTTGAGCATCTTTCTTCCGAGACTTATTCATACTCCCAGCTCTATAGTACAACTCATCAGTTTGATAACTGGAGCAACCCATAGAGTGTTGGCATAACTTCATCATCATCAGACGAGTGTACTTCCCTCTGGGGATGCGACGCTTTATTAGCGTTTCTAAGAGTCACTCGCTCACTTTTACGCCTTTGAGAGCGTGAAAGTCCAACGGGCTCTTGAACTTCAACTCGCAATCCAATGCGGTCGGTAATAGGGGCTTTCCCTTTGTTATCTTTCTTGGGGGGATTGATACGACCCCCAGCCTGGTTTATCATTTGAGAACCTTTCAGCGGTCCCAATCGCTCCTTGACAGGTGCTTTGCCTCGGTTCTCTGGTAAGGGACCGAGACGATCTTTCAAAGTAATCTTTGATCTGGAAAGATCCACGTTCTTGCCTAACTCCGTAGGAGGTGCGGGAACGTGATCTAGATTTGAAGAAGCTTGGGTGATAACCCCACCCACTTTTGTCTTAGGTGCCGGGTTTGACTTTGGCCTCCACATCTGCTTGTGTTTTGACGGCTTCTTGTCCGTCTCCTCTTTCTGCATCTCTTCTGCTTTCTTCAGAAGGACCCGGGCATGCGCAAGCAAAGCGCGTCGCTTCTTGATTCGCTCCTCAAGCGTGGAGCGATTCCTCTTGACGCGGATCCATTCATTTGCCTCTGCATTAGAAAAGAGGTTAGTTGTCCGGCGTTGTTGCTCTTGGCGCTGTCTGGACTTTAGATCCTCATTATAGCGGATCCCGTCCATCGATTCTGCGGCTTTGGCTAGTTGTTTCGCGAGGCGTTGGCGCCGTCTTTGACGTGCCCTCTTTGATAAAGTTGGAGCACCTCCATCAGTCACCTTCGTGGTGGAGGGGAGATCTGCGACCTCAACCCCTTTGAATGCCGCAGGGATGCCACGGGGCACGGGTGCAGAAGCGGCGATGGGATCTTGGATCTTCAAGTTGGAGATCCCGCGAGCATTTCTGGAAGATGAAATCTTCCTGCGCCTGTTTGGAGAGGCGGATCTGGAGGAGGAGGAAGAGAGGTACTCTTCAAACTTCTGCTGATCGAACTCATATTCGATCTCTTCATTCACCCGGATCTTGAATGCCGGTTGCGTCACTCCGATCTCGGCAGCGAGGTCGGCGGCTCCCACTGTGGTCGCCAGCTTGTTTTCGTCAAAAGTTGCCTTCATCATTGATTTCATTAAACTTCAATCGTTACAAATGAATTCAAATAACAAAGAATAAAAATTACAACTTTTCGAAAATAAACACAAGATCCTGTTTTGCGGTCTCTTGCTTGCGTGGGTCTTTGGCCTGTGACGGGGACGTTGATATCCGTGGACTACCTGGCAATCAGATCTGGTCCGGATCAATCGGACAGAGCTTCGTCAATCCGCGAGGGGATCTAGGAACTTCTGATCCAGAAAAATCGGACAGAGCTTCGTCGATCCGCGAGAGATCTAGAAGCTTTGAAGCGTCTATCTCGGCTAAAGCGAGATATTAGCTCTTCTTAGTATTAACGCCAAGGGCTAATACTAAGGAACGGACACACGGGTGATGAAGATCTGATGAAGAATTCCCCTGAAGTGCTCGATCACTCTTCACTGCAGCAGGGCTTCGCCTCTTTCTCTCCAAAATTCCAGATCCTTTAAAATGAGGTAAGGGGTGGCTATTTATAGCCATAGGGAGTACCTAGGGGGCCTAGACACCCCTGGGGTGTCTCCACAGATCCGAGACACCCCTGGGGTGTCTCCACAGATCCGAGACACCCCTAGGGTGTCTCGGAATTTCCGAGACACCCTAGGGTGTCTCGGAATTTCCGAGACACCCCTGGGGTGTCTCGGAATTTCTGAGACACCCCTGGGGGTGTTTTGGAACTGCTGAGACGCGTTGAGGTATATTCGATTGTCTTCGCCGTAAATTCTTCGTCCGAACTCGGATTTGAGTGATTCCAAGTGCGTTGGATGCTTGACGAAGAGAAATTCTTCGTCCGAACTCGGATTTGAGTGATTCCAAGTGCGTTGGATGCTTGACGAAGAGTTTGATCCACTCTGGTGGTTGGATTATCTGTAGAGTGATCGAGGCATGAGGGGCATTGTCCTTTTTGTGAACATCACCGGGTTCCTGATTGGCCCGGGTCTTCGTTGTTCCGAAATCCTATCAGCTTACGTAGCTCGTCGATTCACTTCAATCGTTCGTCGACGTCAATTGGACTCCTGTGGATCGGATAGTGACGTTCATCGTCGCTCTTTAACACTAAGCCGTTCGTGGAGACCTATAGGCAATTTTTGATGCCTACATTCTTTTCTGCCAAAACCCATGGCCGAAGGACCCGAACTCCGTTGAGTTTACCCATATTTATAGAGGATTAAGGGGTGTAACCGCTCCCTTAGTTCTCTCCATAATGAGGTTGAATGGGGTGTAACCGACTCCCTTAATCCGCTCCTAAGTGAGGCGGAAATCCCTCTAAATGTGGGGAGGGGGGGGGGGGAATGGGGGGGGGGGGGGGGGACAGTTCTTGAAAACGTTCAGCTCGTGTTTGAACGAGTCAAACGTCGAAAATAGCATTCTGGGCCCGAACTCTGCGTTTTAGACTTAAAACGCAGGGTATGGCCTATTTTTGGCTGAAAATGTCGTGTTCGCACAGCGTTGTAAATCTAAAATGCATAGTTGGGACGCAGAGATGAACTCCCCGTTTTGAGTTCACGAACTCTGTGTTTTTAATTGGAGCGCTGGGGATGACCTCTGCGTTTTGACTCTAAAACACAGGCACGACCTCTGCGTTTTGATGTTGTAACAAAGAGATAACCTCTGTGTTTTGATGGTGTAATGCAAGGATGACCTCTGCGTTTTGATGTGAAGAGACCATCAATTTATGGTCTCTTTTGCTGGAGCGTTGCAAAGACCGTCATCTTGTAATATTCGTCTTGGTTCCTTGAAAATATGAGAGTCGTCAGATTGTAACTCCCGATGTTGATTGTGAAGGTTATTGAACTAGAGCTTTCATCGGTTATTGTGAAGGTCGTTAGATTATAACCTTCATCGATCTACGTGAAAATCTTTAAATTATAGTTTTCTGCAAGTCGTCAGATTGTAACTTCCATCATCGGTGTTTGATGGGGGATCAACTATCTGTAGTGATTTTTAGACAACCTACAAGGTATAAAAGTAAAGACAAGCTCTTGAATCTAAAGGTTTTAGAATTTGTACAAAAATAAAATATATGGAGTGTATTTTTAGTAAAATTAAGAAAAGAAAGAACTTATAGTATATACTTATGGTAAAGAAATATCTAAAAGTAAGCATTTTCGCTATTTAAGATCAATCATTATGCATGATGGTGAGATTCAGGATGATGTTGTTCATCAAGTTAAATCGAGATGGTTGAAACGGAGGACCATTTTGGGAGTCTTATGTGATCGTATAATACCAATGAAACTAAAATAAAATTTTTTATAGGATAGTTATAAGACTAAGAGTGCTTAATGGCTCGGGGTGTTATACAGAGGCAATTGCTAATACCTTTTGGGAGAAATCGGATTGTGCGAAGCTTGGGTGACCCAAAAAAGGAGGATGATTTTCAGCTTATTTCAACGTACAACTTCAACTGATCATAACTTTTGATTCCCTCCATTGAATCACTATTATTATATATTTTTGAAAAGATTAGGAAATTCTCTACAAGTCTAACCCCTTCACTGTTCCAATCGAGTTTCGGAGTCAAAGAAAATCGTCTTTAGACTCAAAATGCATGTCGAAGAGTTTTGGTCAAATCTAGTTTCTAGTTCTTATGAAACATTTTTATTTATAGGAGTCTAATTGATTAGGAAGGGTTATTTTTGTACTTTTACTTTGTTTTATATCTTATATAAGGGAAACAAAATTTTAAACTCTTTAGGTTGGTTATTATTATTTTCAAAAGTTTTCTATTCCTAGGATTTTCTAGGATTTGTGTCATTTTGCTCGAATGAGACGAGTAGTTACC
>NC_033800.1:2321159-2321524 GCF_001876935.1 Asparagus officinalis | reverse complement strand
CTCCGCGACTTAGCATTGCACCCGCATGCCTTCGTATGCACACGTGGGTTATGGGCCCACTTTTCACAACGCTAACTTTTCTCTCGCTAGGGTTTTCCTTTACAATTCTTTCCCCAGCGTCTTTTGTTCTGGTCACCACACTCTCTCTTGATCTCGTTCACAGCGCCGAGTTCCACGCCACTCGTTCGTCGAACTCGCTCGCCCTCTCTCTCTCGATCTACTTCACAACGCCGACCTCCACGTCGAGCCTCTCTCTCCGCCTCTCTCAACGACAAACTTCGGCCTCCCCCACACGCCTTGTTGGCCTTCTTGTTTTGATGATGATTAACAAACAATTTATTACTAATGTTGTTTGTCTAGTGTTT
>NC_033800.1:2319748-2320159 GCF_001876935.1 Asparagus officinalis | reverse complement strand
TATTATAAACTTTATTTTTCAATTTTAAGAAATATACTATCATGGGGGAAAAAATATCTCGTAGCATAAAGCGGGTATAATAATTGTTTGCTCATCTATTTTTTCCATTAATGATAATTTCATTACTTAATAATTATTTCATCATCTATTTTTTCCATTAATGATAATTTCATTACTTAATAATTATTTGACAAGTCATTATTAATACATAATTAAGTTATAAGTCAAGTCTTACCAAATAAGAATAAACAGGGAGAGCAATACGTTTTTGGATTTGCTAAACCATTCTATAATTAGCAATTTATTTTTTCATTTATGATATGATAATTCCGTTACTTCATATTTTTTTCATATTTATGATAATTAGGAAATGATAGGGGGAGAAAAAACGGTTCAATTATGCGAAATATC
>NC_033800.1:2318073-2318748 GCF_001876935.1 Asparagus officinalis | reverse complement strand
AGCACTATTAGATTTCAAGATCTCTAAATATGAAGGTAATATATTTTATTACTAAAATTCTTATTAAAGGCCACTAAATATAAAATTCACCTTGTATCTGTCTCAAATTTATAGAGGAGATATGCATGTCATCATATATTACGTCAATAATATATATTAACCCAAAGATACAACTTATTGAAGAAGCAAGAGAATAGTAAGTAAATCAAGCAAACGTCCATATAACACCGTAAAAAATATTATATTTTAAAGCTATTATGCAGCACTCTTTCAGAGTAAGCATCTAAGACAAAAGCATCTCCATTAAGGCTCTTTATAAATGTAACAAAAATTCAAATTACTAATATATACAACCATTATAACATTCGAAATAGGTATGATATTAGAAAACCTACTCTAAAATTTATACAATTAAACCTAAGAATAATTTACCAATATACATGCACACTATCGCACATTTAAGGCAATGATAACTACCATTTATAATACAATTGACCAGTGGTTCTATGTTTGCAAAGGCTACAATAAGAAAATGGATAGAGATGTTAATAATAAGTGTCCAAATGATAAATGTTATAGAATCGTCAATAGTACTAAGGTTAAGTGATATGTGTTTGTTGGAAAAATTGTAAAGAAGAGAATAAAGAAAATGTGACTTTGATTCCTTTGATCTCG
>NC_033800.1:2316307-2317073 GCF_001876935.1 Asparagus officinalis | reverse complement strand
TTGGCAAGTTGACCGAATTTTGTGGGTATATTCACTGTAAACCCTCATGAGACTACAACTCATCCACTAAGGTAACCTAGGGGTTTAAAGGCTTGTTGTATGTGCTAAATATAACCGCGATTCCTACGAAAGTGAGTTAGGATTTTTTTTTTATTTTCTTTGCTAGAGGACTAGCAAAAGTTTAGGTGTGGGGGTATTTGATAATCATATTTTATTACAATAAATATACCACTAATAATTGCTTTTATCTTTAATTACAGGTTAATGAAGAATAAATCCCAAAAATCCCATCTCTCAACAAAGACCCTTGAGTAAATGAAGAAATAAGGGAAATCAAGAAGTCTAATGGAAATCAAGAAGCCCAATGGAAATTCAAGAAGCCAAAGTGAAAAATCAAACCAAAAGCCCAAGCCCACGAATTAAAGAAAAACACAAGCAAAAGTGCAAACAAAGAAATTGTGAAAAGCCCAAAAGAAATTCAGCACAAGTTCCTCTTTATTCTCAAGTGAGCTTTTGAATTTGAAGGCCCAAAGCCCATTAAAAAAACATTACACCAAGGAGTCTCCATTGGACCGGACTTGCTGCAGAGATTTGGGTTTTCATTTTCCTTTTTTTTTTGAAAATCTTATGTAAGTGTATTGGGCCTCCTACGTTGGGCTAGAGAAGAACAAAACACAAACATGGAAATTCCAACCCATTTCTTCACTAACAAATTTAAAGGTGGAGATTGCTTTGCTTGGGGCTCAAGATAAATCCAATGGCTCTC
>NC_033800.1:2314538-2315307 GCF_001876935.1 Asparagus officinalis | reverse complement strand
TACCTTCATATTTAGAGATCTTGAAATCTAATAGTGCTATTACATCATTATCTTTGATCATGTCTTTAAAAATTGATCATTCGTTAGTAGTCATACCCCTAAATAAAGTCATACGCAGGGTTGTGATACCATATAAGAAAAAAGGTGATTTTATATTTTTTGCTTACGCAGAGTCATGACATAGCAATTTTTCTTTTATCTTCCATGAAGAATGTTTCTTTGATTGGAACAAAGTTGTTCAATATATTCTTCAAGGGTGATTCAGTCGGTGCTTCTTTGATAAATATAACTTATGTTAGTGTTAATTGAAGTAATTCATGGACGTTCTGAATTATATTTGAAATGAAAACTGCTTGATTCTTTGGAAGGATCTCTCTAAATATTTTGATAGTTCTCCATACATAAATCTTTATAAATTTTTACCTTATAAATATTATTACCATTAGAGATCAACATTTATAAATTATAATCATTTAACGTTAAGCTATTATATTATAGTCTTTTTTTAGTTTTTTGCGATTTAGTCTTCTATCAACTAATGATACTTATGTATTTTTGCTACTCTAACACATTCATAACTATATGCAGTTACTTCAATTTATACAATAACATTAATTTTTAATCTATCATATATTTTTAAAATTTTTTTTCTTTGACTGGATATTTTTAATCTGTTATTATTGCTATTTTTTACCAGCATCAACTTGACATTTTTTAGATTCTGAAAAAGGATAGTAAACCTTAAATTATAATATATATATATATATAT
>NC_033800.1:2312674-2313538 GCF_001876935.1 Asparagus officinalis | reverse complement strand
GTCATTAAGTATAGAGATACTCCTTGGGCTTAATTACTCAATCAACTTAGGCTTTATAAGATAGAATCATCTTAAATTTAAGAGGTTTTTTTTTTGTGCCCATTTTTCGCACTCTTCTTTTATAAGGTTAGTTTTTTTTAATATATATATGGGTAAGTATATATAGTCTTGAAAAAAAATGTGTAAATCAAGATAACATGAAAAAATTTATTTTTGACTCTAAGTTAAGCATGCAAAAATTTCATTATTTTTAATTAAAAATCTAAGGTAAGACTTAAGTAAAGTATACTAGTTGAAAAATCATTTCTTAAGAATTTTATTTGGAGTTATCATAAAAGGTAAACTTGAATATATCATTAACTAAGAATTAGAAAATTTAAAATCTATCAATTTGACCAATTATTACTTAACTCTATTAATTTGGCAAGTGACAATATTTTTATAAATTTTTTTTAACAAAAAGAAAAAAGAAAAGAAAATGACAAAAATACAACTAAAAAGGTAAAATAAAGAGGAAAATATGTACTTCTCACCCCCACACCTAAATTTTTCATTGTCCTCAATGCAAATTCGCTGAAGCACAAAGTAAAGCAGATAAAATTGAAGAACTTACATTTGTTCATTTTACAATGATGATAAGGATCTGCAATTACTGTTAGTATGAGGATGAAGAAATCAAATAAGAGAGAAAAAAAATTTATTTTTATTTTTATTTTATTTAAAAATTTATTTTTATTTTTATTTTATTTTATTTTATTTTATTTTATTTTATTTTATGATAAGGATCTGCAATTACTGAGGAAGTATCTGGCCTTCCCGATTCATTCTTTGATAGAGGACTTGTAAGGCCTTCTGTCGCTCCGA
>NC_033800.1:2307505-2311674 GCF_001876935.1 Asparagus officinalis | reverse complement strand
CACACGAGGAAAGCAAAATCTCCAACGGCAACTCCTAATGCTATCTCCACCGAAGCCTAGAACTCCAAGCACCAAGCTTCACACAAAATCTTCCTCCACCAAAAAACCCTAGATCTGAAACCTGGCTCTGATACCACTTGTTGCGCGCAGCGGAAATTTCGGCAGCACTTCGGCAGCACAACAAGAGAGTCAGGTCGCAATAAGAATTCTTGTTTCTCAAAGGGAACAAGAATCTAACGCCTATATCCTATCAAAGTAGGATATTAGCTCTTCCTCTCGTCAGCTCTAGGACTGCGCGTCGAGGGACCCTAAAAGCTATTACAAATCACACAAAAGCAGTACAACCAATTTTAACGTGGTTCGGCAAATTGCCTACGTCCACGGGGAAAGGAGGGGGGGAGATCCACTAATAGAGGGAGAGAATACAACTAGGGTTTACAATCACTCACAATCTAAACCCTCAAACAAACTCTCAAATCCCTCACAAATATCTCTCAAAGAGATGCACAAAACCCTAGAAGGGACTACACAAAATCTCCTCAGCACAGCTACTATTTTTCTTATGCAGCCGCAAAAACCAAAGGAAAAAAAACTGTAGCCGTACTTGCTCTGCCTCCTTCGCACCTCCTTTTGCACAAAAGAAAACCTAATAAACAATTGTTTATATAGGTAACAGAGAGAAAACGCGTGAGAGTTTGAAACCGACTCAAAATCCGAACAAACAATTCCCCTGCATGTTATTCGTGGGCCTGGGCCTTATCAGGTCCGGTTCACAAAAGAGTTCTCTCTAAATTGCTATAATATATGTTAAACTGCTATATAAAACTAATTAATCTTTTTTAAATAAAAACTGGGTTTAAACTTCAAATCAGAGGGGGGAGCATTAAATTAGAAAAACGACAGGTTTGAAAAATACAAAAAAAAAAAAAAAAAAAAAAAGAAACCTCTACAATGAAATAAAGTTAGAATGTCACCTATAAATTCAAGAACGTGATAGTCGAGATATATTAGGATTCACTTTCAACAGAACCTCATTCTATGGGCGCCAATTAAACGAAGCTTTCACTCTCTATCAAGAAACGGTCGGCGCCCATCGGAAAAAAAAAATCAACGAAAAAAAAAAACGAAAAAAGAAACACGCGTTCTTCCCTCCTCTAATTTTGAAAAGTATGATAACCGCCAAAATCGGACGAAGACACATTCCCCTCTCGCTCATATTAAACCATCAACGCACCAACGTCATCGCACATCCTCTCAACAATGGAGCACCAAACGCAGAGACCCTCCCCGTCTCCGTCGACGGCGGAGACCAACAATCGAGGGGAGACATCCGGAGGCACGCACCGGGCTCGGCCTGAGCAGCTCACGCGCGGCCACAGTAACTGCAAGGGTTGGGAGAACGGACCCGTCTAGATTCGCCGCATCCCTGTTGTCGCCGTTGTTTTGTTGCTCACGGACCCTCTCATGCGCGCCAGTGCTAGAATAGGAGGAGATGGGGAGGCGTGGAGCAAACTATATGAATCTATGTTAATGGATGATGTTGAATATCGTTGTTTCATGCTTGAACTTTAAACGATGAATGCATGATAAATTTAATTTAACATGTTAAACATAAAACCAATGCAGATTAATCAGAATTTATGTCCTTTCTGTTTTACGAATAGTAAATACATAGGATCATGGATCTATGGTAGGGTTTTTCATAATTCAGTCAATTTATATATGAGAAGATCTTAAGGAGATGGTACTGTGGCGAAATAAATATTTTTGGCACAACGACTGTAGCAATTGTATCATGTTACTAAGATTTTATAAATACGAAATTAAACGTCCAGAATGTAAAGCATGGCGACACCAGTAAAATCCGATGAGAATGAAAGTATACTATGTAATCCTAGTTTCTAAAACAGAAAGACAAAGGATCTTAATAAAAGAGTATTTGTATCAGAGAAAGATATATGATCTTTGTTAGCCTAACAATATGTGCCTAGTAACGGAATAAACGGTTGCACATATATAATTTATCTACGGGCGAAAAAAAAATAAAATTGGATAAAACCAATCCGAGACAAATGAACTCATGAGAAAAAGCACCGCTGGCCGTCGGGTGAAGGCCAGGAAGTGATGCGCGAGGCATCGGTGGTCGCCGGAAGCGGTAACAAGAAGCCTGCGGCTTGGTCGCCTGTTGTTTCAATCACAAATGCGCCGGCTTAGCCTTAACTAATTAAATCATTTCTGTGCCATATTTTGAAGTTTAACTTATAATAACTCGTGCTGAAGATTACTTTTAATAGTTTATACGGTAAAATTGGTTTTAGCTATTTTACGCTTCATACATATTTCAAATGATTTAGAGTATATGCTAAAAATTTTTTAGGGTAGGGGGGCTGGAGCGGGGTTGGGTCGAGAGAGAGCGAGGGGGAAAAGCGGGGGTAATAGTGAGGGTGATAGGAGGGAGAGATAGAAGTGGGGTGCTGCGGCGGGGCTGGGGTTCCTATCAGGAACAGGAGAAATATATCATTGTTTTACTAAACAGATATCCACAGTTGTTTTTCGACGGTGATTGAAAAAACGTCCTGGAAATCGCTTTATTTGTACATTAGATTTTCGCTCTCATTTCATATTAGATAATGCTAAATTTAGAGTTAATAGCTCTACTTGCAATTAAACCAGCAGTCAAGACTGAACATACAAAAGGCACTTTACTTCCATTAAGGCCTCCATGAGTCATATATAGATTCTTCTCACAAAGCCTAAAGCTGGAGTCAGGGAGGAACAAGCAAAGTAAATAATTCCATGTTGAAGCAAATATGAAGAAGCAATCAACTTGGTCTCTTCACGAATAACCAATATACATCAAATCTAGAAACTATTGGTAGACCTCTGAAATTTGAATTTTTTTTAAATTAATCTACAGTTTTAATAATTGCAAAAAACACCCTCAAAATTTCAGAGTTGCAAGAAATATCCTGACATTTAAAGATTACTACCGACACTGCGACACATGAAACATAGAAGCTACAACTACCAAACTTGAAAGTAATTTTTTTAAAAAAACACACTCAAAGTTTTAAAAATTACAAATCACACCATCAAAAGTTCAAAACTACAAAAAAGACTTGAAATTTTAAAACTTGACAAAGAAAAGTGTAATTGTTAGGTATTCTTGCATTAAGATATTTATATTTAATTTCCAATTTAGGGTTTACTATCCCTTTTTAGCATTTAAAAATAGTCTAAGTTGATACTGGTAAACAAAAGCAATAAGAATTGATTAAAAACATCCGTTTAAGGAATAAAAATTTAAAAAATATTATAGCTTAAAAATTATCGTCACAATATATAAATTAAAATAACTGCATATAAATTAATAAGTTGGAGCATAAAAAATACGTTAGTAACAATAGATGTTTAAACCCATAAAAATAATAAAATACTATACTATAATAGCTTAGCATTAATTGATTATAATTTAAAACATTAATCTCTGATGTTAATAATATTTATAGGGTAAAAGAATAAAATGAATTACGTATGGAGAAACTATCAGAATGTTCAGAGATATTTTTCAAAAGTATTAAGCTATTTCCGTTGTAAATGGAAAAGTGATGGAAGTAAATCTAAAATTCAGAAAAACATCAATGAATCATTTGAATTGGCATTAACATAAGACATATCTATTAAAAAAGTATCAACTGAGTTACAGTAAAGAATAATTTAACAACTTTATCCCAATCAAAAAAGAATTCTCCATTGAAGATATAAGAAAAAATAGTAAATATTTATAAATTCCATAGTTTGTTCTTCAAATACTAAAGAAATTAAATATTAATATTATAATATAAGGAAAATTGGCAATGGAAAATACAAGTATTTAGTTTAGATCTTTGTGAAAAATGTCAGGGATAGAGCAAATGTAATATTATTGACGTAACATAAACTATTATTGGATGCACATCAAAAATTTTCATTGACGGGGGGGTTAGTCACATTGAATTTTTTAAGTAGAACTGGGATAATTGCTAAAGTGGGATAATTTTTTAACACTGGGATAATTTAGTAGAACAATGATGGATAATTCTTGAAGTGGGATAATTTGGTAGGATAATTTAGTGGGATAATGGTGGATAATTTTATGAAGTGTGATAATTTGGTAGGATAATTTGGTG
>NC_033800.1:2293155-2306505 GCF_001876935.1 Asparagus officinalis | reverse complement strand
ATTGTGACCTCCGTTGTCGGAGCTTGTTTGAATAAGCTATCTATTGTGATTTTTAGACAGCCTACAATTGAGTATCTTCATCATCTAAGTTTGCCACTTGAGGAGATTTTTGAGTCATAGGAATGCAGTCACCGTCATCATTGTCATCATCATCTGCAAGGTTAATTGGCTCACGACCACCAAATTTCTCCATTGAAGCTTTTGAAAAGTTTCCTCTAGTCTGATCATCCCCACAAATGATAGCTAGATTCTCATAATGCTTCAAAGGCTTATTGATGTAACCTTTAAGCCTACTTTTATTTTTATCCTACAAACATTAAGTTATAACATGAATAACGTACACGAGAATGTAGATTGCAGGACCAACATTTAAATTAATCTATGAACAAAAACTACATACCTCATTCCATGTATCAAAACTATCAGGATCCATGATAATAGTTTGTGTTTTCTCATCCTAACCTACACCACTAATATTACGAGCATCCTGCATATCTTAAAACCAGGAACAAATAGTTTTCATATGATTGACAACACTTTTAGTAACAAAAGTTATTCCAAAGTGCTTGTTCACTTTAGCGGCTGCCATTGAAAATGCACGTTGCTTAAAGTTTTTATCTGGTATAAAATCAGACTTTGCCATATTTGCGAGCACGTCATCATGAGCAGAGGTCCACCATCTGGTTAGGGACAAATTTGCATTGTCGATTTCTTTGATAATTTTTCTTTTATTATGAGCAAGAGCTTTCATTTTTCTTTTAGGGGCTGCTAAAGTTACTACTACTTCATCAGTGGTTGCTCTCTTATTACAACCTGAATCAGAAGTATTTACTATAACACTAGTTGGAGAATAAACTAGTCCAGAGGTATTTGAGCCTTGAAATGGTTAATGAAAAGATGGTGGACTACTGAGCAAGTTCATGTATGACATAGTGGGATGATGCATAGGGAAATACTTATGATCATAGTTGGGAACATTAGGAAAAACAAATGGTGGTTGCACAAACTGTGAGGACTAGTACGACATGAAACTATGGTTGAACCCACTGCTGGCCGGGAATGTAGAAGAAGGTGGTGGGGCCATTGAAGTTGGGCATTGATTTGAAGTCCTTCCTTTGTTCAAATCTAAACTGTCAGTGGTTGATTTATCACCCATTCCTATACTTTCAACAAACAAATTTCTCAAATATCAATGTGAGTTATAAAAAGACAACATTACAGACATATGTAGTTTGCAATAGATGAGATGAAAACATCATATAACAAATTTCACACAAACATAATAAAAAGTAGATATGATATCACGCCAAGAACTAACTAACATCATAAATTATTTAATCAACACAAACTTGTTCTTCAAGTCTATAGATTACATGAACACAAAACATAGAGTAGAATAAATCTCAAGGGAAAAAAAATATACATAGAGTAGAAATCAATAGGCAATCTCAGTGGTGACACCCTAACGTTATTTATAATCAATCCCCACGTCCAAAGCGATTTGATCTCCACGGGACTTCCACTCATCTCTTGAGGCATTTTGTTCTCTTTGTGTTTGGTTTTGAGTGAAATCAACAATGTCGTTGTCTTCTTCAATTCTCTCTTCTACTATAGTGTGGATGGTATACCTTGAAAATGGGTAATATGATAGGTTGTTAAGGATCTCTTGTGGCACTGCATTGGATGCTTGTTTCATATATCGATATTGTATGCATGAAATATCTTATAAATACTCTGTTGAAGTATCTACTAACTGTCTCCCCCGATCTTATAAATTGTGTTATCATAATACGATTTTTGGATTTATAGTCCAATATATTCAATGTTATTACAAGCTGCTCTTCTACTATTATATGTCTTGAGTCCTTTAATAGATTTTTCCCCTCATAATCTTTGCTAGTTTGATAAAAGAACCTGATCGCATTCTAACAAGTTTTGACATGATGGACGAGCAATTCTGAGAGACAAGATGGACGAGCAACATGCAACAATTAATTAGAGGAAGTCACCAAGCAGCCTCACAAAAGAACTAATCTCAATTTTTTCGGTGATGAACAATTTAAATCAAATTACTATCAATTTTTTCAGTGATGAACAACAATTAACAGAAGGAAGTCACCAAGCAGTACATATATAGACATGCAACAGCAAGAAAAATTAAGTATAATCCCCAAATCTCAGATTTTCGGTGATGAAAAATACTTAAAATTTTGTTGCATGTTAAAAAATTAACCTTACAATGCTCTCAAAATAAGGGAAAGGGTTAATGATTAGAGATCGAACCTCTTGCGGATGAAGTTGAGTGAGATTCCATAAACATAACAAATTCAGATCTGCAATTAGCAAATCTGACGAAGCAGCAAGTAGCAGAAGAAGATACAACTGTAAAGTCTCTGCCTTTTTAGCAATTGCAGAAACTTCACAAAGCTTTTCTCAAAATCTACCCAAATCGGTGTCGCCCTAGCCATTGCTTTGATTTTTCATCATCTAGAAAAAAAAGTGATGAAGCAATTCTGAAATTTAAGGGGCGATTGTAAATTTGGCTCTGTGACCTTTGGAGCCTTCGAGAGGGAGAAGGGCGAAAATGATGAGAGGAAGACGGTTAGGAGAACCCTAAAACATTTCCCTAATTCACTTCCCACGGGTCTCGAAATAGTGAGCCGCCAAATTTTTAATCAGCGGTGGTTCATTTCTTACCCATTTTAGACGCGAAGGGTCTGAAATAGGGTTTCTACAAAGTCTGAGGTGGCAGCCCATTTCACACCTCTATTTATTTAAATCACCCAGCGAACCAAACGCTAAAAATGTAAATGGGTAGAAATCAAAAACTGACGTGGCTCTGTTGTCAGATTTTAAAAACTCTATTTCTCTTTTTTTTTAGCAAACAAACAGCCCCTTAAGACCCCGTTTGGCAAAGGATTAATGAAGAGGAATTAAAGGAGAAGAACTAACATAGTTAGCCCATTCGATAATCTAAATGACTAAGTTATTAACTCGTTATAAAAGTTTTATTTTAACTCTTATGATCATTTGTAGTGTTTGGGAATAACAAGGATTTTGACTATTTTCTTTATAATTAGAAGGGTTAAATCTTAATCCATCTAAATAGGAGTATTAGTAAACCTCTCATTTTGAGAGGTTAACTCATTTTAACCCCGCTAGAAGGGTTAGCTTAACCCTTCTATACTTTTTATGTTTGGCAAATTATGAAGGGTTAACTCACTTTAACCATTGTATAGATTTTTTTTTTTGTTTGGCGGGTTAAGAAGGGGTTAAGTCACATTAACTCCTCACTTAACCCTTTGCCAAACATTACCTAAATAAGCAACGTCCCAGAGAATTTTTTTCAATGAAAGTAATTTTAATTTTTAGAAGCAAAACTATAATCAAAAAGAAATTCATAGAGAACAAAATAATTAGATATATAACTCACGAAAAAACAACAACAATAACAACAAACCTGCGTGCGCATGGGCACAACACCTGTAAAAATGGAAAAGAAAATCAAAAAAGAAAAAGGAAATCTTCCCCAACACGTTTTCATGTGGACAAAATTCTTTCAAGCTTAGAAGTGTGTTAACGTTCTGAAATCTTATACTCCCTTATCCCTCTGCAAGTCTATATATATATATATTGAATATTTTTGAAAAATTCTAAAAAGAGATAAAGGGTCAAAAGAAATTAGGCATATGCTACGTCATAATTTATCCAGTAAGCCAACCTTAATCAGGAGGAGAAACAATGCAGAGAAAAGTTAACGTAGGAGCCGTACATCATTAAGAGGTGACCTTGAAGAATTCCATGTCCAGTCCTTAAAAAAAATCCAGATAATACAAAAATAACAAGCCTTATCAATATCCAAAGAGCTCCCAAAACAATTCTCCGCAAACTCAAATTTTTTTTTTTCAAAAGGATAGGCAAACTTTCTTTCATCTACTTAAAGTGCTGGTGACATGTTTCCTTTCAAACTTCCCAAAACCATAGCTCAATCTGTGCAATAAACTCGGCATTTGTTTCTTTGACCAATCTATATGATCCATCAGAACTTAAACTACAATACATCAAAACCTTAAATAGCGCCCATAAAAAACTTAGGTTGCAGATGACTTTTATTGGCCTTCTTGACAGAGAACTGGCTGAAAATAAAGCTACTTGGTGAGACCAGGACACCTAGCATCTTAGTTATTTTTCATCTGACAGAGACTGGAGACCAAAATGCTTAGCCATGTACATACATGAAACATAAGAATGAAATATGAAAATTCTGTGGGAATATGCGACATTGCCGCTATTTGTATTGCCCAACAGGAAATTCTTTGGAGCAGTTTAATAGGTCAGCAACTTATAATAATTTCCTTGGCAAACCTACATATATATTTACTCACCAAAAATAAAACAGAGTTGCCAGAAAAGGTATGATTCGAGAATATAAAAGAACATAGAAGCATTTGAAGGAGATGTAGCATATCACTTGTAAAAAAAGACGGAAGAAGAACGAAGAAAAGCATAACAGCAGTCATTGCAAAAAGTCTACTATAGGAGGAAGATTTTGAAAAGATGAATTAGGTACGAGATACATATGAATATATTACATGAGTTTGAGCAGAACTGAGCAGGATGACAGGACACGAACAGAACTAGGGAAAACATCAAGGGTGTGTTTGGGAACTTGGATTTGGGCCTGGATTTAAAATCCAGGGTATTTCAAATCCAAATATCTAGTTTGGGTTCTGATTTGAACTTAGATTTTAAATCAATTGATTTAACAAAGAGGAATTTGAAAGCCCAAAACCCCTGATTTCAAATTCCAACCCACCCTGTGTCATTTATCAAATCCCGACCCGATAACAAAGAGGAATTTTCGCGATCCTCTCTCTCTCTCTCTCTGGTTTCGATCTCCCCCTCTCCGCCTCCCCTCGCCGTCGCCTCCCCGCACCGTCGCCTCCCTCTCTCTCCACCTCCCCCCGCCGCCGCCTCTCCCCCTGCCCCTTCCCCCTGCCTCTCCCCCTACAGTCGAAACCCTAGATCTGATCTAGGGTTTATATTGTGTTAATGTTGGATTCATGTTACATAACTTGCTTATTTTCTTTTTTCAGGTTTTGGGAACTGAAACCCTGTCTTGCATTTGGGTGAGTTCTCTTTTGCTTCTCCCCAAATGATTAATAACTCTTTGATATTCGTCTACTAAATGCAAACCTCTGATTTATCTTGAATTTTTGTTTCGTTAAGGCTCATTGTTGTTTGTTACTTGAAGTTACAACATATGTACGCAGATTCCATAATCAGTTTCGTTAAGGCTCATTTTCGTTAAGGCTCATTGCTGTTTCGTTAAGGCTCATTTCGTTAAGTCTCATTGCTCATTGCTGTTTGTTACTTGAAGTTACAACATATGTTTCGTTAAGGCTCATTACTGTTTATTTCATATTAATGGGTCACCAAATGTTGAAAATGTCCATGAGTTGTACTCCAAAGAGATACAGCAGTTCTATTTCATATACTATTTTGTTTTATCTTCAATCTCCAAAGAGAGAATCTAATGCATCAGCACCACAGGACCATTACGCATGCACCTCGCTCACTGTTATGCTAGATAGATCAGCTTCTCGTGTTGCCATATTGATATTCCTGAGGTAGATACCACATCACTTACATCCATGCTTTTGTTGTTTAACACACAGTAGACTATTACACGTGCACCTCTCATACTGTTATGTTAGATTTATATGCCATGTTTCCATATCCTGATATCCCTGAGGTAGATGCTATGATTGTTTAACAGACACTGGACCATTAGACATTCACCACTCATACTGTTATGATGACATTTTTATCCCATAATTCTGTGTCTCGATATCCCTGATGTGGATGCCACATTACCTATATCCATGCTTACACACTTGTACTCTGTTCAACTTATTAGATAGATCATGCCTGCATGTACATGTCTTTCGTATAGCTCATATCTCAGTTTCCATTTATTGTGCGTTGGTAGGTTTCTACAAACCCATGCATCATCATCATCATCATCGTGATTCTTTGCATGTATATTTTCCCTCGTTTTCCACACTTGTGGGCTATTTGCTGACAGACCTGGATTTGACAACCAAATCTGTGTCGTCTTCTTTCAGGATTTAATTCATGTGGTTATATTCCATTACAAACTTGCAACTCTACCTGCAAAAGAGAACCCAAACTACTTTTCTTTCCCAGGATATGTTGTTAGCTTTTTTAGGCCTGATAAGGCTGATCGCGAATGATATGAGCAGAGAATGTTTTAATGTGCTTATGGTACATATGTATATGGACCTGCTAAAATATGATTGTTTTTCTTTTTTTGGAAAATGGACGGGAGATTTGAGGTTGAGTATGAGCTGGACTTTGAGATGGGCCCTTCCACTTCACTCTCATATTCTTTTGTTTCGTTCTGTACACATTAATCAAGCAGTTCTCTATCCTCAAACTGCAGTGTCCTTTATCCTAGGATGAGGTACACAGACTGTTCAGTATGCATTTCTTGCCTAGAAATATTTTCTCATTCCTAAACATCTGACATGGCATTTCAGTTTGTCACAACTCTTAACAGCGAGTTGTACATCAGATTCCAATGACACGCTTCATTAGAATGTGATATCTTGGATCTTGGAGATAGTTGTGTGATCACAAAATTTTATAAGGTGTGAACTAAGGGTCCATTTTGATGAAGAATAGGGGGGCTTTGGATTTATGACACAGTTTGCTTTTATTAAAATTTCCAAGAATATCAATTTTTTTGTTACTTTTGGGTAACTATTATGAAACACTTTACAAGTTTGATCATTTATTAGGAAACCCCCCTATCATCGTCATTTTCTTATTACAAAACCCTTGCTGTTAATATTACCGTTAACTAGTCCTTAACCGTAAGTACTATATTAATGGATTTTGTGATCTTTGATGATGGGATTAGACCTATGACATAGCTGAATATTCTCTTAAAAGAAGATAATTTTACAATTACTGCCCATATGCAATTTTTTATTGTCATGCAATCTTATGGTTGCTATTTCTAAGTAGGGTGTTATTTCTATGTCTTGAGTTGTTTTTTCTTAGGACTTCATTAAATTTGCATCCTGCTAAATATATATTCAGAATATATGTGTAATCTGCTTGCATGTTCAACTTTTCCAAGAGCCCAGAGTGTTACTATGGATATGAACAGCAAATCAAAAAACCAATTTTGGAATTTATGCAATCATTAGTGTCATTTTGGAATTCACATCCCAGGTCCTGCTACTTTGAATCTTTAAATCCAGAAGCTTCTCCATTTTCTACTTAAAGTGAATCTATATTAGTCCAATAGCTTTCATGCGAGTTACTCCTTTTCTTATGTAGCTTTGTCTCACTAGGTGCTATTGTTTCTCTTGTCCAAATCCTTTTACGATCATATCCAGTGTGCTTTTCTCATAAGCAGTCCCAGGTTTTTCTAATGTCAATGTTATGGGTTTTTTTTCGCAGGTAAAGCGTGATATTGTGCTGAGAGTGCTTGTGCTTTGGTCTCACCTTTTTCGGTTCTCATTGTTATTTGATATAGCTTGCTGCTTTGTCGAATGATTGTAGCTAATATGTAAGGGTTAATTGCATATACTCTCTGTGGTATCGTTTTTAAATTACAACCCCTGTAGTGTACACTTTTGCAGATGTGCCCTTGGGTTAAAATTGTGACTGTTAAAATTGTGACTGTTTTAAAATTATGGTGTTTGCTTCTATGGTGAATGATTGTGGCTTATAGTATACTCCAATATATTGGCATCTGATGGTTTGTGGTTTGGTACATTTGCTCTTTTATTGGATGTCTTTGTGAAAGATACTAGTGGAGAGTATATCAAAGTGATGTCCAAGTACGTTAACGGAAAAATTGAAAGATACTTATTATATGAAGTGTTTTATCTGTTTGCTGGGGCCTCGCAAAGTATCAGAGATGAGTTTAGCTATCAACTTACCTAAATTTGTGTTTTTTGGTTAATATTTTACACATCTCCATTGCATTTGATGTAAACAAGATGGGTTAAGAGAATAAATTTTCATCAATTTTAAATTCAAATTCGTATATAATAAAGTGTTGTGCGCAGCGGAAATTTTGACAGAGTTTCTGGTGCACAATAAGAGAGAAAGATCTCAATAAGAATTCTTGTATCTCAAAGGAAATAAGAATCTGAAGCCTAATATCCCATCAGAGTGGGATATTAGCTCTTCCTCTCGTCAGCTCTAGGACTGCGCGTCGAGGGATCCTAAATTTTACGTGGTTCGGCAAACTGCCTACGTCCACGGGGCAAGGAGGGGGATCTACTAATAGAGTGAAAGAGAATACAAATAGGGTTTACAATCTCTCAATCTAAACCCTCACACAATCTCTCAAACCCCTCACACAATTATCTCTCTCATAAAGGGGATGTACAGAACCCTAGAACAACTGCACAAAAACCCCACAAATCCCTAGAAGAGATAGCCGATTTTTCTCAAAAAGGGGATGTACAGAACCCTAGAACAACTGCACAAAAACCCCACTAATCCCTAGAAGAGATAGCCGATTTTTCTTCTCTGCACGCCGCCAAAGTATCTGCCACTCAACCCTTTTTGCACCTGGATGTACAGAACCCTAGAACAACTGCACAAAAACCCCACTAATCCCTAGAAGAGATAGCCGATTTTTCTTCTCTGCACGCCGCCAAAGTATCTGCCACTCAACCCTTTTTGCACCTGCGCCCTTGCTTGCCTGCCACCGAAACCCTAGGACAAAAGTCTTTTTATAGGCTGCAAACTCTATGTAGGCTATCAGCTGGACCTAGTCACAATCAGGAAGCGAACAAATGCCTTCACATGAAACCCTCACGCGTGGACCCCACAAGAACAAAACACACTCACGTTTCTCTTTCACCCGGTTTCCCCTGTCCCGCATGGCCCCCACAATTCACGTGCTTCACAATTCTCTACCTCGGTGAAGTTTTTCCAAAACTGAACCGACACCAACCAAACCAAATGCCTCACTTGTTGTGTCCAGTACGAAGTGAAACAATTCACGACAACGAACTCAATCCATAACAAGTCGAGAGCCCAAATGAGAATGCGAACACTCTCCAAATGTCGATATCAACCCACCAAATCGATCTCACCCCATCAAAATCCAACCCGGCTGCATCATAAAGACTGCCTACGTATCCTCTTGCCCAAGGAATCAAGCCTCACGTAGTTCATCAAAATGGACGCGAATGACCTCAAACCAATAGAAGAGTTCATAACCCTTCTCTAATATCATCAACTCTGCGGCTGATAGCACCTCCAATGGCCTCAAACACCTCCACCTGAGGTGAACCACTGGCCATATCCAAACTATGATGCATAGTATATGTATTTTTGAGAAAAGATTGTGTTTTCGGTTTATGAACTTTGTTGGACCCTAGAGGGGGGGTGATTAGGGTCAAGAGGCTCTAATATGCAATTTAAAACTCAGCACAAGCAAACCACAAAACAGAAGTGCAATCAAATAGAAAGAGATAGAGTTAGGAATCGTTATCCTTGACGCGCGATGTGTTAACGAGGTTCGGCCCGCTGACCTACGTCCCCGCTCCCCACTCTCGAGGAGAAATCCACTAACACATCCGGTTTGGAAGCCGGAACTTCGTCTACACAGTGATCCCACAAGATCTCTCTCTCACTACACAGTTTGATCTCACAGATCACACTCCCTCACAGTAGATCTCCACAGATCTCAAACACACAGCAGCAAGAAAAAAAACAAGCAAGAACCTCTCTTTACACAAGCCCCTATAGCAAAGAGAAGAGTACTGAAGCTGGGAAGTGAAACACACTTGAAACAAGGAGAAAAACAGAGTTTTGAAAATTTTCTCATGAAACAAAAAAAAGCTCTCTGGTTTTCAAACGTTAGGGCTTAAGGAAGAAGAAGGGGTCTGGGGAGTTTTATAGGAGAAGTTAAAATCAATTAAAACAAAAACAAATCTTCCCAAAGAATGAGATTAATAATCTCTCTTCAGGCCCTCATCACAGACTGTTGCCAATCACTAACAGTGAAGCACAACTGTCCGAGGCCAAACGACCGGTTTTAAAAAAGTGCGCGTGACCAAGGCCAGAAATCGGTTGACCGAAGAAATATCGTCGACGAAAAATACCTTCGGTCGAGCCGACCGAAAATTCGGTCGACTCGCCAGCAGCGAAGGAAAAATAGAAAAAACACCCAGGAGTACTCATCGGTCGACCGGCGCGGTCCGACGATGTCAAAAGATTTGAAAATTCGTCGACCGTACGGTCGACCGATCGACACTCTGGAAAATATCGAAAGAAATCATCGGATCGTCACCGAGCTCGAGTCGACGATTTCCTGAACATTTCTAAATCATGTTATTGACCAACTTGAAAAAGTAATTTGCAAAAATATTCGTTTGACCTCTGGAAAATATCTGAAACTTGTAAAATGTTTTTTAATACTAAAAACAAATGTGTTTGAAGAAAGAATTGTGCAATAGTATCTCATACTGTGTGAAAAATAAGTGTTTTGTGAAAAAACGCGAAAAAACACAAATCTCAAAATACGTGTGGTTTGTGAATTCCATAGTTCAAGTAAACTCAGAACTCCTTTGCCTAATTCTAAACTAGAGAAGAAAACCAAAGAAGAAGCTATAATCCTCATATAGAGAGGCAATCATACTTGAGGCTTTGATATAGCTTGAATCGGATGAGCTTTTGATCAATTGCTGTTCTTGAATAACCGTTGCCTTCATGTCTTGGCTCTCCTCCTTTTGGAATCTCTTTTCGTAATGTTACAATATTCCATCCATACCTCCGTTAATGGTACAACGAGCTTGAACAAATTGGATTTTACTACAATTTTACACTTCAATAATCTATTAGTACCGATAATGGGTGTGTAAGACAATCATCAAAACATAAGGGCCTAACAATCTCCCCTTTTGATGATGACAAACAACCATTATATAAGAGAAAAAAATGAATAGCTTATAGATAGGTGCTCCCTATCTATGAGCTCCCCCCAATATATATGCAACAATGAGGAGAATTTTCTCTCCCCTGTTGTCACCGATCAAAAAGAGAAATGCCAAATGCAAATGCAACTAATCAAGCAAACAACGAGACTTTTCACATAGTGCATAAGCCCAAAAAATTTCTTATGCGACAAAAATCAAATCCTCTCCAAAAGAGGCTTAAGTATATATCCTCAGTCTGGAGATTTGGTGTCCAAATACTAGGGGATAACTCTTGTCTCTCTTAATGAATCGCGTAAGAATGATAATGGCCACGTCATATGCTTGTTTCCTAGAATCAAAACGAATTTTTGGAAATATTTTATGCACTTGTGTTTAATCAAAATTGTTAAATATTTGAAAAATTCAAATCAAGTCAACTAAACTTTGTTTTCAAATCCATAAAAACTGTTGAGCACAACTAAGCCGGCGGCAATGTTTACCGCTTCCGTAGGGGAACAATGGCACAACAATTTTGTTTCTTTGAACCCAAGAAACAAGGGAAAATTTCCTAAGAATTGGCATGTTTCCCCATAGTTCTCTTGCGATCTTACCCTTGAACATCCGGCAAAGTCGGCATACACAAATCCAATAAAATTAAAAAGTGGTAACTTTTTTGGATAAAACAAACAAGGTTAAAATTCATTAACATACTTAAGATTCCTTAACCGCAAATTAAATGAGACTTTTGGGAAGCTTGAGATGTGGCACATGCACATACACTAACATGAATGTTCGGTCTACTCAGCTGTGGATAAAGAAGGACTTACCTATCATACCGTCGGTATATGTTTTTGGTCCACATCTTCTCCACTCTCGATCGCAATCAAGCTAAACATACTAGTACGCATGAGTAAGGCCATGCTTAGAAATCTCCAACTTGAAATTTCCTTTCACATTCCTTCGCATACTTGCTTTGAAGAATAAAGGATCCCCCATCTCTCCTCCCAGTTTGCTTGACTTGAGCCCGAGAAAAATGAGCTCTCCCCAATCTACTCCATCTCAAAAGTTGATCCTGCATAATTTTAAAGAAAATTCCTTGGCAACAGGATCATTATAGCACAAAAATAAATGTCATCCACATATATTGAAACTAAAATGAAATCTATTTTCCTTTTTCTCACAAAAAGTGTGTTATCAATAGATCCTTTTTGAAAAACATTTTTCAACCAAAAAACTAGAGAGGCGAGGCCATACCAAGCCCTAGACTTGTTTTCAACCCATATAAAGTTTTTTGTACCGGTATAAAATGATTAGGAAATAGCATGATCTATTAGAACCGGGGGGTGTGCCAACATTACAGCTTTCCTCTTCTATAAAAACCATTTAAGGAAAGCAAAACTTTTACATCCATGGAAATAGTTTGAAATTTTAAAAACTAGCAAATGCCAAAAACATCCTAATAGATTCCCAACTTGCCACCCGCGGTGCAAAAGGTTAATCAAGTCTAATGCCCTCCCTCTTGATTTGTAATCCTTGCGCAACCAAACTCTTTATTTTCTTAGTTCATGCCATGTTCATCACCAAGTTGTTCTAAATAACCCATTGTAAATTACTATTGTTGTGTCAAACTTCATTCTTTGAAATTGTTTGTAATTCTTCCAATGCATAGCTTAAAACCCAAAATTCAATCAATTTAAAGCATCATTAACCTTTTTAAAGGTTCTAGTTTTGAATAGAATGCAAACATTACGACATTCACTTCAAGGCCTTTTTGAGCGAGTTATAACTCCTTTTGAAGGGCTTCCCAATGATTTGCTGTCCTTTGGATGTTTTTGATGTGAAATTTCCTAAGCTTTAGTGGTTTCAACTATGATCTTGAAGCGGTTTGTTTGTTTTCCCACATCCTTTTTGAACTTCTAAAGGGAGTGTCATTTGATTTGCAACAAATCCAATCCTCCTCAATATCATCAAATCATCATCTTTTCCCTAGCAACATAACTTGAGAGCCAATTAGTGCTATCAAAAAGTAGTTTATAAGACTCTTTCAAACAACGAGGCTTTCCGTTTATTGAAGACCTATAGTCCTTAACTTCGAGGTTGCATAACCCAAGAAAATAACCAACATCAAATTTTGAATCAATTTTATGCATGTATCTTTTGTATTTAAGATAACATTTGGCAACCAAAACCACAAAAATACCAAGTGAAAGGGTTTTTCATGAAAAATAAAGTTCATAAGGGGTTTTTCTTAAAGCCTTGGTCCTAAATCCAAAACACAATTATTAAACATGGCAAGCCCGTTATTGACGGCTTTCCGCCCAAAGTATTGGTAAACAAAAGAATTTAAACATAGTACGTGCCTATCTCTTGTATG
>NC_033800.1:2290427-2292155 GCF_001876935.1 Asparagus officinalis | reverse complement strand
TTCCGTACAAAAAAACACCAGAGTTCGATTCTGGGGTATTCTATCCTGAAACCTAAGCAAGGATAAGTCGACGCTTAACCCGCGCCGCCGGTTAGTTCTTAACTGTTAAAAAGAACACCCGTTCACATATTCAATATTATGACAGGTTGTTATTAATAACACTAAAATCCATGCCTTACACGCGTGGGGAATTTCATCCTGAATCCTAAGAAAGGATATGTCGACGCCTAACACGAGCCGCCGGTTTAGTCTTTCTCCGAAGAAAAAGACACCAGAGTTCGATTCTGGGGTATTTTATCCCGAAGCCTAAGTAGGGATAAGTCAGCATCTAACACACGTTGCCGGGTAGCCTATTCCCGTGACAATGGCGAAGTCTATGTATTCAACATCATAGCGCGAAGTCTAAAGGAGTTTATTCCCTTAGCACAACGTTACATGTGGAACGGATTTAGACAATCCGCATGCTAGCCCGACTCAAACGGTAGTCGGTAAAGGCTAATCAAACCCGTTAAAGGCTGGGGGTTAGCCAAAAACTCTAAAGTCAACACCTAACACGTGTTGTCGGGTAGCCTATTCCCGTAACAATGGCGAAGTCTATGTATTCAATATCATAGCACCAAGTCTCGGAGAATTTACTCTCTTAGCGCAACGTGACATGCGGAACGGATTTAGACAATCTGCATGCTAGCCCGACTCAAACGGTAGTCGGTAAAGGCTAATCAAATCCGTTGAGGGCTGAGAGTTTGCCAAAAATCCTAAAAATATTATAGTCAATCATTTCAAATGGAATGAGGAATCATAATAACGATAAAGATAAAAGAAACCAGTTCCATTAATAGGATCAAATGTCAAAGTTTTCAGCAAATAAAATCATACATCAAGCCCATGGCTAAGGATCTGCTGACTAAACTTAGACAGCTTCTCATCATAAGCTTGCCTAAGCTCATCCTGCAACTCGGCTCTGATGGACTCTTCATTGGCGGCTAAAGTCTTCACCGCAACTTCCTCTGTCTCGACCAGCTGCTGCTTCAAGGACTTCAGCTCATCAGATAAAGCAGTGTGTGTTTGCTGATCCTGCAGCTTTGTCATCTGGAGAATACTCAAAGTCTCCTCCTTCTCACAGAGTTCTCGTCGGAGCTGATCTATCTGGGTCTCACAAGAAGCGATGGAAGAATCAAGCTCGTCAAGTGAGGATGATTTAGTAGCAAGGTTAGCCTCAACTCGGACAGTAGTCGAAGGTCTTGCCCGGGCAAAAGGACGGAATTCATCTTCACTGTTTGTCGCTGTCCTTGAAATATCAGATAGTGGTCAGGACTGGCAATTCGGAAATGCAGAAAGAAAAAATGGGTGACTAACCTCGCTCGAAATCTACCTCGTAGTCTTCAGGATCTCCGCCTGAAGCCTCTCCAGCAGAACTAAAGGCTCTATGACATTCTGCATCAAGTCGGCGGGTCTTGCCCCGCGCCCTCTGTGACCGAGCACCGTCCCGGATCACATGAGAATCAATCTGAGAGGCTTCTTCGGCCACCAACTCTTCAATAGGCTTCACAGGGACAGTCTTATTAGCTGCTAACAACCACCTGCAGCTCAAGAAAGTGAGGTTCAACTGTCGCTCAGCACCCGGGAGACTGAACCTAACACCAGTGCAGCCTGTCACGGTCCACAACCATGCACGAAGACCGTCCACCAAACCTCCATGAGCCCGAAGCTGCTGGCGCGGATTCCCGA
>NC_033800.1:2280714-2289805 GCF_001876935.1 Asparagus officinalis | reverse complement strand
GAAAATGCAGAAAGAAAAGATGGGTGACTAACCTCGCTCGAAATCTGCCTCGTAGTCTTCAGGATCTCCGCCTGAAGCCTCTCCAGCAGAACTAAAGGCCCTATGACCTTCTGCATCAAGTCGGCGGGTCTTGCCCCGCGCCCTCTGTGACCGAGCACCGTCCCGGATCACATGAGAATCAATCTGAGAGGCTTCTTCGGCCACCAATTCTTCAATAGGCTTAACGGGGACAGTCTTATTAGCTGCTAACGACCACCTGCAGCTCAAGAAGGTGAGGTTCAACTGTCGCTCAGTACCCGGGAGACTAAACCTAGCACCAGTGCAGCCTGTCACGGTCCACAACCATGCACGAAGACCGTCCACCAAACCTCCATGAGCCCGAAGCTGCTGGCGTGGGTTCCCAACATAAAGCTGGTCATAACCGAACTGGTGGGCGAATCGGCAAGGTAGATACGGCTCTATAAAACACTGATTCCCCACCCGGAAAGTCAAGTAGCCCGGCCTGATGTTCACTAGCCAATTAAAGCAGCCGATATCTAAATAAGTGCGATACTCCCTCGGCTTCTCCTCATCAATCAAACATTCGCCATACCGGCTGGAGAACTGCGGAAAACAAGTAGAGAACGCCCAGCACTTGTGGACCTGTAGCTGCCTCCTGATATCAGAGAATCCTCGGCCTTCCCACTCGCCATTCTCAAGCAGCTGTAGTAAGGGAACAGAGTGGTCCATGGCATGCGGTACCGACATCATGTCAGAACGATGAAGGACGAACCAAGCCATCAAATAAACATACGGAAGCTCCACCTTAGTGGTAGGAATCTGAGTCGGCGATTCCTTCTCCTCCCGTGTAAAAGCGCCAGAAATTTGTCGAAGCCCTCGATGAATGTTAGCCACCATCACCGGAAGAAGTGAAAGTTCCTTTCTGTAGGCAAGTTGAACCGCAGGGTAGAGCACTTCCAGTGGCAGAGCGTCACCGGACTGATACGGGACTACGCATTTCTTTAACCAGATGGCGAGGTAGCCGGCAAGAAGAGTCATCGGACGAATCGGTGCGGTCGCATGGCATAAGAACGATCTGAATTTAGTCCCTGCAGGAAAGCCGCTCTCGGAACTGCTAATGGTATAGGATTGGGCGTTAGTCTTCTTCAGCAGCTCATTAACCTCTGAAGGAGTCAGCGGTGCCAGTTCACAAATAGTTTTGCCAGAATGGCTCTCCAGATTCTTGAACAAATATGATGCGAACTGCTTCAGGCTCACATTTGCTTTGGTCCTCTTCGCTAGGGGCTTAGACTGTGCCAAAGCAATGTGATAGTGACAAGTGAGGTCCCATAAGGTCTCGTAGCGGTCGGGCATGCGATCCTTCAGCTGACTCAGTTCATGGTTGGAAGGAAAATACTCCTGGTATAACATCTGACCCATGGACAAACCAGAAATCTTATGCATCTCATGAAGAGCCAAACCCAACTCTCCGTGCCTAGTCAGAAAGGTGTTCGAATCCGGATTATAAAGCTCGCATAAGGCAAAGAAATGCTTCGCACTAACGGGTAAACCATGCATGGTGGCACGAATGGCTGCATAAAGACCGCAAGCATGCAACTCCTCGCTCCATCGACTCAAGACGTACTTCGTCATACGAGCCCACCAAAACTTGTCCAAAGAATGGACCCAACCATAGAATCTGTGGCGCGGTGCAGGCATCTCCCGTCCTAAATTAGCGAGGTGATTCCTCAAAGTAGAAGCAGAGGCAAGGAATTCGTTACGGGGCGGTGCATCTAGTCCCAGTACTCCAGGACGCAGTCCAACAATATGATTCCTGCTCGAACCAGGAACTCCCTGATGAGTAATGTAGCTGCAGTGAACGCTCTCATGCTCCTCTGTCAAGCGCCACGACATCTCCCGTTTCACAGCCTGACGCCTGAGCTCAGTCAAGGAACGGTGCCGAGGAATCTTCGGTAAATAGAAGAAGCCATTGCCGGATCTCTGGTAGAGTCGCTAAACAAGAAGTCAGTCTTCCTGAGAGACTGAACGGAACTGGCATCCTTCACGAAGGGCGCATCTGTAATCAGCTGACGAAGGGCTCGATGTCCACCTTCCTTCACCACTTGGGCAACCTCTGTCGACGTGCCCGGAACAAACTGGGAAGCAGGTGGAATCGGCGAAAAATCATCAGACGTCGAATAATATTCGTCACGACGTCCATTCACCGCATGTGATGAAAAGGCTCAGGAAGGATACTCCACTAAAAACAAGCAATTAAGTGTTTGTTAATTTCAGGTATAAAAGGAAATTGAACTCATCTTACAAATCGGTAAGATAGAGTCATTACCTTATAAAGGGTGAGACGATTTGGCCACATTGTGCATTTATAAGATAGGGCATATCGACAATATATCCCTGCCTTATAAAACACAATGCAGCGTCAAAACGCCCCCTTTATTTTGAGATATGGTTTTGACCAAGCAAAACCTATCTTTAAAGCGTCGATCCTCACCAAGGAGAATCAAGGCTCTTCCCGATTGCCTCACCAAGGAGAACAACGTGGGGTAAAAGGACCAATTTGTAAATTTTCAGAAAAAGAGGGTTAATTTGTAAAATTTCTATCTTTAAAGCTTCGATCCTCACCAAGGAGAATCAAGGCTCTTCCCGATTGCCTCACCAAGGAGAACAACGTGGGGTAAAAGGACCAATTTGCAAATTTTCAGAAAAAAGAGGGCTAATTTGCAAATTTTCAGAAAAAAGAGGGCTAATTTGCAAATTTTCAGAAAAAAGAGGGCTAATTTGTAAAATTTCGAATATGCAAAAAATAGCTCACCAGCATATGAAGGAAGCACGCCGCCAGCCGATGCAGCAGGGGAACGACCTCTCGAGACTCGCGACATAATGACCTACAAAATAAATCAAGAGGTCAGATCTAGAAAAAATCCTCTTTTTATTACAATTCTACCCCCTGAAAGATAAGCTCGAGGCGCCAAATCATAATCCTAACCCTCGCATGCAATCCCACAAGTTCATAAATTAAATTAAGCATAAAAAAATGCTAAAATTATGGAAGATATACCTGAGGGAAAGCTCGAAGATCCAATAAAAATTAGATCTTGAAAAGTGTTCGAACCACGCGCTCGAGGGGCCTGAGAGAAATTCTAAAAATGAAAGTTTCGAGGGATTTCTCAGTCAAAGATCCAAAGGAATGCTAGATCTAAGACGGATATCAAGTTTTGAGGGAGAACGGATGCTCGAGGGAAGAGAAAAGCAAAAAAGAGGAGAGAGAGGTGGCCGGCCCTAGGTGAGGGAAAAGAAAAGAAAAAAAGACCCTTTTGTAGGGTGAACCGGCCTTGAACCGAACCGAACCGAACCGGACCGGACCGGGTTTGAACCGGAATCTAAATTGAAGCTGAACCGAGTGTCGAAACGACTTCAAATCGACCGACGATTAAGCCCATCATTTATTCACTCCTCTCCCATATGATTCGTCACGACGTCCATTCACCGCATGCGATGAAAAGGCTCCGGAAGGATACTCCACTGAAAACAAGCAATTAAGTGTTTGTTAATTTCAGGTATAAAAGGAAATTGAACTCATCTTACAAATCGGTAAGATAGAGTCATTACCTTATAAAGGGTGAGACGGTTTGGCCACATTGTGCATTTATAAGATAGGGCATATCGACAATATATCCCTGCCTTATAAAACACAATGCAGCGTCAAAACGCCCCCTTTATTTTGAGATATGGTTTTGACCAAGCAAAACCTATCTTTAAAGCGTCGATCCTCACCAAGGAGAATCAAGGCTTTTCCCGATCGCCTCACCAAGGAGAGCAAAATGGGGTAAAAGGACTAATTTGCAAATTTTTAGAAAAAGAGTGCTAATTTGTAAAACTTCCGTCTTTAAAGCGTCGATCCTCACCAAGGAGAATCAAGGCTTTTCCCGGTTGCCTCACCAAGGAGAACAACGGGGGTAAAAGGGACCAATTTGCGAATATCCAGAAAAAAGAGGACTAATTTGTAAATTTGCGAATATGCCAAAAAAGTAGCTCACCAGCATATGAGGGAAGCACGCCATCAGCCGATGCAGCAGGGAAACGACCTCTCGAGACTCGCGACATAATGGCCTACAAAAGAAATCAAGAGGTCAGATCTAAAAAAAAAAAGATCACATTTTTATCCCCTAAAAGATAAGCTCGAGGCGCCAAATTATAATCCGAACCCTCACCCGTGGTCCCACAAATTCATAAATTGAATAAAGCATAAAAAATGTTGAAATTATGAAGGATATACCTGAGGAAAGGCTCGAGGATTCGACAAAAACTAGATCTTGAAAGGTGCTCAAACCACGCGCTCGAGGGGCCTGAGAGAAATTCTAAAAATGAAAGTTTCGAGGGATTTCTCAGTCAAAGATCCAAAGGAATGCTAGATCTAAGACGGATATCAAGTTTTGAGGGAGAACGGATGCTCGAGGGAAGAGAAAATCCGAGCCACCCTAAGGTGGCTCGGTGGCTGAGCCACCTTGAGGTGGCCGGCCCAGAGCCGAGCCACCTCAAGGTGGCCGGCTGCACTGTGCCCAAGGCACAGTGAGGGTAGCCTATAAATAGGCCCCCTTTTGTTCATTTTCAAAGGTTGGACTTTTGAGAGCCGAAACTCTGCCGGATTGAAGATCGAGCTTAGAGTTTTGAAGACTTGAAGACTTGGACATCCAGATCTGATCCTCGGCGAGCATCCACGTCACAAAAGGCAGGAGTTCGAGAGAGGGGAAGAACAGATCTGAGATCTACACGAGATCACACTCCGGATCTAAGCTTGGTCTTAGATCCCGAGATCCGAGCGATTATTTCCTTAGTGAACTAATCCCTCCCGGCTATTATTCCCTTCGTGGAATAATACCCGTCAAATCG
The DNA here is from genome assembly GCF_001876935.1 of Asparagus officinalis. Lineage (NCBI taxonomy): Eukaryota > Viridiplantae > Streptophyta > Magnoliopsida > Asparagales > Asparagaceae > Asparagus > Asparagus officinalis. The sequence continues at coordinate 2,284,915 of NC_033800.1, read as the reverse complement.
TGTAGATCCGACCGGATCTAGATCGCGCGGTGGTCCACGGATTAACCCCGGCGTTGGCAAAGAACCCACAAAAGCGAGTGACCGCAAAACAGGAGCTCGCGATTTGTTCACAAGGAGAAAGTTGTAATTTTTTTATTTTCTTTGATTTCATTGTAACCGGATCTAAAAAAGACCGGATCTTTTGTAACCACAAAAAGTTATTATTTTGAGATCACAATGACATCAATGAAGAAAACGATTTTCCCCACGAACAATAAATGCATATAAAATTCCGACAACGGTCAGACAATAAATGCAGCACCGGAACTCTTACAGACATTCGACAAAGCACCGAATAGCCTGGAAGATTGAAGGAATCAAGAACAGAAGTCATTCCAAAGTCCCATTACGCCGACTGAAGGTTGGGACAATCATATCCAAAGTATTCCAGACTCTTCTATAAAAGAACGAGGCTGAAATACTTTGGAGGGGGTATCTGTAGGCATATAAAATTGCTTATAGGTCCCTTAGCACAGCTCGGCACAAACCGACGAACCAACGAGGCGACGAATCGCACGCAAGCAACGGAATAAATCCATTCGCGTTCGGAATCAAGCCAAGTGTTGAAGAGTCAACGAGTCATCCAACCAAGAGCATACTCGGACGAACCACGATCGAATCAAGATCGGCAAGGCCGAGCCACCCAGGGGTGGCCGACCACTTGTGGCCGAGCCACCTCAGCCCAGATCTGTGCCTAGGCACAGATCTGGGTGCCTATAAATAGGCCAAGGGTTGTTTATTTTCAAAGGTTGGACTTTTGAGAGCCGAAACTCTGCCGGATTGAAGATCGAGCTTAGAGTTTTGAAGACTTAAAGACTTGGACATCCAGATCTGATCCTCGGCGAGCATCCACGTCACAAAAGGCAGGAGTTCGAGAGAGGGGAAGAACAGATCTGAGATCTACACGAGATCACACTCCGGATCTAAGCTTGGTCTTAGATCCCGAGATCCGAGCGATTATTTTCTTAGTGAACTAATCCCTCCCGGCTATTATTCCCTTCGTGGAATAATACCCGTCAAATCGTGTAGATCCTACCGGATCTAGATCGCGCGGTGGTCCACGGATTAACCCCGGCGTTGGCAAAGAACCCACAAAAGCGAGTGACCGCAAAACAGGAGCTCGCGATTTGTTCACAAGAAGAAAGTTGTAATTTTTTTTATTTTCTTTGATTTCATTGTAACCGGATCTAAAAAAGACCGGATCTTTTGTAACCACAAAAAGTTGTTATTTTGAGATCACAATGACATCAATGAAGAAAACGATTTTCCCCGCGAACAATCACTGTCTTTTCCCCACCTAGAATGGCGGAGATGACATTACAATGTTTTCCTTTAGCCCCTTTCGAGGGCTTTGTAGCCCATTGATCGTCGTCGAGGAGGTCCGGATGGACCCACATCACCTGACCCGATGGCAGAATCTGCGGAGCTAAGCCTTTCTCTCGCTGGTTGTGAGGGTCATCGTTGGTGATCTTCAAGACTGCCTTGGGGATGGGAATTATCCCTGCCGGAGCTTGGACTTCTGGGAGATTTGTTCCAAAGCTCAAGGTGATCATATTCGTGGTTACCTGCTTTTGAACCTTCTCCTTCTTTAGGACCCCCGCATCGTAGAGGGCTTGGAGTTTATCCTTGAGGACGTAACATTTAGTCTTGTGGTTGCCCAGGAATCTGTGGTAGGCATAATAACTTAGGTCATTGGTTTTGTCCACCTCCTCAGGTTTCGCGGCTTCTGGCAATTTAATTCGCTCACTCTTGAGCAGAGTGTCAAATATCGCCACCACCTGGTCCTCTTTGAAGTCGTATTGTCGCGGGGGGCGTTGTTCAAATTATCTGGGCTTCGGCCTTTGAGCAGCCTTCGGCGCCGGGGTAGAGTCGACGACCATGATCTCTTTTCCTCTGGACCGAGGGGGATTCTTTGGCACGGCTGGTTCTGCAGCCCCTTTCTTGGGCTGCGGCTCTTCGGCCTCTACCCTTTTGATCATATTTTCTACTTGCTCGCCTTGACGAACAAGCTCTTTCCACGTCCGGGTTTCCACCGCGCCCACTTTGGATAGGATGTGGATCGAGAGATTATTGCAGCACATCCCGATCAGCATGGATTCAGAGACTTGATCCCGACAGTGGACTGATCAGTTCTGGAACCTCTTCACGAAGTCGTTGACTGACTCCGACTTTTGTTGCTTTTCGGCGAGGAGGGTGGCCATCGACACCTCCGTGTCGTCGTCGAAGAAGCGGGCGAGGAAGAGCCTCTCAACGTCGACCCATGACTTAATGGAACCGGGTTCTAGTTTGCGGAACCATTCGAAGGCCACTCCCTTGATGGTGCCTATGAATAGTCGAGTGAGAATAGCGTCGTTCCCTATAAGGAATCCGGTCTGTGCCATGAAGTAGTAAATATGTTGCGAGGGCGATCCCTTGCCGTCAAATTGCACCAAACTAATCGGTTTGAACTTCGCCGGGTAGGGGACCGTATCCTATTCGACAGGGTAGGGTCGGACCACCCCCAGCTTGTTCATGTTCTGTTGAAGCTTGAGTGCGTTGAGTTGGTTTTGGAACTCGTCGAGCCTCTTGTCGCGGGTGCTACCCCCAGTATGCGACGTCCCTAGTGGCGTCTTGGAAGAGTAATCGGATTGTGGATTACTATTATCTTCCATCTCAGTCGCTGGACGATGGGGAGATACCCACTCCTTATCTCCTGTTCGTCGGGGTAAGGTGCGCTAGATTCTCTTCTTCTTCTTCTTCTTGTTCAGAAGTTGTTCCTTCTTCTTCTTTTTTTTTGTTCAGAAGTTGCTCCATCATCTCCCTTAGGGAATCTATGGTCGCCTGTTGCTCTTCGAGCTTCTGGACGACCGTCTGCTCATGGGCGAGTTCAGTCATGTGTACCCTTACCAGCGCGTCCTGACTTGAGCGTGAGGTTTGAGACGTGGCTGCCGCCGAGTGAACCTCATCTTCGTCGTAAGAGGGAGGTGCTAAGGTGGAGTAATCGAACCCGATGCTTATCCCCCTGCGACCACGGGTGCACTGGTATATGCCCTCTTGCTCGTGTTGAATGAACCGGGGATTAGGTCTCAAGACGAAGTCCGAATCTGGAGAGTCGGAAGGCACCGCCTTCCCCTTGTCTGTCATGTTGATTATAGCGGATGGGAGCTCTAGGTCGTCGGCAGCGCGTCCTTTTTGGTGGCGACGCTTTCGACGGGAGGGCCTTGGTCGAGAGGGATGTCGAGAAAGTCTCTCAAACACCAAAGGCTTCGCCGTTCCTATGCATTGATAGTCGGCGAGTACTGTGTGGATGAGCCTCTCGCAATGGCACTGAGGATTCGCCTCATGCATGACGCGTTTGCGAGTCAGGTATTCCCGGAGGTCCTCTGTGGATGGTTGGTGACAACCCCCAGCATCAGAAGGGTCGCCCGGGTGAGTGCACGAGAGAGCTTTGGATGTACTCTCTGGAGCACACTGAGTGGAACATTTTGGTGCTGGAGTTAGGCGATCTCACCTTGACGGGCGAGTTTTCACGTTCGGGCGAATTCCAGCATATAGGTGAGTTTCAACCCTTCGTTTGAACGAGCGGGTTCGTGAGGTGTCGCCTACTTCTTTGCCTTTACGTTTATCCGCCAAAGGGCTACGGCGAAGCTCGTCATCCTTCGGGGATTCGCCTACTCGAGTAGGCTCGCCCGCTTGGGGTGGTTTATTCATATCAGGGATATGACCTGAGAAGCGAAGTCCACCTGAGTGGGTGGCACCGTCCTTCTCGGTTGGCGCTCTTGATTTGGAGAGCCTCCCGGTGTCGGGCGAGTTGTCCTTCCATCTGACACTTTTCGAGCCTGCGAGATAGTTCAGGCCGTTGTATGAGATGAAGGCTCGGGCCTCCTTTCCGGCGAGTTTCTGCCGTCGCCGCTGGCGAGTTCTTTCAGAGAGAAGAACGTCTGCGTGGGCTGTGACAGTAGGGTTTGTGCCAAAATGAACTGGCGTTTCATCTGGGACAGGTGTCTGTGAGGGCCGCTTGGCGACCCATCTGGCAGGCTCCTGTCCCGTGCTCTCGATCTCCGGCTTGGCTTTGATCGATTTTGAGGGGGTAGGTTCCCTCGACGAGACTCGGGTAGAGTCTTCAGGCACGAAGGCTTTGACCGTCTGAGGTCGGCTTCTACCCATGACTCTGTGGCGTTTG
>NC_033800.1:2273142-2279934 GCF_001876935.1 Asparagus officinalis | reverse complement strand
CCCACTTTGGATAGGATGTGGATCGAGAGATTATTGCAGCACATCCCGATCAGCATGGATTCAGAGACTTGATCCCGACAGTGGACTGATCAGTTCTGGAACCTCTTCACGAAGTCGTTGACTGACTCCGACTTTTGTTGCTTTTCGGCGAGGAGGGTGGCCATCGACACCTCCGTGTCGTCGTCGAAGAAGCGGGCGAGGAAGAGCCTCTCAACGTCGACCCATGACTTAATGGAACCGGGTTCTAGTTTGCGGAACCATTCGAAGGCCACTCCCTTGATGGTGCCTATGAATAGTCGAGTGAGAATAGCGTCGTTCCCTATAAGGAATCCGGTCTGTGCCATGAAGTAGTAAATATGTTGCGAGGGCGATCCCTTGCCGTCAAATTGCACCAAACTAATCGGTTTGAACTTCGCCGGGTAGGGGACCGTATCCTATTCGACAGGGTAGGGTCGGACCACCCCCAGCTTGTTCATGTTCTGTTGAAGCTTGAGTGCGTTGAGTTGGTTTTGGAACTCGTCGAGCCTCTTGTCGCGGGTGCTACCCCCAGTATGCGACGTCCCTAGTGGCGTCTTGGAAGAGTAATCGGATTGTGGATTACTATTATCTTCCATCTCAGTCGCTGGACGATGGGGAGATACCCACTCCTTATCTCCTGTTCGTCGGGGTAAGGTGCGCTAGATTCTCTTCTTCTTCTTCTTCTTGTTCAGAAGTTGTTCCATCATCTCCCTTAGGGAATCTATGGTCTCTTGTTGCTCTTCGAGTTTCTGGGTGACCGTCTGCTCATGGGTGAGTTCAGTCATGTGCACCCTTGCCAGTGCGTCCTGACTTGAGCGTGAGGTTTGAGACGTGGCTGCCGCCGAGTGAACCTCATCTTCGTCGTAAGAGGGAGGTGCTAAGGTGGAGTAATCGAACCCGATGCTTATCCCCCTGCGACCACGGGTGCACTGGTATATGCCCTCTTGCTCGTGTTGAATGAACCGGGGATTAGGTCTCAAGACGAAGTCCGAATCTGGAGAGTCGGAAGGCACCGCCTTACCCTTGTCTGTCATGTTGATTATAGCGGATGGGAGCTCTAGGTCGTCGGCAGCGCGTCCTTTTTGGTGGCGACGCTTTCGACGGGAGGGCCTTGGTCGAGAGGGATGTCGAGAAAGTCTCTCAAACACCAAAGGCTTCGCCGTTCCTATGCATTGATAGTCGGCGAGTACTGTGTGGATGAGCCTCTCGCAATGGCACTGAGGATTCGCCTCATGCATGACGCGTTTGCGAGTCAGGTATTCCCGGAGGTCCTCTGTGGATGGTTGGTGACAACCCCCAGCATCAGAAGGGTCGCCCGGGTGAGTGCACGAGAGAGCTTTGGATGTACTCTCTGGAGCACACTGAGTGGAACATTTTGGTGCTGGAGTTAGGCGATCTCACCTTGACGGGCGAGTTTTCACGTTCGGGCGAATTCCAGCATATAGGTGAGTTTCAACCCTTCGTTTGAACGAGCGGGTTCGTGAGGTGTCGCCTACTTCTTTGCCTTTACGTTTATCCGCCAAAGGGCTACGGCGAAGCTCGTCATCCTTCGGGGATTCGCCTACTCGAGTAGGCTCGCCCGCTTGGGGTGGTTTATTCATATCAGGGATATGACCTGAGAAGCGAAGTCCACCTGAGTGGGTGGCACCGTCCTTCTCGGTTGGCGCTCTTGATTTGGAGAGCCTCCCGGTGTCGGGCGAGTTGTCCTTCCATCTGACACTTTTCGAGCCTGCGAGATAGTTCAGGCCGTTGTATGAGATGAAGGCTCGGGCCTCCTTTCCGGCGAGTTTCTGCCGTCGCCGCTGGCGAGTTCTTTCAGAGAGAAGAACGTCTGCGTGGGCTGTGACAGTAGGGTTTGTGCCAAAATGAACTGGCGTTTCATCTGGGACAGGTGTCTGTGAGGGCCGCTTGGCGACCCATCTGGCAGGCTCCTGTCCCGTGCTCTCGATCTCCGGCTTGGCTTTGATCGATTTTGAGGGGGTAGGTTCCCTCGACGAGACTCGGGTAGAGTCTTCAGGCACGAAGGCTTTGGCCGTCTGAGGTCGGCTTCTACCCATGACTCTGTGGCGTTTGCGGGACGCATCGCCACCCGAGGAAGAAGACAAGTACTCTTCGTACTTGGCTTGGTCGAACTCGATTTCTAGGGACTCTACAGTTGTTCAACAGCAACTTCGTCAAACTGAGATACCACCATTTCGGTAGACGAAACAGCTTCTCCCATTGTGGTCGCCATCTTCTGTAGGGTGTAAATTTTGATCTCCCAAAAACAGGGAACTTCGTTTATATTGATAAGAAGGCTTATTACAAACTAATAAATCAAAATTACAACAGAAGCAGAGGGAATGCCCTCTTTGTTTAGTGTGGGGACTTTAGGTAGCTACAGGATGCTTCGCTCGATGCTCGTATCGAGTATGCTTCCCTTAGACCGTTTGACCGAGGTTGCTGGGGAGCTTCAGTACGCAGTAGAAGCTCGGTTTGATAGAGTTAGGGTCTTCTAGATCACCGGCGATCAGGGCTCAGAACTAGGAAGTGGTGCTGTAGTGCAAAAATTATGCAGAGAGCTTGGTCTCGATCCCTTTCCCAAAGTTTTTCCGACCTCTTTTAAAGGTTGTTGGAAGAGGCTCTTAGATGAAAGAGAGGCAGTTTGGCTGTTCCTTAAATTATGGGATATGACCATACATTATTCAGAGACATCCTGTTGTTCACCCGTACCATGAGCGGTCATTCGAGGAGTCGTGTTTTGCATCACGTCATGTAGGAGTGGGAAAGCCCCTCCTCGTATGTGTGACAACGGTTGTCAGGTACTCGAGTGGATCTGACCAACTCACCGAGCACCGGCGGCTCTCGCCCCTCGCTTGGACAGGTGAGGTAAGTTGCATTTATGAGGGTGCAGGTTGATTTGGCGTTTGTCCGATCACTTGTACTGTGAGCGGCCATTCGGCGGGCATGGAGTGGCTGAGAGAGGTGGGAAAGCGGGTTCCCAGTACTCGAGTGGGCTTGGACAGCTCGCCGAATACTGGTGGATCCAGCTTTTGACTCGGACAACCGAGGTGAGCTGCATTTATGAATGTTCAGGTCGACCCGACACCTGCCCGATCACTCGTACTGTGAGCGGCCACTCGACGGTCCTGGAGCACCGTGCCCTCTCCCTTCAGGTCGAGAGGGGTGGGAAAGCCTGTCTCAGCACGTGGGGTAGCAGATACCTAGCTATACTTGCGGCCTTGAGGTTTGCTGACGAATTCGACTACAGACTCGGTCAGGCGAGTTGTGATAAAAGGTGAATTCCCATGGCTTGGGCGACTTCTCCTTGCAGGCGAATTTCCCGCAAGCTTATGGAGGTATTTTTTAACCATCTACAATGGGTTAAAGAATTGTTTACAATATTTTATATCTTTTTCTAAGTCCTTTAATCCAGTCAAAATGAATATATAAGTTTGTTTGTCAAAAATATGTGTTGTTTAGTTTTAATGTTTTTGGGCTATTTTGCAAAATGATGATATTTCTCAAATGGGAAGTACTTTTTAAAAACCAATTTTTATAACATGTTCATTTTCATGTTTACAATTATTTTCTAAAGTTTTATATTTTTTTTAATTTTATTTGCTATTTTTAGAAAAGGTTTGAAAATTAGATTTACTTTTTTAACAGGCTGATACATTGTTATCACTCGACTGATACATGGGTTCAGTCGACTGAAGAAAACATCTGGAATTTGCAAAACTATCTGTTTCTATGTTGGTCGATTGACCAGTTGATTGATGAAATTATTAGTCGATTGATAAGGTCGTCAGTCAACTGATGAGCTGGAAAATGCCTATAACGGTCAGCTCATTAGTCGACTGATGAAACCCGTCAGTCGACTGATGCTATAACGGCTAGTTTTTTTTTAGTCTTGTACCTGTTCTAGTTTTTTGGTCTTTCTACTTTGTTTTTCTTATGTTTTTGGGTCTCTATAAATACCCCTCATACCTCAGACTAAAAACTAACCAAGAGAATGTCTTAAACAAGTTTAATAGTGTTTTAATAAGGATTTAAGTTTTGGTTTAAGTTTGTTTAAGAAGCTTTTAAGCATTTTTAAGTTTTGGTTTGTGAAGATAATTTCACAAGAGCTAGAGGAGATCATCCATTGGTGTTTAAGCATTCAACTCTTCTCCCTATCTCTTGTTATCATATAGAGAAGTTTTCCTAAACTCAATCTAGCTATTTTATATCTTTGATTTTCATTTCCATTAAGCTAGAATTTATTTGGGTTTAGTTTGATTTGGTCTATCTCTTTGTTCACACACAACCTATTGAGCTTATTGTATTTACATTCATAGTATAATTTAGGGTTGTGGGTTTGTGACTTAGAGTGTGAGCTTCATTGTGTTCTCATCCTAATTTAGAGAACAACCATTTGTTGTAGCAAGCTTAATTGTGAGGATTCACTTTGTATTGTACAAATACACCAACACAAGTGTAGAGGTAAGAGACGTGGTAGGTCCCAAGAGGAGTAGGGTAGGTGGTAATGCCTAGAGGTAAGTTGTAATTCCTAACACTTGAGAGAGACAAATGAGAGTCCAACACTTGATGTGGTAGTTTGTGTAGTTACATTATGAGCGATTGTGAACGTTGATCGGTGAGCGTTGAAAACCAATATTATGTGGTGTAAACGTTATTTGGCTGAGCGTAGAAAACCCGATTGTGATAGTGAATTTCTCCCCAGGAGTGGGGAGCGGAGACGTAGGACGGAAGATGTGAACTTCGTGATTATTTGCTTGTGTTTGAGGTTGCTTTGGCGTTTCATTTGTGCTTAGTGTTCATTACATTCTTATCGCCATTGTCAATTACTCTTTGTTTATATTATCCACTATCTTGTTTATATTGCTTTGTGTTTATATTACCCTTAGCTTTATGTCCTTGTATATTAAGTGTTGCATATCTAATTTGCTAGGATATTTATTAATTATTTAATTAGTATTAAATTATATTAGATTAGCATAAACCCTATTCAACCCCCTCTAGGGTTCTTTCCTAGTGGCATTAGGATCTAACAAATACCTTGTTGTAATCAACGCCCTCAAGATGTGCATATCCCTCGGCAACCAATCTGGTTTTGTACCTAATGTCCATAATAGAAGATCCCTCTTTCTTCGCATATACCCACTTACAATCAATAGCTTTCTTCCTCTTAGGTAGTCTTGTAAGTTCCCAAGTATCGTTCTTCTGAAGAGACGACATCTCCCCACCCATAGCTTCCCTCCACCTGATCGAATCGGGGCTAGACTTTGCCTCCCTGAATATGGATGGAACCATATGATCAACGACCTCCACTGATAATGCATATGCGATCATGACATTATTATACCTAGCTAGCCGACGAATCACCCTTCTAGGTCTATTCGCTGCAATATATTTCTGAACATGACCCTGCTCCTGAGTCTCATAATCCATTGTATCATCTATCTACCCGGCTGTCATCCCATCTCCTCTCACTGTTGTTGGACCCTAGAGGGGGGGGTGATTAGGGTCAAGAGGCTCTAATATGCAATAAAAATCAAACACAAGCAAACCACAAAACAGTAAAGCAATTAAAGTAAGAGAGATAGAGTTAGGAGTTCGTTATCCTTGACGCGCGATGTGTTAACGAGGTTCGGCCCTCTGGCCTACATCCCCGCTCCCCACTCTCGAGGAGAAATCCACTACACACCCGGTTTGGAAGCCGGAACTTCGTCTACACAGCGATCCCACACGATCTCTCTCACTACACAGTTTGATCTCAACAGATCACACTCCCTCACAGTTGATCTACACAGATCTTACTCACAGCAGCAGAAGAAAAGATGCAAGACTCTCTCTTTACACAAGCTCCTATAGCAAAGAGAAAGAGTACTGAAGCTGGGAAGTGAAACACACACAAAAAACAGAGAGAAAACACAGAAACTAGATTTTGAAATTTTTTCTCAGGAAACAACAGACTCTGGTTTTTGCAAACGTTAGGGCTTAAGGAAGAAGAAGAAGACTGGGGTTATTTATAGAAGAGATTTAATCAATTTAAAACAAAACCCAATCTTCCCAAATAGGATAGTAATCTCCTTTTCAGACCCTTATCTCAGACTGTGCCAAACACAGTTAAGTGTAAGCACAGTTAACTGAAAATACTAACGAGTGGCCATGAGAGCGGTCGACCGGACCGGTCGACCGCTTTCTGATATATTGCAGAAAACGGTTTTTTTTTTGACCAACTTGAAATATTTGCAAAATATTCGTTTGACCTCTGAAAATTCTGAAACTTTGTAAAATGTTTTTAATACTAAAAACAAACTGTTTAGAAAAGGAATTTTGCAGATAGGTCCTCATACTTGTGAAAATTAGTATTTTTTGAAAAACGCTTAAAAACACAAGTATGAAAACGTGTGTGTGATTCCCAATAGCTTCAAGTAAACTCAGTAACTCTTTGCCTACATTCTAGACTAGAGAGAAAAAACAAAAGAAAGCTAATATCCTCATATATAAAGAACAATACTTGAGCTTTGATATAGCTTGAATCGGATGAAGCTTGTATTCGAATTTGTCGTTCTTAAAATAACGTTGCTTCATCTCTTGGCCTCCTCCTCCTTTGGATATCATCGTTGTAGCATATATTCCATCCATCCTCCATTAATGGCACTAACGAGCTTGATAAATAAACTTACTACATTTACACTCAATAAGCCATTAGTACCTATAATGGTGGTTGTAAGAACATCATCAAAACATAAGGGCTAACAATCTCCCCCTTTTTGATGATGACAA
>NC_033800.1:2252359-2272142 GCF_001876935.1 Asparagus officinalis | reverse complement strand
CAAACAATCGGGAAACAAGTCGAGTAGCTCTCAACATAAGGAAGAGAAGAAGAAGGGTGATTTAGGGAAAGCAGGATTGACATGCAATCACCGCAAGCAGACAGGGCACGTGGCTGATCGTTGCTGGGATAAGTACCCTCATCTTAAGCCGAAAGGGTTGAAGAAGAAGGAGGAGAAAAAGGCGTACGTGATAGCACAGGGTCCGAAAGAGGTTCCCGGGATGACAGAGCCCAACAACAGCCTTAACCTTATGGCGAGGAAACAGGCCACAAAAGAAGACAACGACCCGGGAGAGCAACTATTTGTTCTGAAGTTGCAGGTCAAGACTAGCTTGGTGGATGCCATTGTAGACACAGGGAGTCAGAAGAACCTGATATCTGAAGCGTTGGTACAAAAGCTGGGGTTGAAGACGGTGAGGCATCCGAAGCCCTATCCATTAGGGTGGATTCAGAAGGAAGCGGGATTGAGTGTGGTGAACCAGTGTACGTTCCGATTTGCACTCCATGAGTCGTATATTGATGAGGTCACATGCAACGTGGTTCCGTTGGATGTTTGCCAGGTTATTTTGGGCAGTCCTTACTTGTGGGATAGACACGCGGTATATGATCGGCGGGCCCAAAAGTATACGTTCACCAAAGATGGCGCGCAATTTATTTTTCGCTCGGCATCTCTTCCGCAGGAGACAAGTTTGGTGACGGTGACTCAGGCTAAGAGGTTGGTGAATGCGGGCAGGAGGTTCGTGTTATTGTTCATTCGGCCTTATGAAGAACAGCTTAGTAGGATATGCTTGTCCACATTGAGCAAACTTCAGGAGGGAGATCTTGACAGCTTGAAGGCCAAGTATGCGGACTTGTTTTCGAAAATCACGGGACTACCACCATGGCGAGGTGTAGAGCACGAGATTATGTTGACTGGCGAGAGTTCCTTGCCAAACATAGGCCTATACCGCACATCGATACAGGAGTCCGAAGAGATCAAGAAGCAAGTTCAGGAGCTCTTGGAGACGGGAGTGATAGTGCCAAGTTGTTCACCTTGCGGGTCGCCGGTGTTATTGGTGCCCAAAAAGGATGGAGGTTGGCGCATGTGCATGGATTACCGGGCGCTCAACAAGATAACGATCAAGAATCGTTACCCACTAATGATCTTATGGACCAGTTGGAGGGAGCGAGGTTTTTCACGAAGCTGGATTTGAAGTCTGGTTACCATCAGGTGAGGATTCGGGAGGAAGACACTTGGAAGACGACGTTCAAGACCAAACAGGGCCTGTTCGAGTGGTTGGTGATGCCGTTTGGATTATGCAATGCTCCGGCGACTTTTATGAGGCTCATGAATGATTTGTTGCGACCTTTCATAGAGGATTTTGTGATTGTGTACCTTGATGATATTTTGGTGTACAGCAGGACCTGGGAGGAGCATCTTGTTCATGTGGAGAAAGTATTTAGAGTGTTGCAGGATGGACAACTGAAGCTCAACGGGAAGAAGTGCGAGTTTGGGAAGGACGAGTTGGTGTATCTCGGCTTTATCGTGGGGAAGGGCCAGAGGAAGATAGATCCGGGTAAGGTGGTGGTGATCACAAAGTGGCCGATGCCAAAGATAGTGACTAAAGTGAGAAGCTTCATGGGGGCTTGCCAGTATTTGCGCAAGTTCATTCGACATTTTTCGACTTATGCGGCACCGTTACATGGCCTCACAAAGGCTAAGGTTCAGTTCGAGTGGGGAAGGACGCATGAGGAGGCTTTTCAGTTGCTAAAGAGGAAGATTTCGGAGGCACCAGTATTGGCGTTGCCGAATTTGCAGCGGACTTTTAAGGTGGAGACCGACGCATCTAGTTATGCGATGGGCGCGGTGTTGATTCAGGATGGGAAGCCGGTGGAATATCATTTTGAGTTGTTTTCAGGTGCTATTGCGAACTACCCGACCTATGACAAGGAGTTCTATGCATTGTATCAAGCAATCAAACATTGGAGGGTGTACTTGTTAGGGAAGGAGGTGGTTGTGCACTCGGACCACAAGCCATTGGAGTTCTTACATGCCCAGACGAAGCTACAGCAGGCACGACACATGAAGTGGATGTCGTATTTGATGGCTTTCAACATCATTATTAGGTACAAGAAGGGGGCGACAAACAAGTTGGCCGATATGTTATCTCGTCCGGGTGTAAGTTATGCTGTATTTCGAAGCCTTCTAATAGAAAAAGGGGATTGTACCTACCACTACCGGTTCCTTCTAGGCCGTGGGAGAGCATATCTATGGACTTTCTAGGAGGATTGCCGACTACCAAGCGTGGGCATGACTATTTGTACGTTGTGGTGGACCGGTTCAGTAAGATGGTGTTTTTGATTCCTTGTAAGAAGACCGTGACGGGAGCGGGTGCAGCACAATTGTTCTTTGAGCATGTGTGGAAGCACTTTGGGTTGCCGAGCTCGATTATTTCGGATCGGGATAGCCGTTTTCTCGGGCATTTTTGGGATTCTTTGTGGAGTCTGATGGACACTAGATTAAAGAAGAGCACGGCTTTTCATCCACAAACAGACGGGCAAACGGAGGTAGTCAACCGGACTATGGTGCATATGTTGCGGGGGTATAATTCCAGGCATCCCAAGACTTGGGATGAGAGCTTACCATATTTGCAGTTTGCTTTTAATCGGGCGATTCATGGATCTTCGGGAAAGTCACCGTTTGAGACTTGTTATGGATTCTTACCACCGAGTCCGTTTGATCTCGTGTTTTCAAGTGAATCTACGATGGACGGCAAGGAGGGGAATGAAAGACAACGGGCTCAGCGATTTCTGGAGAAGATTGCACAGATTCATGCCACGGTTGAAGCACAATTGAAGAAGTCACAAGCAAAATACAAGGCGAAGCATGATCAACATCGGGTTCCTTGTAACTTTGGCGTGGGCGATATGGTGTGGCTGAAATTGAGTAAGGAGAGGCTAAAAGGAGAAGGCAAGAAGTTGAAGCCTATTCGTTATGGTCCGTTTCGGATTCTCGATCAGATTGGCGACAACGCTTTTAGGCTGGATTTGCCGCCTTACTTAGGCATGTATTCGGTGATCAATGCTGAGTACTTGAAGTTGTTTGAGCCTCCATTACTGGATGATGAAGGTGATGACAAGGTGATCTTACCGCATGTTGATGACTTATGGTTTGATAGAGAGGAGCCGCTGAAGGAAGACTGCATTTTGGAGCGAAAGACGACCACGACAAGAAGGGGAATGAAGGAGTCGTTTCTCATCGGACGTCAAGGTCAAGTTCCAAGCAAGGCTAAGTGGTTCAATAAGGAAGGAGGGGCTTGCGAGTTTCCTCAGTTGAAGTTCTAACTTGAACGGGACTTCAAGTTCTTAAAGAGGGGACACATGATACAGGTGTATCTTCTCTTTGGAACTTAGCGATCCTCATGGGAGCTTGAGTATAGATGATTCTCATACTAGCATGAGAATAGGGGGTGTCAAACAGTATAAGGGAACACAGGAGGAAGCGTGGAACAAGACGACGAGCAGAAGAATCGAAGTACCCAGTTTTCAGCCTGTGAGTCGACTCATGACTGTTATGAGTCGACTCATCAGGTTGAGTCGACTCATGACTGTCATGAGTCGACTCATCGCTGGTTATTGAGATTTCTCCAGTTTCTGTCGAGTCGACTCATCTCAGTCATGAGTCGACTCATCGAGGGTTTCCTGGTTCGTTTGGGTTTCTGTTCCCACGAATTCCTGTTGGTTTTGGGTCTGGTTATTTACCAAATTGCCATCCATGTTTGTACACCTATAAAGGGGATTGTTTTAGGGTTTCTAAACAATCAGAGAGTTAAATCAAGAGAGATTAACTTGTAATTGAGATTTGGAGAGCTTGTTCTTCAATTCTAGAGTGAGATTGTGAGAGATTGTAAATTACATACTCATAATCTAGAGGAGGTATTTTTCTTCGCCCAAAATCTGAGTTATTCTTGTATTTTTATTATTTCTCCTCAACCCACCTTTGATAATTCCGCGATCAAAGGTGCTCGCACGGCAACTCGTATCATATATAATATAATAATATATAATATATATATATATAATAATATATATATATATTAATTATATATATATATATATATATATATATTATATATATATATATATATTATATATATATATATATTATATATATATATATATATACATATATATATATTATATATTATATATATATATATACATATACATACGTATACATATATGATATACATATATAATAATATATATATGTATATATATAGTGTATATTGATATATGTATATAGATATATGTATATATGTATTATATATAATATGTAATATATGATATATATAGTATATGATATATATCATATATATAATATATATAATATATATAATATATATATATATATATATATATAATATATCATATATATATATATATATATTATATATGTATATATATATTCGATACATATATATATGTGTGTGTGTGGGTGTGTTTGTTGGTGTGTGTGTGTCGTGTGTGTGGTAAGCGATTATGCCATGTGGATACAAACAGATATGGGGAAAATATATAGTATTAAGAAAAACATAGTTCATGTTATACAAAAGAGTTTATTAATATGTTCATTATAACTGAAAAGCTAAGATTGGACATTTTGATCATCAAAATTAACCACAAATATATTATCTAAGAATTAAAACTACCACAATATTATGACTAATATGTATTTGGATATTTCGGATATGGATGCAGATATTTCACTATAAAACTATATCAATAACCATATCTATTAGTTATAGATTTATGGAATCATATTTGTATCCTAATAGATATTTGTAGGCGTCAAAAAATACTTACAGACATTCAAACACCACTCAAGACGACATAGAAGAACAATATACACGTCATCAAGAAACACATGGCGGCGCGGCAGGACATGGTGCCGCGGCTAAGGCGCGGCAAGACATGGTGTCGCGGCTAAGGCGCGCCAGCCTATGGTGCCGCGGCTTAACCGCTGCAACCTATGGTGCCGCGACAGTTAAAGAAGGATGCTGTGATAGTTATAAGGGAGTTATCTGATGATTTTTGAAGCCCACGTGGCAGCATATTAGAGATAGAACGTGTGCTGACATGGACAGGAAGTTAAACCATGAAAAAGGTGGTTAAAGGTCGTGGGAGAACAGTTTCAAACACGTATGAACGTGGGTGTAACTGCCCCTTTAGCCGCGGCAGTGTCGACTGCCGCGCCCTTTGGCCGCGACAGTGTCGACTGTCGCGCCCTTTAGCCGCGACAGCATCAACTGCCACGCCTAAAGAGGCAGTTGTTGATCGGCTATTTCTTCAGTTATCGTCTAAGGAGGCTATCAATACCCCCCCCTATGGCCATCATTGAGAGGGGCTGAGCATTTCCAGAGCAGATTAGAGCAGAGAGCCTTGAGTTTTGGTGAATTAGAGCAAGAAAGAGAGTCTTCCTTCTTCACAAACATCCTCAAGAAGTTTCTGGTGATTCCTAGAGATCTAAGCTCTGACTTGATCTTTAGAAGAGTGAATATCTTACATCGATAAGATATTCGCTTCAAATTCTTACTTCGATAAACGAAGGAAGAATCATTAAACCCTTCACAGTTCAATCAGAATCTGTGATTTGGTGATCCACGAGTCAAAGCGCTCCCGGCACAGGCAAAGATCCCACGCAAGCAGCGATCCAAACAACGATCATGCGTTTGTTTCTCAAGAGTTGTAATTTTTCCTTTTTGTTGTGTAAAAGAAGTCTTATAAAAAGACTATTTCTTTGAATTTGTTGTAATCTACCGAAGATATAATGAATTCCATGACAAAGTTAACTTTTGACGCAAACAAGCTGGCGACCACAGTGGGAGCCAACGGTCTCGTTGCCGAGACCGTCGTGTCGCAGCCGATCAATATTCCAGTTGAATCCATGGTCGAATATGAATTCGACCAAACCATGTTTGAGGAATATCTCTCATCATCCTCTTCAAGATTTTCATTGTCTCGCAAGTACAAGAGGATCTCACAATTGAGGAAGACTTACATGCCAAAAAAGGCACAAAATGAAGACTCTCGCTTGATTGTTGCTGAGGATTTCACTCGCAACACCTCTACTCATAATGGCTCTTCGCCAAGTAAAGAGTCATTAAATCAAAGCCCACCGGCATTGACGAAAAGAGCTCGTCAGAGACAACGCCAACGCCGCGCTTGTCAAATAGCTAAGGCCTTGGAACAAACCGACGGAGTTCATTATCATGCGAACTTAGAGTCGAGGAGGCATCGAGTGGTTAAGTTGTCTCAACAACCAATCATTCATGTCTCTGCTAAACTCACGACGGAGGAATGGACTATTGTCAAAAGGACTCGCTCGACCCTCAAAGAACGTATACAAAAACGTCGTGCAAATGCTGCTCGTGCCCGTGCTCTCTCACAACAAAGACGAGAAAGGAGGAAGGAAACGATGACCAAAGGACCACCGAAACTCCACCAAGTTTGGATTCCAAAGTCTGGACTTATACAAAATCAGCATTCGGAGCCCGTTAAGACTCCATACCCACAAGGGGGTGGTTTTAGACGTGCGACTCCCAACATAACCTTGGATCGCTCAATAATAAAAATAAATTGTCCTGAGAATGCCAACAAGATTTTACACCCCCAGAAGAAGACGCATTCACCAAATGATATCGTCATACCTGGGAGGTCATGCCAACAGACGATACGATTTTTTGGCAATCATACCGATGAATCGTATTATCAAGTTGGGGTTGTGAATAATTTTCTAAAGAGAGTTATTCGAGAAATAAACTCTCGTTGTTCCTGTGTGCGACTCGTTAAAGCAGTATTATCAGAATGTGACTGTTTCAAACGAGAAGCCATCCCACGAAGAGTCTCTGTATTGTCGAAGCCTAAGCCGAAACATTTTCGCAAGAGAAAATCAGCTGCCCAAGATGATGAATTCCCTGAAGTCACCATCAACGTGGCTGATAAAAGAAAGTCTAAGCGGCATTCAAGTGACTCAAATCCTGACTTTTCTCCGAGAGGAAAAGTCAATCCAAGAATTGCTCAAAGGATGTCTCGACTCCAATTAGGAGCCATCAGACGCAGAGACTACAAAAGAATGCAAGAAGGAATGTCCTCGGAGGATGAATTCTCAGACACTTGTTCAGCCATTGCTTCTGATGATACAATGTCTAGCACGGGACAAACCAAAGAAGTGCTCACAATCACTTCTGATCAATTTGCTCAAATGCTTCAAGAAGCTCTAGCGAAGCAACGTGAAGAAATTAGAGCCGAGATGAAGACAGAGATGGAGTTAGCTATCCAACAAATGAGAGAATTGCTAACTCAACAGCCTTAACTTCCTGAGTCCAGTCAGCGAGCTGAATCCAGCCGCCACACTCAAAATGTTGTAGATGACAGTGATCCAGAAGTGGATGAAGTCATTATGGCTGATACGCCTCCCAATAGTAATAACGCTGGGGGTGGGTTAACACATCCTCCCAATAACGATATTGGGGGTGGTTTAATAGCACCTCTCACAGGGGGTGGTCTAACTCATTCTCCTCAACGTCCTTCGAATGAAGACATAGACGATGACAAGAAAATGCAAGAGCTTGAAAACAAAATCAATGCTTTGATGACGGCTCAAGAAGTTAAGAAGACGGGTATTCCATGTCCCTATCCAAGGGAATGGGATTCAATACCGTACCCGGCGAAGTTCAATCTGATTAACTTTACACCGTTTGAAGGGAAGAGTTCGCCAATTCAGCACTTGATTTATTTTAAGTCCTATTTGGGCATGATATCTGGAAACGAGGCTTTAATGGTCCGGTCATTCGTTGGCACCCTTCGTAGGCCCGCCTTCGATTGGTACCGACGGCTCAGGCCAGGGAGCATCAATTGCTGGGATGACATGGAAAGTTTGTTCCTCAGCAACTTCTTTGATGATGACACAGAAGTGTCAATCGGAACCCTTTTGGATGAAAAGGATTTTGTCAAGCGCTTCCGTGGCAAAACAATGAATTGCAGAGATCCTATTACAGAGGAGTTCATCCTGCAAACATGCCACAATAACCTCTCCATCGATGTCCTGGAAGCTCTGGGGGTTGTATCATCCACCACTTGGAAAGAGTTAAAACTACGGGGTGAACAAGCTGGGCACTTTCTTAAAAGAAAGAAAGCTGAGAGAGGCCAACCAATGACATCTGCAATCGTTGAGAATGCGACTCTTGATCCGAGGTTTCAAAAGGAATATTCTTTCGAAGATGATGAAGCTCCAGCCATATTAGAATACCTCCTCGCTAATGATAAAATCGAGCTACCACCTATTAAAGATCAGGATGGAGCTAAGAGGATTACGGATCCAAACTACTGTGCGTACCACAGAAGGGTTCTTCATCCCACCGAGATTTGCTTTGGACTCAAAAACAAGATCCAAGCCCTAATTGACTCCGGCGTCATAACGACGAAAGAAGTCGAGTAAAGACGACCATACAACTCCAGTGGGTGCACGAGTATAAACTGTTTCCCCACACTCCAAAGAGTATATGAGTATAAACTGCTTCTCGATTATCCAACTGAGTACAATGTTAAACCTAACTCCATTGGGTACACGAGTATAAACTGTTTTCCCTCACTCCAAAGAGTATACGAGTATAAACTGCTTCTCAATGAGGATAACGTACTCCTCGTTACACCCAGTTTTGCAAAGAAAGCTGGGGGTGGATAATTCATGTAACGGGAAGTTCCCGGAAGAATGTTAAATATAATATTCTTAGGGATAACCCCGATCATTATGAACAAAGTGATAAACACTATATCCCCACAGTGATTTATGAATATTCTTTTGCTGAGATGAGATTCGATCACTTCGTTGGATCAATCTTCCCTCTCAAACCCTTCTTTGGTCAAACCTTTAAATAGTTAGGACCAAAGCCAAAATCCCATCTCGATTCGTTCCATGAACGAGAGGTCCACAAATTGAACGATCAAACCTTTAAACAGTTAGGATCGTCTCAAATTCCCTTTTGGCAAAACTTTTAAAAGTTTGGGCCAAAACCCAAATCCCCTTCCATGAACGAGAGGTCCACAAATTGAACGATCAAACCTTTAAACAGTTAGGATCGTCTCAAATTCCCATCTTGGTCAAACCTTTAAACAGTTAGGACCAAAGCCAAAATCCCCTCTCGATTCGTTCCATGAACGAGAGGTCCACAAATTGAACGATCAAACCTTTAAACAGTTAGGATCGTCTCAAATTCCCTTTTGGTCAAACATTTAAACAGTTAGGACCAAAGCCAAATCCCCTCTCGATTCGTTCCATGAACGAGAGGTCCACAAATTGAACGATCAAACCTTTAAACAGTTAGGATCATCTCAAATCTCCATGTTGGTCAAAGCTTTAAACAGTTAGGACCAAAGCCAAAATCCCCTCTCGATTCGTTCCATGAACGAGATGTCCACAAATTGAACGATCAAACATTTAAACAGTTAGGATCGTCTCAAATTCCCTTTTGGTCAAACCTTTAAACAGTTAGGACCAAAGCCAAATCCCCTCTCGATTCGTTCCATGAACGAGAGGTCCACAAATTGAACGATCAAACCTTTAAACAGTTAGGATCGTCTCGAATTCCCACTTGGTCAAACCTTATTACAGTTAGGACCAAAACCAAAATCCCCTTTCGATTCCTTCCATGAACGAGAGGTCCACTTTCAGTTGAATAATCAAACCTTATAACAGTTAGGATTATTCAAACCCGTCCAGATTCTCTAAGTGGAGATCCCACTTTGAGTTTCCTTTGCACTTGGAGATAGAATATAAAATTCTTCCTCTCCATCATCGGGTTCATCTCTACCAACAAACAAGAGACCAGGAGATAGGATATAAAATTCTTCCTCTCCAATTTCGGGTTCATCTCTACTAACAAACAAGAGAATAGGAGATAGAATATAAAATTCTTCCTCCCCATCATCGGGTTCATCTCTACCAACAAACAAGAGACCAGGAGATAGGATATAAAATTCTTCCTCTCCATCATTGGGTTCATCTCTACCAACAAACAAGAGACCAGGAGATAGAATATAAAATTCTTCCTCTCCATCATCGGGTTCATCTCTACCAACAAACAAGAGACCAGGAGATAGAATATAAAATTCTTCCTCTCCATCATCGGGTTCATCTCTACCAACAAACAAGAGACCAGGAGATAGAATATAAAATTCTTCCTCTATCTCAACAGGAAGTTTCTAGAGAATATTACTCAAAATATTCTTAAGAATAACCTGTGAACCTCCCAACGGGTATATGAGGTTAAACTATTTCCCGAACACTCCAATATAGTATATGAGTATAAATTGTTTCTCAAATTCTTCAACAGCAGTTCTAATTTGAGATTTTGACAACGGCCACGCGATAAACGCAGAACCGGAGGAATTTTAGCTATTCTACAAAGTACTGAATAGGCTAAAAGATGAAGAAATTAAGGATTGAAGCCATTCACAAACCATTCTACGCAATTTCCTCAACAAAGCACTGGAGAAATTGCAGGGAAAGCTTATCATATCCAAAGTGTCCCAGACCCCTCTCTAAAAAATGATGAGTCTGAGATACTTTGGAGGGGGTATCTGTAGGCGTCAAAAAATGCTTACAGACATTCAAACACCACTCAAGACGATATAGAAGAACAATATACACGTCATCAAGCAACACATGGCGGCGCGGCAGGACATGGTGCCGCGGCTAAGGCGCGGCAGACCAAGGTGCCGCGGCTAAGCAGCCTATGGTGCCGCGGCTTAACCGCTGCAACCTATGGTGCCGCGACAGTTAAAGAAGGATGCTGTGACAGTTATAAGGGAGTTATCTAATGATTTTTGAAGCACACGTGGCAGCATATTAGAGATAGAACGTGTGCTGACATGGACAGGAAGTTAAACCACGAAAAAGGTGGTTAAAGGTCGTGGGAGAACAGTTTCAAACACGTATGAACGTGGGTGTAACTGCCCCTTTAGCCGCGGCAGTGTCGACTGCCGCGCTCTTTGGCCGCGACAGTGTCGACTGTCGCGCCCTTTAGCCGCGACAGCATCAACTGTCGCGCCTAAAGAGACAGTTGTTGATCGGCTATTTCTTCAGTTATCGTCTAAGGAGGCTATAAATACCCCCCTATGGCCATCATTGAGAGGGGCTGAGCATTTCCAGAGCAGATTAGAGCAGAGAGCCTTGAGTTTTGGTGAATTAGAGCAAGAAAGAGAGTTTTCCTTCTTCACAAACATCCTCAAGAAGTTTCTGGTGACTCCTAGAGATCTAAGCTCTGACTTGATCTTTAGAAGAGTGAATATCTTACATCGATAAGATATTCGCTTCAAATTCTTACTTCGATAAACGAAGGAAGAATCATTAAACCCTTCACGGTTCAATCAGAATCTGTGATTTGGTGGTCCACGAGTCAAAGCGCTCCCGGCACAGGCAAAGATCCCACGCAAGCAGCGATCCAAATAACGATCCTGCGTTTGTTTCTCAAGAGTTGTAATTTTTCCTTTTTGTTGTGTAAAAGAAGTCTTATAAAAAGACTATTTCTTTGAATTTGTTGTAATCTACCGAAGATATAATGAATTCCATGACAAAGTCAACTTTTGACGCAAACAATATTGTTACAGATATTTTCTCGGATACGAATATGGTTTAGCAGGCTATGTAGAATTATTATTCAATTATCAGCGCATTGAAGCAAAACAACACCAGGCCGTTAAAAATTTTAAATTTAGTTTCTTAGCACATATCTTGGTTAAATATTACAAAACCGTTAATTTAAAGGTATAAATAATTAACTATCAAGAAAGTTTGTTGATAATTGATATTGAAGAAATTGATGTGACTCTAGTGAGAAGTTGGGCAGGGTGCAAAAACGTTTTGAATATTATAATTATATCATTCTCTCTCATGCTACGTTTATCTATATCTATACTACTTATAAAAAAGAATACCCATGTCAAAACTTTTTCATACCCATTTTGCCCTTTACAAATTACTTAATTCTAATTTTATCCTCATCACAATAGTAAGCTTTAATTAGTGTCTTAGACTCTTAACCTTCCATAACTCATTAATTAATGTGCTGAATACGAAAACTCACCAACCTCTTTGGCTTGAATTTAAATCTCCATCAAGTGACATGGCCAATTGAACTCCACGCATAATGCAAAAAATTCCTTCAGCTACACGATAGCCATGAGCTTTTAATGAAACTCCAAGGCTTTTCGTTTCCTGTTCGTTATCCTTATCATTATGCAACAACGCTTAAACTTTTATTGATTTCTATTGACTATATCTTTCATATCTCCCTCATTTCACCATCTCCGCTCTCATCTAAATTTCTCTCTCAACTCCACATTCTCCTCTGTCTTCCTTCCTCTTGGTCAATGCTTTGTTCTCCTCCTTCTCAATATCTAACAGCGTTAGCATCTTTCAAATTCAATCTCAAGCATGTCATTTGTCGAAGGGGGTTATACAAGGAGAGAGAGCACTGGTATGAAATCCATTTCATAATTTGAGCTCTGTTATATTTCTTCGTCATCTGATCTCTTTGTACATATTGGTTAGTTTTGTTTGATTTCTATGGTTTTAGCTAATTAGATCTCTTCAAAGAGTGATGGCTAGAACTTGTTTTGATCTATTTCTTGTGATAAATTTATGTAGCAAGACGAAGTGCGCTCAATATCACATCGTCGAAAAAGAAGTCGGCCTAAAGCAAGGTGTGAGAGACATTTTCATCCACTTCGATCGAATTTGTTTTCTTTCTGCATGTTTATTAGATTTATTAAATTTATATTATTCTTGGGCAAATTTTGACTTTACATTTTCCATGTGATGGATGTGCCTTGGATCTTAGTTTTTTTTTTTGGAGGATTTTTCTCAGAGCAGAATATTTTTCATTTTACTTTCTTATATCCTTGTGGATTTTAGACTTGAGGTTAAATTTTCTAAATTTATTTACTCTTTGTAAATCCTATTATGACCCAAGTTCAGTAGTCTTTTTAGGTGGCAATTTGGTACTACAACTGGTTATTCGTATTCTACTGCAAACAAGAGCATGACTATTTTCTTGAAGCATAACAGTATGCATGATTACCTACTTGATCCAAAGAAGGTATGACCTCTCAGCCTCATAATAACGCTATGTGATATGAGGAACTTAGCTTAGATATTGTAATTAGTTTTGAATGTGCTTGAACTTGAATTGCACTGAGTGTCTAATATGGTTGGTCTCTTATCATTGCTTGATTATGTCAATTTTATTTATACTATTGATTGTGATACTAATTAAATTCAAAATTTTGAATTTTACAAACATAGTGGTTACTTTTGGAGGTCAAACTAAAATTTTTGTTGGAGGGGAAAACTAATATAGAATATAAGAAATATAAATATGCAAGTTTGAATGTTTTAATTACACATACAATGTCTATTTCAAATTGGACCTCATATTTTTTATATTTAACAAGTATAAATTCTTTTTATGCAAAACCAAGATTAGTGTTATCTACTAAATATGCTCATGTATAGATATTTTTCTAGAGCTTATATTACAATGTTAAGGAATTTAGTAGTGAGGATCTAACAAGTGAAAGAAAACCTTATTCACACACACGTGCGCACACACACACACACTACTTATAAAAAGATGATATGGGTGACAAAACTTTTGATTGTTTTTTATTTAAAATTTTTAAATATAATGGTCATTCAAATATGATAAGAGTAAATATCCCCACATTTAGGGGCAATTTTTAATTTAACTTTGTCCTTTTCTATCTTTTGTTCTTCAAATAACTCCCACCTGACCGATGAGTAGTCTTGTAGGCTGATGGACTCACTGGGGCAAATTATTCTCAGTTTGTTAGTCTTCTCCATAACACTGTAAAACATATATATAATATAACTTGAAATACACATGCCACTTAAGATGGAAATAAATTCTATGTAACTATAATTAATCACATAATTCATACATGTGTTTTTGTGATCAAATGCATTTGAAACTCCATACCTATTTCATTATAATTAATCACATGGTTCATACATGGTTGGGCGTGGTAGCCTTTGACATTTTGTAGTGAAATTTGGATAGGATTGGAATGAAGGTGAAAGTAATTAGCTCATCAAACAGCAAGGAGAGGGAGGCTATTGAACACTTCCAGTGCTGATTCTTTCCTTGATAGCAGTAGTATTGAAGAAATATAGATATGAACAATATGGATAATTTGAATTTACTCTCTTACTTGATACTATAAGTTTAATTTGGATAGAGGAAATATTTGCAATATGAGAATCTAAGGTGACCTATAAAATGTTTCTAAAT
Source organism: Asparagus officinalis (assembly GCF_001876935.1). Taxonomy (NCBI): domain Eukaryota; kingdom Viridiplantae; phylum Streptophyta; class Magnoliopsida; order Asparagales; family Asparagaceae; genus Asparagus; species Asparagus officinalis. Next base: position 2,257,792 of record NC_033800.1, on the reverse strand, counting down.
TGGGCAAAGTTGCTCTTTTTTGGATACATGTGTAAAATTTGCTAAAATAATATTGTAATTTCTGATTATGGACTCATTTGTAATTCTCTACTATATGCATATTTGAAAATGTTATCATTTATTTAATTCATATATTCTATTCTTTCCTGGATCCGACGAGCCAACCTAAAACATTTTACATTCTTTAACTCTCTTTAGAGAGAGATAGAACGCATGCATGGGTGTGAATTTTTAATCGCATGAATTTAGATTTCTAATCTCTAACTCTCTCTGAGATTTTGTGTTTGTTGATGGGATTTTTCTTTTTATATTGTGTCATTTTCAGGGAAAAGTAAAATATAAGAAAAATATAGAGAAAAATAAGAGGGAAGAATGGTAAGCGCAAAGGCGAGTTTCAAGATCAGAGTAACTTGTCAAGAATTATGAATGTTTTTGTTAAAAAGGGTTTTAGTCTAATTTATTTAATTTTCTCTATAATTTTTTAATGATTCAGATCAAATAGGCATATTTATTCTAAAACCATTGCAGATAAGAGAGGAAACGTGCAGTCAATTATGCAAGTTGCTCAAGATATCTGAGGTACTGTCATTTGATCTTTTAGAATATAATGCTATGATCTAATACGATTTCACCTCCATTTTGGGGGAAGATTTTGATGTGAGTACTTAAATTAATTTATTTAAAATCTTTATATTTGTATCTTTTGATTCAATGTAATTTCGCAAAGTGCAATGAAACATTCAGGCCTTGTTTTATCTTCTACACAAACATACATCAGTGGACGTGTTTTCCCAAAGGTTATAGAATTTCCCCAAAGTTATAGAATTTCAGGTCTGACCTTTCTCAAGAAATGTTTTGTATTTGATTGGTAGCATATTGCTTAATTTAAATAAATCATTATATTTCTAATGCTTTCATGTTCTGTAAATTTCCTATCACTTTTTTTGGGTTGAAGTTTCACATGTATTGAAACTTAAAGACATGCACACTGGTGTTGACTTCATCATTGTCACATTATAGTGAGTTTTAATACAATGTGGTATCAACTTCATCCAATGCCTTGCTGAATAATTTTAAAGGTTACTCTCTGTTGAGTTAGAAAGAGCTTTGAATTGGACGTATTAAAGGTCAAACATGCATTTTCCTATTGTCTATGCTATTGCGTTTGTTGCGTGTACTCTATTTCTTTTATTAATTATTGGTTCCACTCCGAGTGTTTATTGAAGATATTTATGTCTATTGATAGTATTTGTCTCACTATTGACATCCTACTTGGGCGTCTCATATTGTGGCAGAGTACAGATTAGGTTTATTTTCTGTGACCTCACTATTGACATCCTACTTGGGCGTCTCATATTGTGGCAGAGTACAGATTAGGTTTATTTTCTGTGACAACCTTGAATATGATGCTCGCTCATATTGTGGCAGAGTACAGATTAGGTTTATTTTCTGTGACAACCTTGAATATGATGCTCGCCAATTAGAACTTCAGGTAGATTTTTAGCAAATGTGGAAAGGTTGACATGAGGTGAGTTAAATCCCCATAACTGATACTGGATTGGAGAACTTTTTGTACTTTTAATTATTAAGAACTTTGTTCTGGCTATATTATTGACCTCTAAGCATTTATAGATATTAGACATGAAGCTTTGAGCGATGGTTTGCGCAAAAAAATATGCATCTTTGGAGCATGTATTGAATTTATGGAATATTACGGGACATCATCTGAAGATGCATTTCATAATTTATTCCTCCCTAAATACGAGGATGACCATCTTTGATTCACAAGACTACATGTTTGCCATCTTTGATTCACAAGACTACATGTTTGATTCCTAAAAATTTTGAGTTGCTTTCTATTTTGATCATTCTTTACTTTTTAACCTTGAACTCGGCGCATAGCTACTATTGCACGCGCAATGTCTATTTATGAAAACTATTAATATTAGTTGGAAAGATATGGATAATATTGTTCTATAATTGACAAAGATTACATAACCTTGAAGAATATGCATATGTAGAAATTCATACAGAAGCATAAATGGAATAAAATCACTCAGATACAAGTAAATATCTTAGAGGTATATTCATTTTGAAATTGAATAAAGAAATCTTAGATAGTGATTGTTAGAAAGTAAACATTGAGATGGATGATATTGAGTTTAATTAATAGGTAGTCATTTAAGTGTTAACTCAATCATTCTTCGTCTAATACTCTCTCTCTTTGGTGTAGATGAAAATTATGTTGAGGTCAGGAGAAATTAGCTCGCATGCGTGGGAATTGGCTAATTTTAAGATCGCTTTACGAATCTAACAATAAGATATTAATACTTCTTAATTAAGTATAGAGTCAATAAGATACTAATTTTTTTAATTAAGTCATCTTCCTCTACTCCAAGAAAACCATAAGAATGGCCTTTGTGAACTTCTTAAACACCATGAAGCGCCAGCTTCGTAGCGTATTGATGAGTATTGATACTTTCTTATTGCTAAGAAATTAGAGGTAATTTTGAAGGTGATGGCAGTCTTGGTGGCTCCATTTGGAGCTTGACAACAGATATAATTGCACATGACACAACAACACAATGTATGTCTATAATCAGATATAATTACATACTGAATTATTGCTAGAAGAGCATGGATAACGGTCTCGTGTTCACAATATCATCTTCAAAAGTAGCATAGTCAATCATCAGTAGAAGTACATGGAACTATATTTGGTCACTTAATCACCCATTATAGGTGATATCATCGAGATTTGAATGTTTGGAGAAATATTAATTCTTACATCTTGCAAATAGGTTTTGGTATGAACTTAGTTGCAGTGATGAATTCTTTTAAAGATTTTTTTTTATTTTCATTTTTAATTTTTTCCGTATTAATTATCAAGTTAAGAGAATATATGTAGTTGATTAACTACAATTTGTTGATATGGTCATGTGAGTATAAATTTGTGACATATACAAGTAAATTAGGAGAAATTAGCTCTTGTTGATAGATTTTTTTCCCTCGCATCAATTTATAATTATAAACTTTTAAATTTGTTTAATTTGTCGATTCATTAACACACCCATATGTTGATTAACATGGTTGTTCTCTCAGAGAAAATCTTTAAAATAATAAGTGAGTACCTACTATTTCACTTTGACATCTCAAAGTTTACCAATTTTTAACTTTGAAACCCCCAAAGTACTTTTTTCAATATTTTGATATCCCACTGTTTTAATCGTATTTTAGTTTCATAACCCCAAAGTACTTTTTAACACTATGATATCCCAAGGTTTCTATCTCATTTAACTTTGATACCTACATCTAGATCTATTAGATTTTTTTGTTAATTTTCTACTGCTGTTTTAGCAACTGGGCAAACTGAATCTAAATGTATCAGATGCTAAAGGCACCATACAAATTAAACAAAAGATCTAACACAACTTGGATAGGGTATCAGAGTGAAATATGATTGGAACTTTGGATATTAAAATGTTACATGAATACTTTGGGTATCGAAGTAAAATTGGATTCAAAGTTTGGGGTATCAAAGTGTTAAGAAATCCTTCAGCCTATTGAAGTAGAAAGATGTAAACTTTAGGATATCAAAGTGAAAATTATCATTTTCTCATCCTCTTATAATATTACAAGTTTAAGGATTATTCTGTATTTAACAAGCAATTTTTCCTCTCTACAAATGTATCCTCTAGCAATATTATTTTCAAGGTTGATCTTTGAACTAGCATGTTTTTGTTTTTTCTTTCTTTGTATATGTTATGTAGCTTGAATGAGAAGCCCACTCTCATCTTAGGGATGTAATGTTAGTTCATTATGGATGTAGCTAACATTGAATAAATCTAAACCATATTTGTGTGTAGTTGCTTAATTTGTGTGTAGTTGCATAATTGTTTTTTAGGTAAATGTTAGTTCATTGCGAGATTTAAATTGTTTTTTAGGTAAATGTTAGTTCATTGCGAGATTTTTGTTGTTTGATTTGTTTCTTTTTTTTTGTTGTTGTTGCATTTTTGGTGAATTTGCCCATTTATGTTTGTTTACTGTGAAGATTGTGGTGAAGGCGATGCTGATAATAGACTCTTGTATAAGCATGATGCTTGTACTATTATTGTAGAGTTAATCTCTACTCTATGTGAAGTATAAGCGCGTGCTTCATAAAAATATTAATATTGATGTATGCAGCATTAGTTGACCTTCCGAGGTTTCCCCCCATAGAGTTCCAAACATGCATCACGTGCAACACACGTTTTGCATACTAGTATATTATAAGAGAGAGAGAGTCTTTGATTTTGAAAAAAAATGAAGAATCCCCCCTCAAAGTGTAGTAAGTAGTGTAGTCATCACTGCTTCAAAGTTTTCCCGTTTGGCTTGATAGAAGTACCGAAAATAAGAAATAGATTAGAAAAGTAACTTCTAAATTTATGAAATAGGAAGCAGTGAAAATAGTATTTTTTTTTTCTTTGTTTCACATATTTTTTGAAGTAGTGAAAATAGTACTTCTTATTCTTCATTTTTTTCTTTTTATTTGGATAGCAATGAAAAGTTGTTAGGAAGTAACTAATAAAAAAATATTAATAAAAAATTATTTATTTCCTAATTAATATACATTTCACCTATTTCTAAGCTACTTCCGAAGCTTGAGGTGTGGAAAATTATTTTGGAAGTAAGGATGACACGTAGGCGCCACATTAACGTTTAAAGAAGTATTGAAAGTAGATTTTTCAGAGGAACAAACATTTTTTTTTGCTTAAAAGTAGCAGAAGTAGCATATGTTTCCTTTACTTCAGCTACTTAATAATTACTTTCATGTAAACAAACATGATATATTTGACCATCGCGTAACATGAAGAAGTTAGTTTACAAAAAAAAATTAAAAATTTAACAAAAAAAGAAGAAGAAAAAAAAGGGTTTTGAGATATTGGTTCCACAGATCTCATATATTTGGATACAGGTCCTCCAAATCATCATATTTAGATAGAAGTCCACCTAATCTTATCAATTTGGATACAAATCCCTAGCCCCTACTTATCATATTTAAATACAAGTCCCCTAAAACTATTAAGTTTTTTGAAACAAATCCTGATGAGTAATTTTATCCACTTAACATAGCTTAATTAATATTCTTTGAAACAAGTCCTTATGATTAATTATTATCCACTTAACATAGCTTAATTAATGAGATTGTTAGTTTTCTTGTTTCATTTTCTGACCTTGTTTTCAACCTACTCTCTTGCAAAGGCAAAATTTTAACTCTACCATGCTAAAGTTTGTTGATTCTTCTAATTTAGACTTAATTTCAAACAACTTGTTAGTTTAGTTGGATTAAGTGGTGAGAATTAATTTGGGACTTGTTTCAAAGAGCTTAATAGGTTTGAGGGTGTTATATCTAAATATGATGATTTAGGGGATTTACATCCAAATAGATGAGAT
>NC_033800.1:2229897-2252339 GCF_001876935.1 Asparagus officinalis | reverse complement strand
ACCAAATATGCTGATTTGGGGTACTTGTGTTCAAATAGATGAGATATGGGGGACAATTATCTTAAAAAACTTATATTGAATCTATAATATGAAAAGTTATCATTGTAATATCTATACTATTTATAAAAGAGAATATAGGTGTCAGAACTTTTGACTTCCTATTTTGCCCCTCTTAATATTTATAATTCCTATGCTTGATAATTCATCAATTCACTTAATTAATGATCCATTATCCCTCATCCATTAGCATTAATTCAATGCATAAATCTTTTATTAGGAATTGTAATGCATAAGTTTTTTATTATAAAAGTCAAGCATAAGTTACTCAATTCAAGATTCTTCCATCATTTGTTTTCTTCTTTTGCAATTATTTTTAAATTTGTGTGTTAGTTGTATAAAATTGAGTGTATATAAATTTGATGGCTATATACACATACACATATATAAATTATATAATATGACTGTTTTACAACAAATAAAAAACATACATTGATAAATAATAATATAACATATAAAATAATAGTTCATAAAAAATATTTTAAAATAATTTTAAACAAATTAAAAAAAGAATCTACAAAAAAATATTTTTATATAATTAAACATATTAATATTATAATTATCGGAAGGTGCATGAACTCTTCAAGTCAAACTAATATTGTTGACGATACAAAAGATAAAAGATTTATCTTTTTTTATCTTTGATAGCATAAAATGCATATTTCAATAATGCATATGTCTCTTTGTAACTATAGGACACTAAAATTTCTCTTTTGTAATGGAGAAATAATATAAGTGAAGTAGTGTAGCTATCATTATATTTCTTATTTAAAAACATTGAACTTGAAGATTAATGGGCATCACGAGCATCAGGTTTAGTTTTTTTGTCTGAACTTCCTAGCAAGAATCAAGTGTCATCTAAAAATTTATTTAAGATTTATTAAAAGAATAACTACTGAAATATCACATTCATTAATATTAGCTATAAAATTTTGATTTTCATTTTGATAAAAAAAATATTACTAATTATTTCACAAGTATGCCCACGTGTAAGAACGTGCACTATACTAGTATTTAACAAACACATTGAAAACTATTCATTATAAACCCGCAGATAAGTTAACTTATAAATTGAATTATACGTTTATAATCCCCATTAACATATTAATCCCTATACAAACCCCTTCAAATTCCCAAATTCTAACTCCTTTTTCTATAATGCACTATAGAATATCATCATCATCATTTTCAACCGACAATATTCATATATACGATCAATTTTCAAAGAAAATCAATCTAGAGAATAGCAAAAACTCTATTGAAACTCCACGAACATAGGAAAAGGAAGTAAACACTATTGTTTTCTTTATTTTTTGAATTTTTATTTTTATTTTGCTTTATGCAATTTCACATTGTTTTTATTTCTTATTTCAGCCAAAAGGTCGCATTCCTTGCTTTGTTTTTTGCTCTTTTCTACTTATAAAATCCTTTTTTTACATGACTATCTATGATTTTTTTCATCAATATTTCAAGAACCCTTAAATTCAATTCTACAAAAGAAATTCTCATTTTCACCAAAAAAAAATAATAAATTTTATCATATGTTGTCCAAGATAAAATATTTCCTGCAACATAGCGCGGGTATAGCACTACTATACGTACATTCGAGACTACTAGCTGTAAGTTGCAAATACATATTGCAAATACTCAAAAACGCAAGGGCATAAGCCCAAATTCTCACAGATCAAATTTCGATCTTCACAGAGCCTATATATATGAAAAATTCCCTAAGGACCCAAGATATAGGACCAACAAGGGGGACAAATGAGGTGTCCCCCTCCTATTGCATAATGAGCTGGCTATGATGGTCAGCTCATTATGCAATAGGAGGGGGACACCTCACATGTCCCATGTTGATCCCATATTTTGGGTCCATGTAGCAAAACTCTATATATCATACTCCTTTTAAAAGCACGAGTTCGGAAAAATCTTTCGCAGACAAAAACACCCTTAAAATAATTCAAATACCAATCCATTAAGTAAGAGCAAGTTGATAAATTGATGAATTCTTATTGGATATACATAGTATGAAGATAGAGATATAGTTTAAATTAAAATGTAAACATGAATAAAATTATTAAATACCAACTTTACAAATGTATACAAGATGAAGGGCGTATATGCAAAAACCAAACAAATCAACGAGACAATAAATGTCTGCCCCGAAGGTCGAACCTAGAAACATCGCAGATCTATAAATGTACATAATATGGATGAGATATTTGTAAAATTCACGAAACAAATTAAAGAGACAAGAGTCGTTCTCAAAATTATAAAAAAGAAAAATTAAAATAAATGGCTACGATCTGAGGACACAACATGACGATCTCTCACCGATTAAACTTCAAGTAGTTCGCAGTAGTGCATAATGAGTCAAGTTTAATTATACTGTTATTATTTAAATAGAATTCTATTTACAATTGTTATTCTCTCACATGCAACAACACATACCAATATATATATATAAGCTAAGAAATTACAATAATTTTCATAGCACTTTCATCTCATTCTATAGATATGTACCTTTGTTATTTTCTTCTTATTAGATTGATTTTTTTAAAGAAATTAATTATATTGTGTATTTAATCTTTTTTTATATTAAGAAATAACAATAATTTTTACAACACTTTCATTTATTTTCTTCTTATTAAATTAGACTAGATTATTTTAAAGCAATTAATTATATCGTATGTTTGATCTTTTTTATATCAAAAATTACAATTTTTATAACATTTTCATCTCCTTCAACATGTATGTGCCTTTGTTATTTTCTTCTTATTAGATTAGATTGTTTAAAAATTATGAATTATGAAATTTTAGTAGTTTTTAAATCACTTTAATCTATTTTCTTCTTATTAGATTAGATCACATTATTTTAAAGCAATTAATTATATTGTATATTTGATTTTTTAGACCATAAAGTTTAATTATACTTTTATTATTTAAAAGATACTATTTGTATAAAAGTCAAAGAGAATCTCACACGTATTTTAGATCTCAATGCCAATTGTAATACTTACATATTAGTGTTGGTTTAAAAAAAAATTCATGCATGGGCTTAACTTATATGATCCTATTTTAACCGAATTAGATAATTTACTTTTTTCACCCAAACTCTTCCACAAAGCCAAAAGAGAATAGTAATGCTATAGCTATATATATTCACAGGACTACATATATCTTGAAAATGAATGAAGAAAACCACACAAACAAAAACCATATTAATTACCCCACACACTCACTGTTTTTAAAACCACACTTCTCCATCTCCATCTATAGTATATCCACATACCCAAATTAAGTTGTTGGAGTTTTCCCCTTACCAACTACATCATTGATCAATCCTCCTTTTTTTTCTTTGTACTTAAATTATATAACATTCATTGTAATGAGGACTCACCTGGGTCCTCTGCTTGCCTTGAACGTCCAATAAAAAAATAATGTACTAGGCCTTGTAGTTAGTTAATAATAAGATCCTGTCATTATAAATAAATTAAGTAAAGATTAATAATTCTTAAGAATGTACTGCATTCTCCTAGTTTTCACTGCAAAACTTGTTAGTTGTTTATTCCTGACTCTTAAGGGATTTTCAAAATTAATCTTAAGGGTTATTTCCATTAAAAAGTTTTATTAGAGGGCCCATACAGTCTGTTTTATAGTTTAATATTATCAACATATTTTGTCTCTGATACATATCAATTATGAGTAATAACATAACTTGATTGATCTTAAGTATATCCTAATATATTTCTGCACTCTTGTCTTGTCTTTTGCTCTTTATTATATATCAACATAATATCACAATTGATATAGACGATGAAGACACTATTGTAGATTTACCCAAGAAAAATATAAAGGTGGATAATGATTGATTTCGGCTCAATTAAATATAAAAAAAGAAGAAACAAAAGATAATATTTTTTTGAATATTTTATAATTAAACTTATTTTTTTTAGTAAAATTAGGAATCTTCAGAAGAGATTTTGATGCAAAATTTTTTAATATGCTTATGTGAATGATTTTGTCATATAAAATTATACTAGAGTCACCAGTAATATTTAGTATTTATTTTTTTATTTTAATTCTATCAATAATTAAGATGTCTTGTAGTCATGTGAAAAGTACATACACTGTGCTAAGCTTATACAAATTAATCATCTTAATATTAAGTATTTGGTTATATTTTATTAGCACATCAACAATACATTATTGTATTTTTTTTAAACTTGACACTATATTTAATGACTAAGATAAACAAATTGGAGATCGACGATTTTATCTGATAAACAAATATGTTATATGAAGTTTGATATATACAAATTAAAAAATAATGTTGTGTATGCAAGTATATAAAAGTATATTGATCCGAGTTTTACATGCAAATCTATTTCATAAAAATTTTAAAAAAATATGTAAATAAAATTTATGATAAATGTAATAATCCAGGTTTAAAGATTATCTCAAGATGAATCTGACTTATCTTATAGCAAGAAAATAAAAAAAAATTTGATATTTAACTACGTGCAATGCACGTGCATAAGAACTAGTCTATCTACCCTTTAAAAGAGCCAGTTCATGAAAAACTTTCCCATCCCGAAATTAACCTTCAACCATCTTAAATATACCTAATTTCTCCCATAAAATCGTTACATTAAATCCCTTAAAATCGTTAAATTAAATTCGTCGCCAGCATCGTCAAGTTCTGCCTCCGTTACGTCTTCCTCTCCACCGAAGACGAAGAGATCGTCGATTATCCTTCTCCGATGAAGCCGAGGCGTTACAGGAATTTGCAAAGATGTCGATTATTCGTTGGATACCCTTCTCCGTCGAAGCCGAAGCGTTACAGAAATCTACACAGATTACTATTTCTTCAGAATTTTCGCATTCATCTCCAAAGATTTCTACAATTGGGGATTCAGTAAGGTATTTCTTCTTCATCTTCACTCCTTTATACAAAACCCTAACTCTAACTATCCCCTTTTACTTCTTCAGTACTCTAATTTTCTTCTAAAATTTGCACTAAATTTCGATTTCCTACAGTTTCAAGCGACAAGGGTTTAAAAATTCCTACAGCAGCTGGATCGACATTATAAAGTAAGTTAAATTGAGATGAGTTCTTTAAATTTTCAGATTTTTATTTTGGTAGTGATTTATTTCCTAAATTAGTTCTGTTTTCCAATTATAACTTCTTTTGTATCTTATATTTGTTTGGGTATTGATTTCTTGTTATGGTGTTTTATATGAAAGCTCTGAAGGTTGGGAAATATGGTTTTTTTTTAATTTTGAGGTTTTGAGTAGTCAAATGCTGAGTCTGATATAGAATTCTCATGGTGGAAGAACATGTGTGCCCTTTCTTTCATTATGAATGTCAATGGTAGTATATAACTGAGTTTAGTATTAAATTGAACATATAGACATTAATTATTTTCTCTTTGAGAAAATATATATAAGCATCAGTTATGAAAGAAAGGTAAAAAAGAGTTTTAGAAGAAAGGTAAAATATATATAAGCATCAGTTATGATATAAGTATGCTATCAGACACATAAGTCTAAATATGGTAAGGGGGACATTTTAAATGGTTGGAAAGAAGAAACACCTCTCAATACATCCTAGGCCTCCTGCTGCAAACATAACAATCAACATGTGACAGAGTTTTAGGAGGAAAAAGAACAAGAATAATAACTGTTTTCACAAAAAGAATTACTGAATATGCAAAAGATATAAAAAAAGAGGAAAATAGATCTAATATTGCAGTAGATGCTTGTGAGAAGAAAAAAAATGTGATATCTGTGACAGATAAACATATGTGTTAGCATTTTGGATTGACAAAACAAAGCATAAGCTAAAATAACTAATAGCATTACATAATTATTAATTGATACTATCAACTCATCAGTAAGATTTGAAATAACTACAAGCATTACCTGGTTGACAGAACTTTTGCTGTACGCATTAATTGAAAGGCAATCCTGCTTGCACGACTGAAAATGTTTTATCCAGCGCTGCAAGATTTTAGGAATGAAATGTCTAATAGACAATATGTTGTGATGTAGAATATTGTTAAAACTGAATGAAACAACAAGGATTGAACTGAAAATAGCAAACCCTGGTGAGAAAATAAAGTCAAGCAGTAACCAAGTGGCAGAGTAATAATATATCATAACGTTAGTTATTAAGATTAAACCAAGATGTCTCCCATAAAGTGATTCAGAATCCTATAGTTTAGTGTTGAGTCAGTGTTAAATTCTTTATCAATCAAACTTAGGAGAAAACCCCTAAAGCCTAAGGATGAGAAAGGTAGGGGGGAAATAAAGGGAAAGAACTTACATGCATTATGTTGGGATTTGCAATATCCTTCTTTTTTAGAGCAAATATGCGCCTCTTGTGTGAAAACACTTGTTGAAGATCTTCATTTGCAGAAGATATCGGTATCTGTCCGAATTAGTTTCAAAATTTTAAAAACAATCCCTAACAACATAAAAGAAACACACATTTGAAAATAAACAAAGCATCCACATAGTAAGCTTACCAAGGAGATTTGTTCAGTAAATAAATGTAGATATCGTAAAATTTCACCAAATCCTCTTTAACAAAAAAAACCTTTTTTGTTAAAATTTCAGCCACAGTAACTGGAGCAACTTAGATAGAAAACTTAAGTACTCTAACAAGTAAGAATAATTTTATGTTAGGTTCAACAATAAATAGGTTACTGGTACTAATACCTACCTTTCTTTTTTACTTGGGACTAATGAAAAGGATTAAACGAGATTTTTCAACTAATAAAGTTTAAATCTTTAAAACAGGCAAATCCCCTTTAAAGTATTGGTTAACTCTCAACTTCCCATCAAAGTATCAGTTTACCTATTTTCTCCCTTAGCCTATTAAATTTAACAGATCAATAAGTTGACAATCTGCAACTTGAAGAAAGATTTTTTTCCAGTTCCAAAAAAGTATGAAGGATTAAAATAAAAAAAATTAGACCAAAAGTAGTTGGAACATTTTTTGATACGTCTGTCAGCTCACAAAATGATTATCTCAGAAGAGACCAAGAGAGATGATGAGAACTGGACGAAACACACGTTAGGGTTAGTATTCATTTTCTCCTTTATATTTATTTGGATTATAATTGTGGTAAATAAGAATTGTTCAGTATATTAGACACTTGCTACACTATTATGCGCTTCAGACTCCACTGGGAACTGTTCTGCAGTATACACACCTGTGGACTATTTTGCGTTCAAGTCGTGAATATGCTATAAGTTTCAGAATATGGGGTTTCTTGCATGATTGAAGTCTATGTGTAATGATATTACCCTGTCTAATGCATGTGTTTGTCTATGGTAAACAAGGGTAGATGCCATATTAATAGGCAGTACAATTTGTCTTCACATTACTTATTAACGAATTATAACCATAAAATTCTCTTTATTTCCATTTCAACTTATTTGTTTCATCACTTCATTATTGTTCTTCTTAATTCGCAGTTAATGGGAACAGGAGTTAGGCTAACATATAAACATGTTCATATGAATACTCTGGACAATGAATTTTTACAGTCAACAGCACGTTTATTATTTCTAGGAAATCAAAAGACCCAGAGAAGCAAGTTGTAGCAATGGAATGGGGTACATGTTCATTATTTCTAAGGAAATCAAGAGACCCACCACTAGCACCTCCACCCACACTGGGAGCTCCCTGGAGAGAATTCCGTTATGAGATACATCTGGGTGAGGTAGTTTGAAGATTATAAGCTAGGAGAAACCTGACCTGTGGAAACATATCTAGAGGTGCAGAATTTGGCAATACAGACAGAGTATCGCCTTCAGCAGCTGTCCCAGTTGTGTTTGGCCCTTCAGCCTGAGCAGCTTCTCCTAATGTAGGGATTCCTTGCATAAGGATATGCATATATGAGATATTAGTTTATGAATAGTTTCTAACTGCATCCCCCACAAAATATAGTGCATACAGAATATAAGTATTCCACAGCACGCTCTGGATTATTGTAAGCAGCACGAAGTGCTCGGTGAACCGTATCCTTGTCCCAGTTACCACCACCCATATCCATCAGCTGATGAACCATTGATTCCAGATTGTTTCCTGGTACCAAATTAGATGCAGGTCCATCATAAACAGGGGCCCTGCAATTGAGAGACAATAAACCTTATGAATTAATTACATCGCCATGTCTTTGATTTGGTTTGGAATCTGGTATGAGAAAGATATGGGTTGTCTTTGATTTGGTTCTGGAATCGGAGAATCACAAATGATAGAGTTTAGTTAATTTTTTTTTCTTTTGTGATTTTGGTTGTGATTATTTCCCTAAATTAGATATTAGGTATATCAATTATGTTTTGAACAATCTAATATCAATTGCATAAACAATAGATTAAAGATATGAATATGTTTTGTATCCATTACTCGAGAAAATCTGTTCCTTGAGTAATTATGTATGTTTTGAAAACCTGTTGTGCAATTCTCACATAAATAATTTAACATTTTTTTTAATTATATATGTTGTCTCTGAATAATTATGTATGTTTTGTCTCTGAGTAATTATATAAGTTTTGTAATACACTATTACGTGTAGATTAAATTATTTAACATTTTTTCATATTAATGCAGATATCCTACTTGGTTGGATTTGCCTTGTTGTTTTTTAAAACATTTCTAAAGTTGTCATTGATTCAGGTTAGTTAAGCAACCTTCTTCTCTTTTCTCTTTATTTTGCTCATAGTGATGATAACTCTATTTCCTTGTATTTATCTTCTTCTACACTTAAATATTTATTATTATTATTATTATTATATGACTTAAAAAAAATTAACCTTAGCATATGAGATATTTTTGATTACTGATGCATGTATAGTTTACCAAATTTCTAAAAAAAACCTTAAGTACTATTGAACAACAAATAAAATATACTTATTCTGTCAAATTATATTCAATGCTATACTTATGTTTAATTTAATAAATCAATAATTTAACACATTAAAAATTTTTCCCTTGTAGAAATTTACATTCTACTTCTTGGATTGCATAATCACTATACATTTGCATAAGAGTACCTTCTTCCAAATGACTTCAAACCAAGGTTTGAATTCAACATAAATATATATTATTATTACTTTATGTGTATTTGTGTTTATTAATAAGGTTTGAATTCAACATAAATATATATTATTATTACTTTATGTGTATTTGTGTTTATTAATAGTATATTTTATTATTTTTTAACAGAAGACCACATTCTACTACATGAGAGTAGAAACACCAAATATAATCAGTTGAATGTTGATCAGAAGAGAACTTACATTCATAAGGTCATTGATAATAATATAAAGAGGAAAAGAAATGATTTAGCTGGCAGTAGTACCAATAGCAAGGGAAAACGTAAGATTGATTTGTTTTGTGGAGCGCAACAGCGAGAATATGAGCATGGAGGTTTGCATAGATTAATTTTATAATTTATTAAAATATTTACATGATTTTATATATCTAAATTTATTTAACACTAAAAACTATTATTTTTTTCTAGGTCAAATTACACATGAACCAGTATGTTCTTTATTACATAAACTACGGACTCCAAAGTCTTGTTCATTTTGTGGAGCAAAAAAGTTTGAACATGAGCCACTAACATCCTGTTGTCACAATGGTGAAATCCACCTAGCATATGTGAATGTTAATGATGAGTTATATGCCCTTTATACGGTACAAAGCCAAGAGCCAATTGAGTTTCGAAGACAAACCAGAAAGTATAATAGCATTTTCTCATTCACATCATTTGGGGCAAGGTTTGATAGAGAACTTGCATCAAACAGAAAGGGTATTTTCACATTTAGAGCACAAGGACAAATATATCATAATCTCCCCTCTCTTATTCCAGAAGAAAATAAGCCTTCCTACTTTCAACTTTACTTTTACGATACGGAGAATGAGTTGCAAAATCGAATGAGAATATTAGATAATGCAAATATGAGTACGACTACAACTAAAAGATTGATGGATATATTTGAAGGAAACCCATATGCAAAATTTCTGCGGAAACTAAATAATTTTCCATCTCTTGAAGACTTCAAGATCATTATAAATAGAGATGCTGCAGTAGATCAACGTGTTTACAACTCGCCAACAGTGGATCAGGTTGCAGCTGTCTGGATAGAGGGAAATAATGATAATGTTCCGTATGAGAGAGAAATAGTTGTCCATTCACACTCTGGCAAGAATCATCAAGTTAAGCACTATTTTGGTTGTTATGATCCTTTACAATATCCTTTACTCTTTCCAGGCGGAGATGTAGGTTGGCACCAAAATATTAAAAGAAGGGATAAAAATGATATTCGCCGGTCAAAACAAATAAATACAACATCTCAAGTAACTCAGCAAACTTTTACATCTGCAGAAGATATATTTAAGCGAGAAAGGGAAGGTAAATCATAATTAAAATTGTTTAATAATATTAAAACATTAAAAATTAACTTAACCTGTAAACTTGTAGGTGTTAAAGCACCAAAGGCGGGAAGCGTCTCATGTCGAGAATATTATTGTTACAAGGTTAAGATAAGAGACACTCGACAATCTACTGTATTAACATCGGCAGGCCGGTTGTTCCATCAATATGCTGTTGATATGTACATAAAGCTTGAAACAACAAGACTTGATTATTTTAGAAAGAAACAATCAGAAATCAGAGCAGAGTTATTCCAAGGCATAGTCGATAGTGTAGCTGCTGGAGAAGCAAAAGCATGTCAAGTCGGAAGAAGAATAGTTCTGCCATCATCATTTATTGGTGGTCCTAGAGATATGCGTCGTAGATATCTTGATGCAATGTCATTAGTACAACGATTTGGCAAACCAGATATTTTCATCACAATGACATGCAATCCTGAATGGGAAGAAATCACGGAGGAGCTACATCCAGGACAGACACATAATGATAGACCAGATCTAACCTCAAGGATATTTAGAGGAAAATTGCAAGACTTGAAAGATCAGCTATTTAAAAAGGAAATCTTTGGAAAAGTTGCTGCCCATGTTCATGTCATCGAGTTTCAAAAAAGAGGGTTGCCTCATGCACACATGTTGATTATTCTAATGGGAAAACACAAAATCGTCTCATTAGATCATTATGATAAGTACGTATCAGCAGAAATTCCAAACCATTATGAAAATCCAATCCTATATGAACTGGTAAAAAAACATATGATGCATGGCCCTTGTGGAGAGTTAAATATGAAGAATGTTTGCATGCAAAATGGCGAGTGTAAATATCACTACCCTAGAGAGTTTTCTCTGATATCACTACAAGCGAAAGATGCTTACCCAGTTTATAAAAGGAGCAAAAATAACAGAACAATGTTGGTTCGAAACAAAATCCTTAATAATCAATGGGTGGTACCTTATAATCCTTATTTGTTGACACGTTATAACTGTCACATCAATATTGAAATATGCTCAGGCATAAAAGCAGTTAAATACCTTTATAAGTACATATATAAAGGCCATGATAGAGTAGCAGTAAACATTGAGTACAATGAAGGTGAAAAAGTTGTGAATGAAATCAAGAATTTTTAAGATGTAAGATGGGTATCAGCTCAGGAAGCTTTCTGGAGAATATATGAATTCCATCTTAATGAGATATTCCCGGCTGTCATTAACTTACAACTTCACATGCCAAATCATCAATATGTTTCATATTGGAAACATCAAGACCTATCGAAATTTATTCACTTGGAACATGTCTCAAAGACGATGCTTACAGAATTTTTTACTATGTGTAAAAAAATTAAAGAAGGTAACAAGAAGAAACATGAAAAGGACCATGAAAAGGAGTTATTATATGTGGAATTTCCTGAATATTATGTTTGGGATTCAACATCAAAATCTTGGCGTCCAAGAAAACAGAGACAAGTGATAGGTCGAATAAATGGGGCTAATCCAATTGAAGGAGAGAGATATTACCTGCGACTATTGCTTACTCACATTAGGTGTCCGAAATCATTTGAAGATCTACTGACGGTAAATGGTAATCAGTGCAAATCTTTCAAGCAATCAGCTGAGAAATTAGGTCTTTTGGAATCTGATGATAGCATAAGAGAGTGCTTAGATGAAGCCATCGTCTTCCAAATGCCAACAGCACTTCGACGTTTGTTTGCAACTATATTGGTTCATTGTGAGCCTACAGATGTTAATCATTTGTGGGATAAATATATTGAATCATTATCTGAAGACTACTCAAGGAAACCAAATGCTACTAGAGCTTCGGTGATAAATGATACTCTTCTCAATATTAACTTCTACTTAAAGAGCATGGGAAAGGATATTAAAAATTTTGACTTGCCACCTTTACAAGCCAAAAACATTACAGAGGAAGGTTCATACCCAAGAGAAATAAAAGAAGAGCTAGATGTACAAATCTCAACTGATGATCTAAATGCTGCAACAAAACTCAACTATGAACAACATACTACATACACTACAATATTATCACGAGTTGAAGAAAATAAAAGTGGAGTTTTCTTTATTGACAGTCTAGGAGGAACTGGGAAGACTTATTTATATCGCGCTCTACTTGCCACAGTAAGATCGCAATGTATGATAGCTCTTGCTACAGCGACATCAGGTGTCGCAGCTGTAATAATGCCTGGTGGAAGAACAGCACACTCCAGATTTAAAATCAAAATCCCAACAACAGATTCATCTATGTGCAGTATATCAAAGCAAGATGGGACATCAAAACTCCTTAGAATAGCACGTCTAATAATTTGGGACGAGGCTGCTATGGCTAAACGCGTTGCAATTGAAACGTTGGATAGAACACTAAGAGATTTAATGGATAAAGATGAACCATTTGGCGGAAAAGTTATTGTATTTGGTGGTGATTTCAGACAAGTTTTACCAGTGGTGCCTCGCTCAACAAGATCACAAACTATCAAAGAAAGTTTGGTAAGTTCACATTTATGGAGAAAAATGATCAAACTACAACTTTCCAAAAATATGAGAGCAAAATCAGACACAGCATTCAGTGAATTTCTTCTTAGGATTGGGAATGGAGATGAACCAACAATGACACGGGATTTCATAAAACTGCCTAATGCAATGTTGATCCAGAATCAAGGTGATGAGCTACCGGAAGATTCTCTCATAAATTCAATTTTTCCATCTTTAGATGAAAATTTCAAGTCTATTGACTATATGAAAGATAGAGCTATCCTTGCAACAAAAAATGAATATGTTGACATGTTAAATGATAGACTAATAAAAAGGTTTCCAGGAGAAGGAAAAGAATTCTATAGCTTTGATGAAGCAGTTGATGACACTAATCATCATTACCAAGAAGAATTTTTGAACACTCTGCTCCCTAATGGACTACCGCCACACAAGCTACTGTTGAAAAAATATTGTCCAATTATTTTACTAAGGAACTTGGATCCAACTAATAGACTGTGCAACGGTACAAGAATGGTATGTCAAGATTTTAACTATAATGTAATTCAAGTTAAAATCACAATGAGACAACATGCTGGAAAAGAAGTTTTTTTGCCAAGAATACCATTGTCACCAGCAGAAGATGAAGGATTACCATTCAAGTTCAAACGCAAACAATTTCCCATAAGATTATGTTTTGCAATGACAATTAATAAATCCCAAGGGCAAATAATACCTAACGTAGCTATTTATCTACCTGAACCAGTGTTCTCTCATGGACAATTATATGTTGCTTTATCGCGGGGTACTTCTATGATGACAACCAAGGTCTTAATAACATCAGATGGAAAATTTGCAGAAGAGGAACAATACACAAAAAATGTTGTATACAAGGAAGTTCTCCAGCCAAACGACCACGAGGAATAATTCAAATGACCAATAACATTTTTGAAGGTTAGGAATTTATTATATAATAAGTAGATGCAATTTTTATTAAAGTTTTTTTCATAAAATTAATTAAAAAAGTTACAATTCATTATTACATCATTCAATTAGTGTCACATCTTTGATATAGAAATAGTCTCATTTAATTTTCTTTTGAGTTTATTTAGTACTTCAAATGCTTTGTTATTTACATATAACAAACTATTCAAAATCTTGCAGGAACGATGACATCCACCAATGAATCACCAATTCCACACCTCCAAATACGCCAACTCAAAAAATTTCAAAGAGAGTGGACTATTCTTGTTGTTATCCTAAGAACTATCGAGTCATCTTATGAGAACAACAAAGGATCAGGAAAACTACTAAAATTAATTTTTGCAGACTCGGAGGTAATTTAGCAAAATTCTACATGCTATAATTCTATTGATATTTGTTGATACTTATTCTTAAATAAAGTAATACATACAATTTTTAAGTACAATATGCATACCTTTTTATCATGCCATAGCAATCGTTATTTTAAATCTATGCAAAGCCTTCTCAATTTTTTATAAATTTATAAATATAAATTATAAATATTAATTAAATTATAATTGTTTATGCTTATTCTTATATTAATTATTATCACCTTACTATGTATAAAATAATATAAAAAAATTCCTGCATTTATTAAATAGGTAAGCAACATGTAATTCATTTTTTACAAAGAGTTAATCTGTAAAAACGATTAAATTTGTTACTTGAGATCAAATGACTTATTAGTAAGTAGTAGAAATTCTAATTCAATAACATATAACTTTATATAAATAAGGTTAGTTTTGTTCATGAGTTAAAATGTTATTTCTTTTTGACCAGAATATTATGGATACAATCCAATCAAACCTAGAGTATGTTTATTTAAAAGTTTTCCACATAGGTATGGTTATTGATATTTATTGATATTTGTGAGATAATATTACTAATATTTGCAGGGGAAAAAAATACAAGGTATTATGTTTGGAGAAACTATTGAAATGTATAAGCAAATGCTTCAGAAGAATAATGTTCTTTACATCTCAAATGGAGAAGTCAAACCAATAAACCCGCTTTATGGAAATGTACATGAGTCAATTGAGTTGACATTGACTAAAAACATTTCTATCAAAGAGTCAAAAGCAGAATTTCAATATGATAAGATATTGAATAACTTTATCTCAATCAAAGACGCAATTTCCAACGAGGATACAAGGAATATAAGTAAGTATTTGTAAAAACCTTTTATTTTAAATTTATAAATTTATAAAAGAATTTTCAACTTATTATAAATTTATGTGCAGATGTTCTTGCAATGATAGCAAATGTCAAGCCTATGATCAAGTACGTTACAAGATATAATAAGGCAGACACAATGCGGGAATTCATTATAGTAGACAAAGAGTATACACGCATGCTTTTATTTCACAATAAATTATTTATTCAAAATATAATATATTAACCTAAAATTGTCTAACTTCTCTTATACAGTGACATAACATTGTCTGTAACTTTATTCGATAATATATTAACCTAAAATTGTCTAACTTCTCTTATACAGTGACATAACATTGTCTGTAACTTTATTCGAAGATTTAGCTGTCAATGAAGGCTCAATGATTGAAGGAAATAAGCATGAGACCACTATCATAGCGCTATCAGATTTTAAAATATCATTGTACAAATGTATCATTTTTTAAATTGAATTGTAAATTACTTATCAAAAAATATCCATTTCTAATTATAACTAATATATATGCAGGGGAGTTGTGCTTGACTTCGCAAATTGCATCAACAATATTTATCAACCCTGATATACAACTTGCTAAGGACATGCGAGAATGGTAATTCAAATAAAGAAGGTAACTTGATAAATTAAAATTTAAATATTTTTAAAATTATATGCAGGGCTCTTTCAAAAGAGAAGATCAAGACAAATGATGCTCCGTCGAGGCTATTTAAAAATGCAACGAAAATGAATATTGGTGACATTATGCAAGCTTCACAAGAATCATCCAAGGTATTATATTAAAATTCCTACTATAAAATAGTAATGAATCAAGAGCTTAAGTTTTTTAAAAAAAATAATATAAATAGATATTGTTTCATTGATGTTTAAAATACATTTATAATTATTACTTTTGCATTAAATTTTTTTTAAAAAAATTTACTATATTTTTTTCAATTATTTTAAAATTTATAATTTTTTTTACTAAATATATGTAAACTAAAATTATAACTAACTTAATTTTTACAAATCTACAGGCACAATATGGCAGCTTTATTGGAAAAATAAGTAATATCTTAAATAGACATGAGGCTTGGTACTACTCATGCACAGGCTGCAATAAAAAAGTTGAGAAAAATATTTATGACAAATATCAAAACTGTCAAAAAAACAATGAAGACAGTATACCGAGGTAAATTACTATCAATTACTCATGAAATAAAAATATAAAGATTAAATATATAAATATCATCTTATGGACAATTATAATACAAAATGTAGATATGTTGTCAAAATCATAGTGGAAGACGAAACAAACAATGCAAGAGTCACACTTTTTGACGCAGCAGAAACATTGATAGGATGTGATGCTAAAAAATTCATGGATGATATAAAAGAGGTAAATTCTTACTTTATTATATTTTATACATATAAAACAATATATTTCATGTATAAGATCTTAATTTTTTCCTCATTAAAACAGAAAAAAATCAGAGTTCATTCTTTCAAAAGTTTGTTCTCAACATCGAAAAGACATACAAGTTCCTTGTAAAGTTGGATGAGAAGTCAAAGGATGAACGTGCACAAGGAAAGATAATAGCACAAGAAATCCAAATCCAAGAGGACATCACAATCAACATTGATGATGATGATTCATTTCTCGATTTACCAAAAAAGAAGATCAAGGTGGAGAAGGATTGATCAAAGGCCAACAAAAATTAAACATTAATGTTTTTTAATTTTAATTACATTTACAAATTGGTTAAAGGATTTTAAATGTGCTTTTCATAGGCTTTTAAGTTTATTAATTGATGAATTTAATTTGTTTGGACAATTTATGATTTATACGCATATGCTCATATAGTTGTTTGATAACTATCGCATGCTTTGATTGTTATTGCAGTTATTAACTTAAATTTAACATTTAATTATGTGAATCAAAATACATATTCATAGAATAGTTCACTTTATTAATTTAAATTTTCATGTCAACTATTTTTAACTTATCTATACTGCACAAAAAAATATTGTCGATGAGTCGTTCGCAAGAAAAATGATGACCAAGCACAGCTTCCTGAACCTATTGAGAGGAAACCATAGCTTTCTTTAGAGAAGGTAGCTAATTTTACAAAATTGTTATTCTAATTTATTTCTTTAAGTAGTCAAAATTTATTTGTATCTATTTTATTACATGTCCAGGTTCTCAGTGTTTTTTAAAAGAATAATCAATGAAGATTGCCTACTACTAGGTTTCATACCCATGTCCAGGTTCTCAGTGTTTTTTAAAAGAATAATCAATGAAGATTGCCTACTACTAGGTTTCATACCGAAAAATGATCGTCTGGATTGGATGATATTATAACTTTAATCATGGCAGGTACATATCAAAATGAAGTTCAAAAACTTGTAAATCTAATCATATATCATCTTAAATAGATAAAAGGTTAATTAATAGAATCAATATATCTGCAGTTAACTCATCTAACCAGTGTGCTGAGCAAATATAATTCAGAGAATAGCGGCATTCTATACCTCTTTCTTCAGAGCCTTCAGCACAATACAGATATCAAGTCCTTGATCAACCACATCCTCTTTATGGTAATCGATAAAGTAGCCTTATATCAATGCAAGCTACTAAACCTCCACTCTCATCAGCTCGTCATCAAGGTAACTGATTTCTTTAAGGAGCATCACTTTACAAATTAGGAACTTTACAAAGTTATGTGGCAGAGGATCCATCTACTTGGAAATTTCAGCATTACACAATGTTAAGTACCTGGCAAAATTGAGTGCTCATCCTGTTGGTTCAAATGCACTTGATGTTGCATCAAAGGTACTCCTTTCTTTTGATAACATCTATTCAGTGTTGGAAAATAAATTTTATCTTTCACTTGATTATCATGTGATAGCATGAATAACCCTTATTGCCAAGTTATATTACTTTATCTGACATTGAGCTCAAAGTCAGTCTAATCTTTTGAATTACACAACTTTACCTGATTGGTAATTCTACTGAAGGCAATTGTGTCTCTGCTGATGAGAGCTTACTGGATGCTCTCCTATTTTCTGCTCTGAAGCAGATTTGTCATGAATAAGGCATCCGAGAACTATACAGGTAGTGTTTGTCTGCGTAGTATTAATCATGTTTTATAGTATTTCTGATCCTTCTTAATGATTGTTGTATTTATATGCTGTGTTCATTTCTTCAACAGTGGTCTGATTCCTGCTTTAGCTGGAGTTAGCCATGTTGCTATCCAGTTTCCTGCATATGAAAAGATCAAAGCTTACTTGGCAGGAAGAGGTAATAAGTTTGCTCTTAAACTTTGCAGATACATTTTCAGTTCATTCTGTTTTAGTACTGATTTTTGTTTGACATTATTGTGTACTCCCATAAAATACTACGGTGGATAAGCTCAGTCCTGGAAGTGTAGCAATTGCTTCTTCGTTATCTAAAATACTTGCCTAAACAATGACCTATCCTCATGAGGTAGCTGCTTTTATTTCCTTGGTTCTTATTAGTTACAGGAGTTTTATGGAAAATCTCCATCTGGGTACATCACCTGGATTATTTTTATTTTTGTTTTCTTTTTTTATTGAGAAAAGGATGGGATTTCAAAAAATCTTGTATGTGGTGTTGATATTTTTGTTAATTCATTTTCTACAGTGCAAGATAAAGGAGTATGTGGTCAATGATTCAGTTTGACAAAGATTCCCAGAACTGATATGTTCATTTAGGAATTTTGGCTACTTCATTGCAAGAAATTTATTTATTTATAGAATTGCAAACTTTTGTGGACATACTCCACTAACTGCATTACTATATGGGATTGAACCTATTTTCTTTATGCATATATCTTGACCAACTCATGGTTTCAAATGACTTTTCATTACTTAATTGACCATATTATGCTAATTTTAACCAAGCAATGGTAAACTGTTGGGGCGTGATTGTGATGTAGATTCATTTTCTTTATGCCTTTCCGTTAATGTTTTTCAGTAGAGAAATAAGAGACTTTTCTACAAGCTTCTAATAGATAATGTTGAAGAGTTGCTTACAGTTGTTTACACACCTACAGTTGGCGAGGCTTGCCAGAAGTATGGTTGCATCTTTAGGCGGCCACAAGTTCTTTATATCAGCTTGAAGGAGAAGTAAGTTGCAATTCCTTGTGCTTCTTGTGTATTTCGGTGATTTTTGTAACTGAAACTGAAAGGTTGCTTGATCTTGTAGGGGAAAGATTCTTGAGGTGTTGAAGAATTGGCCTGAGAGGAGTATTCAGATTATCGTGTTTACTGATGATTAGCGCATTTTTGGGCTTGGAGATCTTGGCTGTCAGGTGAATTTGAAGTTAGAGTTGTAATTGAAATATAGTGGAAACAATCTTATCTTGGAGTTTGCTGATTTGATAATGCTTCTTTCCAAGACTTTGTTCAGGGTATGGGAATTCCTGTTGGCAAGCTTTCTTTGTACACAGCCCTTGGAGGGATTCGACCAACTGCTGTAAGCATGTTAATTACCTGATCTGTTATGTTTTTTGAGTTCTAATAGCCTAAACAGTCCTTTTGCAGAGCTTTATGTTTTTTCCATAAGAAATAATACAACAGACATTTAAATTTATTCGCAGTGCTTACCCATCACGATTGATGTGGGCACGAACAATAAGCAATTGTTGAATGATGAGTTCTATATTGGGTTGCGGCAAAAGCTTGCTACTTGTCAGGTATGGGATTCTATAGGCACTGACTAGCATGCTATGTGGAATTTACAATAAGCATTAATTAGTATTACTAAACTGTTGCCTTGTACATTTTGGAGTAGGAATATGCTGAATTAATACATGAATTCATGACTGCTGTCAAAAAGAACTATGGGGATAAAGTACTTATTCAGGTTGGCCAAATTACCACGCATTACCGTACTTTTACCAAATTTAATTTTGTTTTTTTCCTTTATTGCTACAAGTTTATTTAACTAAAATTTTATGCATGCAGTTTGAGGATTTTTCAAACCATAATGCATTTGAATTGCTTGCAAAATATAGCACAAGTTATCTTGTCTTTAACGATGATATTCAGGTAAAGCAAGCATGTGGCTTTATGTTAGCTGTGTGATAAATTCCTTCTCTCATTTTCAACTTAATAATTGTCTATTTGGTTTTTGAACAAAATAACACTTATCTAATAAATGAAATCATTGCATGGAACAGCTTCTGTTGTCCTTGCTGGGCTTGTTGCAGCACTAAAGTTGGTTGGTGGAACATTAGCGGAGCACACTTTTTTGTTTCTTGGTGCTGGCGAGGTCATCTTCTCCTTCTGCTACTTGTATAGTCTATTGTTTATTTATTTATTTTGCTGAACTATTTTCAAGTACAAGTTAGATAAAAACTATAGGGTTTAATATGAATTTAATCCTCTTCCCGTCTTTTTTTAAATAGAAAAACAAGGCAAGGTGACCTATTCATTGAAAAAATATTAAATTATTAAAAATTTACAAGAGGGATGCGAACAGAACTTACAAAGTCCCATATCCAAAAGTTGATATAACAGTTATAACAGGAGGGGGAGCGGACAAATCGTCGTCGTCAATCACCACAAGCTAGGATATAACAATTGATATTTCCCCCTTAATTTAGACATGGAATTTAGAAGCCTTCAAAAAAAAGCATCACCTGAACATCAGCCATCAACATACTTTACATAAAAAAACCAAATAAAGCAAAAATATATATATAAAAATAAAAAGAAAAATAAGAAGAAGAAGAAGAAGAAGAGGCAAGGCTTAAATTGTATTGACCGCCGCTAAACCTTTTCACCCTTTCTACAATTATGAATTATTTTTTAGTTTTCCCCCTTAACTTCAAAGAGCCATGATGTAAAAGACTCTCATTTACTACCAAAAAGTATAAAAATTTCAAACAATTAGTGATCATTTCTTAGCTTCCCCCCTTAAATTCAAAGAGCCATGATGAAGAATTCTCTCCTTTACAACTAATAAGGGGTGATAGAATATGATTCTATACATTTTAGAGAATTATGAACACATGATTAAGCCAAGTATGGAGTTTATAAAATAAATTCTACTGTAGAAACAATGAAACTAAGGCAGTAATCTATTCAAGAAATTAATTCTTCATCATGACATGCATGTATTTGTTGTGCTCTTTTATTTATGACCTATTAACATTTATATATAAATTTCAGTCTGGGACAGAGAAATTGCACCTCCCAGATTAATTGAAAAAGAACTTATAGATTCATTTACTCAAAACTCAGGAGGTGCAGCAAGAGATCAATTGGCTTGGCCGCATGCTTGGGCATTCAGGCTATCTTCTAGAAAACGGACTTTCAAGGTACTATTGAAGAAAGCCCATTCTTGAAGAAAGCAGCAGCTAACCTCTAACATTGTATTACTCGTCTCAAATGTAACATTAATCATTCAGTTTAGTAGCTTTAGTGACTCATCAAGTGGAAAATTTTTACTGAGAGCATGACTGATAATGCATGTATAATGTTTGGACCCTTACATCACAGTGAAAGGAAATGCATAAATACAGAGCAAAACAGTGCCTTGTTGGTAGATAACGTTTGTTTGACTTCTTAACTTGAACTTCTTTTACATTCTTATAAGATGTTGAATGTTTACATTATGTATATATATGTTTTATCCATTACTTACATTCCATAATTTTATAATAAAACATTATAATTAAAATTATAATTTTTAAACAAAAAATAAAAACTTAACCACGTGCATTGCACGTGCAATCCAACTAGTATATATATATATATATATATAGCTCCTTCCTCCCTTGGTCGCTATCCCAAATCCTCCAACCGCCGTCCTTTCTATCGCCCTCTCAGATCCAGCCACGTGTCCCCACTCCTCCTCGGATCCAAACCTATTTATATTCTCGCCCTTTATAGTTCCCCTCTCTCGTGCCCGCTCTCTCTCTTCTCTCTCTAATAAGCTCGAAACCCTAGAAACCAACCTCCATGCTCTTGCCCTAATGGCGAGCAACGTCTCCTCCGTCTACGTCAGAGTCATCGACGACGTCGTCAACAAGGTCCGGGACGACTTCATCTGCTCCGGCGCCGGCGATGCGGTCCTCAGCGAGCTCCAAGCGGTAATCTTTCTTCCTCAAACCCTAGATTCGGTCCCTTCTGTCGTCATTCTTGGGTTTTCATATCGGAAATCTTGTAGCTGTGGGAGACGAAGGTGATGCAATCGGGAGTCATGTCGGGGAATTTTGAGCGGCTGCATGTCCAGAGGCC
>NC_033800.1:2219731-2229882 GCF_001876935.1 Asparagus officinalis | reverse complement strand
CCACCGGTTAGGGATCTGAATGTTCCGTACGAGGAGTATGAAACGCCTACGGCCGAGATGTTGTTTCCTCCGGTGAGCCCTCGCTGGTGAATTGAATGTCAATTGGGGGGTATTTACATGTACATACCAATCATATTTGTAGATTTGCCCACCAAATTAATCTAGATATTTGATAAATTACGCGCCAATGTACCATATTGAGTTAGCATAACCGCAAAGAATTAGGAATGTGAGAGGTATCTCAACTCAATGGGGTAGCCGGGTGAGGGTTTAATTAGCAAGTATATAGATTTGGGTTGTAAATTTGCAAATATGGTGGTTTTGGGGTATGTACGTAAAAATCCTGTCTCCATTTCACTTTAATAGGGATTTTTTTGGGTTGAGGAATTGCTTGTTTGTTATTTTTAGACTCCATTACAGACTCCAGCCAAGACTCCAATGCCACAAACTCCGATGCATGGGGCGGTGGATTACAACTTTACGACTGGGCCACCTGATTTTGCTTCGTTGAATGATATTGATATCAAAGCTGGAAGGCCTAGTCCTTACATGGTATCATATTTCTGCTCCTGAGTAATTTAGCTTAGATTACATGGTCAATGGTATAATTATATGTTTGATTTGTTACGTACACAAAGCTTTTATGTTATGTTATCTCGTTGATGTTCTTGTTGGTGGATTTTCTTGTTTGTGCAGCAACCCCCTTCTCCTTGGATGAACCAAAGTCCTCTGGGTGTTGATGTTAATGTGGGTAAGTCTTGAAGGATGGCTATTTTAATTGTGAGCTTGGTGTTTTTTGTTTTATTATAAGAAGTATTATATGTCAAAACATAATTTTATGTAAATGAGATGGCTGATGGAATTGCTTTTTTTTGGTGTCCATTGTACAGCTTATGATGAGGGTGGCGATGATTTGAATGGAGGAGCTTCTCATCAACCTTTGACTCAGGTGAATCTCTCTTTTTCAGCATTCAGTGTCATGTTTGCTTTCTAGCTATCTTGTCAAAGTTATTTCATGGACCGTCTTGCAAGTTCTCCTCTGTTCCCAACCAAAAAATTGTATCTTAATTATGTATTTACACAGCCTACAAACTGTGTATCTAGTTCCGGCACTTATTTTCCTCTGTGATTGTCATTTTCCAAGAATGCAATTGTGTTTTGAATAGCCTGAACGCAAAGTTGATGCTCTATGTTATCTATCTACAGGACTTCTTCATGACGTCCTCTGGAAAACGGAAATGGGACGATTACACTTCTCTAGCTGCTGGAGCTTATTTGCCTCAACAAGATGGAAGTGGAGACATTACGATAGAGTTCTTTCTTCCAAAGGCACCCAGCTTCATCTTATATGAATTTAATGTCTTCTCCACAGTAGATATTACTCACTTACCTAGTTTTAGTCTTAGCTGATTTTGATAGTTACAGTCAAATGCATAATGTGCTTTGAATGTGAATATAATGTAGTTTGTGTCCTGACCATTGTTTTGACCTTGATGAAACCTTTTAGATCTGAATGTTCTGTTGTCCTCCGTGTAATTTGTTTTTGAATAGTTAGTATATTTTTTTCCCTTTTCTTACATTCGATCATCATTTTGATAAACTTCATGCTGTGTGTAAATCATTAGCTGTGATGACCAGCAACTAATCTTTATCAGTATACACACCTCTGTTAGTATTCTTAGTTGAGTTTGATTCTTAATCAATGGGAACTTATGCTCAATATAAGATGGAGAAGTCATGCATTTGGTTTTAATCTACAATGTAAGTAAAATGCCTATAGATCTCAGATACTTTGTAGGTTTCTTTCCTGCACGACTCAAGTTCATGTACAGATGTTAATTTGATAACTATACTGTAAAATGTGCAAGATCATTATGTTAATAACATCACTGATGCATAATTCATGAAGAACTATTTTATTGGGTATGAAGAATTACAAAATTCATTATTTTGGGGTTGATTTCTTCTATCGACTCAGTTCCAGATTTAACCTTTCTACTGTTGGTTGTACCCTTTTAGTCTCTGAGAGAAAATTGCCTCTTCATTTGATTAGGTGAATGAAGGTCAAAATTCAGGTGGAAAGGGCCGAGAAATCTCAGTAACTGGGGCAAATTCCAGTGAAGAAGCGAATACTGCTCCAGTGTTTCCGCAGCAGGATGGAATCCATGATGAATATGATAATGTATTTTTTTTACATAAGATAGTTCTTTATTTCACACGCCCTTGTATTTCCCTTGCATTTAACTACCATTTTAAATTACTTTTTCTAAAGATGTTTCATTATGGAGGAGTTTCCACTGAAGATTATAATGCAGTTAATACTCCAGCAGACCATGGTAAATTTGTTTATATAGACTGCATGTTCTTCTAGTGGAGTGTCATTATATAAGCTTAGGAGAATTTTTTTTTCCCTTTCTGACTTATTTCTACTCTCTAGTTGAACTACAGGCTGCTACCCCGACTATCGGTATTCCAACGCCAACTAAAACTGAAGTTCTGGATGATGATGAACCTCCTTTAAACGAAGATGACGATGACGATGAGGATTTGGATGAGTTTGAGCGAGAGGAAGAACCACAGACTCAGCATTTAATTTTAGCTCAGTTTGATAAAGTAAGTGTTCTGTCCTCTCAAAAAAATATTTATTAATGTACTCATTGTCCGCTCCAAATTTTCTCATAATTTAATTTTAATAGGTTTCACGAACAAAAGCCAGATGGAAGTGCACTCTCAAAGATGGGATACTGCATCTCAACAATAGGGATATCCTTTTCAATAAGGTGTGCACCATGGATACTCGAAAAAGATTTCTTTATCATACCAGATTGATGGCTATATAATTTATTCTGTTCCTGCTTCATTATATCTTTTGATTATACAATTTTCTTTATGAGCTTACTATGTTTAGCTACCTTTTTTTAAATTTAATCTGACATGTTCTGTGTTACTGGAGCAGTCTGTCCATTGTTGTTGTTGTTGTTTTTTCCTCTCATAAAATTAATCCGAGAAACATTTCCTACTTCAGTTTATCCAGTTCTTCCGGGGAGCATGGGAATTTTGATTTTAGTGTCAATTTAGTTCAGTAGTTTACTTAGATCAAAGCTGGAAAACCTTTTAGCATTTTTCTCTGAAATAAGCAGAGGGAATGATTCTACTTTCATGGAGCTTCTTAGGTTGACTACATTACTTGAGTTCCTTTCCTTTTCAATTGACAAATGCATTAATATTGTTGAAAATCTGATTCATATGTTTGAATGCTTCCAATAATCTGGCTTTGCATCAACCTTCATCCTTGTTAATCAGGTAGCATAAGTGTCCGGAGACTCCAAACCTAATTTAAAAGTTGAGAATAGGCACTTGGCTCCATAAAGTTATAGGCAAACTTTTGCATCACAGCTAACAGAGCTGTATGTAGTTAGTCATGGATGATGGATCAGTGTCTTAAGAGCAAGTAAAATTAAAAAGGACTGGTCGTTTTGGTCGTGTTGTTATAAATAAAGTTGCCTTTTGATAGTGTTCTTTCTCTTTTACATATAATTATCTCACTTTTTTAGATTGATTTTAGCCTCACTTTCAACTTTCATCCAGGATTTCAGAGTTTTTTGAAAGGAAATTATGCTTGCGAGTCAAACCTTCTCTCTCCTACACGGAGAAAGTCACTCCTCCACTATCAAAGGCCCCATTTTATTTAAATCAGACGCAGGAAGTGACTGAAAGTGCTTCATTTTCATAAATCAGACGCAGGAAGTGACTGAAAGTGCTTCATTTTCATACTTTCAACTTCAATTTAGATTTAACATCCCCACATTATTTATTTATACAGAGAAAAACCAATTATGGACATCATAACTGGCATTTGATTGTATGCCTGCTATATACAGTGAAGTGTCAGATAATATAATTTATTTTGGCTTTATCTGGATAATTTTTTTCGCTTTTATGATGTTTTGTTAACCCATAGCTAGAAACGTTATTAGCATGAAGTTAAATGATGCATTATCAAAGAAAATGATTGAATTACGAACTTGGAATTACATTAAACCGCATTCTTCTTACTTGTTGTAGTTGTCGCCACAAGAAAAAACAAAGTTTTCATTAGAAAAAAATACTGAAAATGCTGAATTATTATGGTTTAGGAGGTGTTTTAGTTCTCCAACTTGACCCTAGCTCTACCAGTCAAAGCCACTAGCCTTTCTCTTTTTTGCAGCTATGTCAGCTAAATTGAATTGCGACTCTGACTATTTCCACAGTACATTCAAGAGGGATATAATTTAGTTACAACCAGAAATCTGAATTATAAGTCAAAATGCATGATAGAATAAGTCATAAATTTGAAATACAGAAATTACATAAAGAATATCATCCAAAGAGTGACTAGAACCAGCCACTAGTTTAGGGGGCCAATATCTTTGTACTAACGAATAAATTCTAGGACTGATCAGCTGTCTATCTACTGTTTAATGTGACGATAAGTTAAGAGAGGAGGATTTGAGATCATTTACCAAGTGCAATGGAGACTCCAAAAATTTGGATAAATGCTTTTGTTGTTGTGTCAGTGAGTGACTAGATATTAGGCAGTTATACAAGTGTCTGAGACGTGATCATGATTCTTTATGTCAACGCAGAAGCAAATTACTTCTTTTTGCTGTTCAAAATCTGGTTGATAAAGTACATAATCCTGATATTTTTGTTTCTATATCTTGGAAAGTTCACTAGTTTGTAATCTCTCTCAGCGTCAGTATATTTGAAATTCAAACTTTTGGTGGTTAAAGAAGCATTTCAATCATCCTTGCCTGGCTTCTTCCTTAATGCTGCCAGTTTCCCTACCTTGCTACTGTGCCTTTTTAGTTATTTGCCTTTGAGAACTTCTTAGTCTCTCATTTATGCTAGATATTTTGCTTGGTTTTTCTTTTCTTTATGTCCTGTAACATTTTTTAGAACATGTTTGAAAGCTCTTATTGGCTATTTGCAGGCTACTGGGGAGTTTGATTTCTAATTTTCTCATTGGCTTTCCCTAGTCATTTCATTCTTTCTAAATGAACGAGTCCACTGCTGCCACAAGTCACTTATTGCTCATGGGCATTGATGGGATACAGCATTATATGCTTTGAGAAGTTCGACTTGCGAATTCATTCAAATTTCAGCGGCTGGTAGTTTCCTTTGTACAAAGAGACAAAAGTTGGTTGGATTTTGAGTTAATGTTTCCCTAAACCAACAGGGACAGTTACAGGAGTCACACATTTTAGTTACTAGGTTTTATAAAATACCATGATTAAGTATTTTGGGCTTACTTTCTAACTAAAATTTGTTATTCAGTTCCACTTTAATAGTTTGTGCTCACTTTTGTCTCTAAACTATTAATATTGTGATTATTTATTTTCTTTGATGTTTGTTTAAATTGGTTACACCCAATTTAAATTTTCATGTTGATATTTGAATTGACAAAAAACAAATATAATTCGAAGCCAATTTGAATTTTTATATTATTTTGATTGACATGAAACCAAGCTTTACTTGAGAAAGTATAGTGTTGCAAAAGTGAAAAATATTAAAATAGTGTTATTCAAGGAAGGTGAATGTTTAAAACCAATAAGATAAAATGATTGATTAAAAGTATGCTAAAATGATACAAAAGAGAATATGAAGTTTGTTCCTAATCATTGATAGACTTTATAAAAAATTATTAATGAAAGATTAATGCTAACTCTAGTATATTTTTATCTGATAAAAGTATCTACATAAGCATATAAAAGTACTGCAAAAAACTTATAAAATTCCCTTCTAAATATTTCTAATTTCACTCAAAATAATTAAATTATTCTATAAAATATTTAAAAAATATTTTCTTTTATTCATTTTTTTTTTGAGTTAAGATCAATCATTCTTGACATTTATCTTTTTCCTGTGCAATTCTAGAATAGTGTTTTCATCATTTACATCAATTGTGACATCAGGCTGGAGTTGTATTTTTTATGTTGTTATCTTTTTTGGGTTCATTAATCTTTTATCTTGTCGTTTAACTTCACGAAGAAGCTAAATGTATTTTTGATGTTCAACACAAACTTATTGAAATATAGACTTTAATTTTTTCTGTTTCAATGAGAATAAATGTTAATTTCATATATATAAAATTCTTTGTGTTCCTAATTTACTACTTAAATAAGATTAGGAGATATATTTTTTTCTCTACGGGGGGGTTAGTCACATAGAACTTAAATCTGGAACTGGGATAATCTGTGGGATAAAATTTTAAGGTGTTAGTCACATAGAATTAGGAAATGGGATATTTTTTTATAGTGTTAGTCAAGTAGAACTTTTGTAGAACTAGAACTGTATTATTTTTTTGGTGTGTTAGTCAAGTAGAATTCTACTTGAATTAGAATTGGGATAATTTGTTATAATTATCCCACTAATTATACTACCTATATATATGACCATAAGTTCCCCTCTCAAAAATTATCCTACGCATTGAGAAGAACCAATTGGGGGAAAAATTGAAGCGGTGCTTCCGCCTCCCTCCCTCCCGAAAAATTTCTCCGCCTCTCTTCTCTCCGATCCTCTTCCCTTCCCAGTGCGTCGTCTCCGCCGTGTTATCTTCTCCGACTTCATCAACTTCTCCTGCGCCGTCCACGAGATCAGGTATATAACTTCAGTTCTTTGGATTTTAAACAAAGTTGGATGATCTATGTGGAACTGAAATTATTAATGTGACTTTCAAAATAAATTCTGATGTTATCAGTCCAATTAAATTAGGCAGTTTTAGGGATTTTATGTTTGGATGTAAGCAATTGGACTATGGCAGTGATTTCATTAGGCTTGATCGATGTTGGACGAGATTCATAAATCAGGAAAAGATTAGAATAGGTAAATGTGTTCTTATCAATGGACCACATGGGGTAATTACTCACCGATTTACAAAAAAAAAAGGAGGAGGAGGAGAATAGCTAAATGTGGGACGATACATTTGTTATGATATTGTATATTCATGTATGTATCACCCCAAAAATCAAGATTTCCTCTGTACTTGATATATTAGATATGAGTTCTAGAGATAGCAGAGCCAATTCAAGAAAGCCGAAAACATGTAATTTGCTGTACAATTTGTGCTATAATCGCTGTTTTTGAACCTTTATTTTGTTGGCTAGTAATATTGTTTAATACCTTCTAAAAGGCAAGGTTCAATTTGACAGAAATAACTTAATATGAGGATGGAAGTCTACTGAATAAATTAAACATCTTTACGCTTCTGCTAGGTCTTTTTGCATATTTGGCATCAAAGTTTGTTATCGTTGTACTTGTTCAATGGATTTTAAACAAAGTTGATGATCATGCCTTTAATTTGCTTGTAATTAGATCAAGAAATTGATTCATGTATGTAAAAAATTGATTCATGTATGTATCACCCCAAAAATCAAGATTTCCTCTGTACTTGTTATATTAGATATGAGTTCTAGAGTACTTTACCTGATAACAGGAAATACTCACGGAAGTTTCTCATGGTGCTCATCTTTAGGTTTTAGTTGTGCTTTTCCTTTCTAGTTGAGGTTGGATATCTGCATACAAATTAGGAAATTTGATTGCATAAATTAGTTATATTGCTGCCTTTAAAAATACTTGCCTTTGATTTAATGGTGAAAGTTATTGATCACTGAATGTTTTCAGTTTGATGTTAGTCATTCATTCAGTGAGAGAGTATAGTACAATGGCATGTCCAGTCCATCACTAGTTACAAAACCATACAAAGTGTGATTAACTTCTGTCCATGTGATTACTAAAGAATATGTAATTAGATTTTGTAAATGAAAGTACTATTTTGTAAATGAAAGTACCATTGTGTGATTAACTTCTGTCCATGTGATACTAAAGCATAGAGATGAACATATAATCAGAGTCAGGTGGGGAATAAGTTTCCTACATAGGAAATCAAAGAGCAGTTTGTCATATAGTTAAGGCATTCCCATATCAAATGAATCATACTCTGTAATTTATATATATTTTTGCAATTTTGGTCATAGATAATGATAGTGTGTAGAGTGCAAACTTAATTTAATGATTATTTACCCTTGCACATATTAGACACATTACAGAAATAATAATTCCAGCTCGCCTTGTTCAGCACAGGAGTTGTAGTACAAACTTGACAAGCAAAAAGAGTGGATTAATGCATTAAAAATTTTCTTACATGTGGCAATTATACTTAGAAGATTTTTAGATTGCACCCTGAGATATATTATTGTACCATGAGAGGCATGCTTGGATAATTTGTAAGCGACCAGGACACCTGTGACCATCACAAACATCGAATCAAATGTTTCAACCTTTAACTTCCTCTCTTAATAATTAGTTTCTTGCATATCCAAACTACTTTTTTCTATTCTTGGACAATGTTATTTATACCTGCAACACATCAATCTCAGGCCCCAAAGTACAATGAGTTAGCTGAATAATACCTAATACTTTCAACTACCCATGAATTAAGAAATCAATGTGAAAGCGTGCACATCTTGGCTCTGGCGCAAATTATATTTTCAATTTTCCCCAGTTGCAGATTCATACAAGACGCAGACTTTAATAAGGCCCAAATTAGGGTGCTCTACTTCAAGCAACAAAAACATTCTAAATTACCAGTAACTCGATCAATCCTTGAACCTAAATGCGAAGCTTCAAGATTAACCAGCAACTAAGGGCCAATAGCTTTCTCAAATCAAAATGTATGAAAATTTCATTTCTTTTAGTTCTCTAATGACCTATACTTGTACTTTGACCTACCCATGGATTCCGAATTCACTGCACAAATGTACACAAGCTTTTATTATTTTTGTCTCAGGTTCGCATCTCAATTTTTTTTTCCAAAACAGAGAACACATTTCCATCAGAAACATAACAAATTATAGAAGAAATTGGCTTGGTTTGCTGCATATTTTTATATATATATGTGCATATTTGTCATTGTCAAGCTAACAAATGAAATAGCTATATAACAAAAGTGTAACTGGCAAGACCAGCAAAACCTCTCTACAGGTCTATAGCATTGCAGAAGATAAATGAGTGACTTTTTTTGGGGTGGGGGGTGGGGTGGAGGGGTGGGGGATATACTTGGCAAAACTTCGTTCTTTGCATATTTCTCACGTAATTGGTTGACAAATGTATAGTATGGACGCCAGCCACTAGGGTCTTCATCTGTGTTCACATTATTATTATATATGTGCTTGTTCTTTTTATATCAGATGCATTTATATTTTAATCCAATTCCATATTTGAGATTATGAAAAGTTATTTTTGAATTTGTTATAGGATGGACATAAGATCACGGAGTCAAAATCAAGAAGAAATATTTCGAGGTCAAGAAAGTGAGAGACAGAAAAAAGCAAGGATGGATTATATGATATGGACTGAAGCAGAGGCTAATGAATTGCTTAGACTGTTAGTAGAGGAAGTTAAGAATGGAAATAAACAAGCAAATGGCAGTTTTAAAAAGCATGTGATTATGAGGAATGTGATACCCCCTCTGGTTGAAAATTTTGGAAAAGATTTTAGATATAATCATGTAATGAACAAGATAGGTTTATGTCTTGATAGCTTGGATGAAGCACGCTTAGAGGAAGTGGTTGGGGATGGCATACTTGGTGCTGATGCTGAGATGGAATCTCCGGATGGAGGAAATGCTACTGTAGATATGCAACATGCTACCACCGTTCCCACTGATAATCTGCCATTATCTGGATCTGGACCATCCAGTCTGAATAATGGTAAACGAAGGCGTAGGTCAATTGGTACTGCAGGCACATCCTCTGCATCTTCCCAGTTATCGTTGCAAGAGGTAGGAGAGGGAGTTGTTACTGTAGGTAAAGCTTTTCATGAGTTAGTTGATGAGTTGAGGAAGATAAGAAAAGGTCGGAATAAAGAATGGGTTGATGCTGTTATGTCTACTTCTGAATTGACTAAGCCACAAAAATGGAATATCCTCAGTGATAATATCTCACAGGACATGAAGGATGCATTTATTGACATGGATGCAAAAGACCGCTATGAGTTTCTACATTTTAGGTTGACTGGTGAGATAATGAATAATGGTAATGAATGGACTCAAGCCAATTCTGATCCAAATGGTGAACATTATGATTCTGATTTCTTTGAAGATGTTTAGAGGC
>NC_033800.1:2159767-2218731 GCF_001876935.1 Asparagus officinalis | reverse complement strand
GAGCATGACATGATGTTCGTCCACTCTTTTGGCGATGTCTTCGTGATTCCCCGACATGTAAGCGGAGACTTCGCGTGCTCCAACAGAGCTTGACGATTGAGATTCAGCTATTGCTGAATGTTCTTCACTTATTGTAATGCCTTTGGCTAACTTTTGATAGTCAACCGGGCGAATAGCTCCTGTTCGAGTCCGAGTATTCTGATATACTCCTTCGAACTGGTCACAAATTTCTCTGACAGTCGAGTGATGACTCTCTTGTGACTCATCGGAATCAGTAGGCAAGGCTTTCCCTCGGCCGATCATGTTGATAGTGACCTGAGGGTATTCCGCTTCAACTGTCTTCTTTCTGTTGCGGCGTTGTCGTTTGGCAGGCCTAACGACGTGTGTCAACCTGTCAAATACGGACTGCCGAGGTGTGGATGCACAACAAGGGCATTCTGACAGGACTGCAGAGATGAGCCTCTCACATTGACATGAGTGAGCTGCTTGCACTGTTGATTTTCCTCTTGACAATAATTCCCGCAGATCAGGAACTTGGGAGGAAACTTTCCCCGGACTTGGAGGTGGAGTTGGAACCCCCTGCCCTTGGGTAGGTGAGATTGGTTCTTGTCGAACGTGAATTTTAAAGCCACGCTGACTTTTTTGAACCTGACGGACCTCTTGAAGATCGCGTTCTTGAGAAGTAACGCGAGGGTCGCGTTTGAAAACACTAGGCCGAGGCCTGCGTTTAAATGATGAACCTGACCTCTGAAGGTCAAGTTTTGGTTGAACGCGCCCCTGAGGGTCGCGTTTGGTTGGTGAAACAGACTCCTGAGAGTCATGCTTCGTTTGAACGCGCACCTGAGGGTCGCGTTTAATTTGTGAAACAGACTCCTGAGAGTCATGTTCAATTGGAACGCGCCTATGAGGGTCGCGTTTGGTTTTGGCAGCTCCATTCTGAGGGCTGCGTTTTGAGTGAACAACGCGCCACTCAGGGTCGCGTTTGAGCTGTATCAGCCTAGGCTGATAGTTGGGCTCATTACCACGCAGTGAGCGTTCTTCTTTGGGGACGCCAAGTTCGGTTGGATCTTTAGAAACGCGATCTTCGCGTTGGGCCAACAATCGGCTTTCTCGTAGGTGTGCTCGTCGGATGGATCTTCTCCGTCGGCGAGCGGCGTTCTTTTTGGCTTGTTTCAAAGCCTTAGCAGCAACGTCGTTGACGTTTATGGAACTCGTCTCTTCCAGAGGCCGTTTGTGGCCCGAAGCACGCTGTGCTGACGCGGACGTGGGCTTTTCAGCCAGCAGAGCCAATTTGAGTTCCTGGCCGAAGGAGAGGGCTTTCTTCGGCTCTTCAACAACAGAATTGATCTCCTTGGAGATCTTGCGGACACCATGCTTAGCCTTGGGGCTAAGCGATCCAGAGGATAGGGCTTCCTCGTATTTCGCCTGATCAAACTCTACGACGAGAGTTTCTACAGTCGTTCCCAAGAGGTGGACGTCGGACTGAGCCACCACTTCATCGTCGGAAAAGCTAGTCCCCAGCGGAGTCGCCATCTTTTGTTTGTTGGAAAAATTGTAAAGAAGAGAATAAAGAAAATGTGACTTTGATTCCTTTGATCTCGGTTACAACTTGATTACAAAAGAGAGGAAAACGAATTTGATTTTCCCCTTTGTTTAAAACTGGGTTCTTCTTGGCAGCGATGGAGTGCTTCCTTCGATTGATTGCGTCGAACTTGCTCTCCGTTGACGATCCGACCGTCTTTATCTCGTGGGAACGATGAACTTTCGTGGAAAGTTTTATGAATAACTCTGAATGAGTTTAAGAACTCTGAACGAGTTTGAACTCTGTGAATAGAGTTGTTGGAACCGAAAATTCGGTTAATAATCAAGCTGTTTTTCTGTTGTTGAAGGATTCTCTCAGATTTGATTTTCTGAGGTTGGTTCAAAAATCCTATCTCCAAGGATTTCGTTGCTGTTGTTGCCGAATCTCCAAACCTGAGTGGTTTTGATGATAAAGAATCCAACCCTTGATCTGATTATCAAAAATCCGATCCTTTAACTCTGTCGAGTTTGTTTTAGAACTGAAAATCTCCAACCTGTATGGTTTAGATCTTTTGAATCCAACCTGTGTGGTTCAGATGCCAAAAATCCAACCCGTTGCTCTGTTGGGTTCGTTGAGCTTTTATAGGGGGATAAGAGGTTGTAACTGACCCCTATATCCGCTCCTACGTGGGCGAAAATCCCTCAGAACGTGGGATAAACGGTTTTGGAACCGTTCGACTTATGTTTGAATAAGTCAAACGCCCATTCTGGCGTTTAGAACTCAACTTCGTGTTCTTTGAATTGAGACGCGAAGTTGGGTGTTAGCTGAACACCATTGAACGCGAGGGTCGCTCACGTTTGGCTTGTGCATTGACGACGCGAGGGTCGCCTTCATTTCCAACTTGGTGACGCGGGGATGACATCCGCGTTTCAGAAGGAGCCATTTGACTTGTAACTTCTTCTGTAGAGCGTTGCAAGGACCGTTGTTCAGTAATCCTGGCTTTTAGCTGTTGTGGAGTGTGAAAGTCGTCAGATTGTAACTTTCACTGTAGATTGTGAAGACTGCTGAATAGAGTTTTCATCCGTCGTCGGAAGTGTCGTTGAATTGTAACTCTTCTCGATCTATGTGAAAAGCCCTCCATTCGCAACATTCGTTCACCGACCCGATAACTATTTGATTGTAGCTTTCGTTGTAGGAGCTAGACGGGAATCAACATCCATAGTGTCTTAAAGATGAATATTTGCCCACAGCTCTCTACCAAGCAATTCACCAACTAAGTCTAACCTTTTATTTCTGAAATCATCCCATTGCTCATCAACATCTCATGCTGTTGTCACAGCCATCAAGATCAATCATTCTTAAAGATGAATATTCGCCCATAGCTCTTTACTAAGCAACTATTCGACTATATGTTTCGATCATCGACCCGAAAGCTATTTGATTGTAGCTTTCGTTGTAGGAGCTAGACGGGAATCAACATCCATAGTGTCTTAAAGATGAATATTCGCCCATAGCTCTCTACCAAGCAACTCACCAACTGAGTCCAACTTTTTATTTCTGAAATCGTCCCACTGCTCATCAGCATCTCTAATAATTGCTACGATATTAGCCATGCTGTTGTCACAGCCATCAAGATCAATCATCTCAGAGGTGAGGTCGCGTTTGTGGCAATTGTGGAGTTGCGGATACAGTGATTGGGAAGTCGTCTGATTGTGACCTCCGTTGTCGGAGCTTGTTTGAATAAGCTATCTATTGTGATTTTTAGACAGCCTACATTGGACATCAAGGTTCTTCCTGTCAAAGTGCTCAAAAAAGTAGATGAGCTCTGCAAGAACTTCCTT
This sequence comes from Asparagus officinalis, assembly GCF_001876935.1. Taxonomy (NCBI): domain Eukaryota; kingdom Viridiplantae; phylum Streptophyta; class Magnoliopsida; order Asparagales; family Asparagaceae; genus Asparagus; species Asparagus officinalis. The sequence goes on along the minus strand of NC_033800.1, from coordinate 2,215,368 downwards.
TGGGGCAAAAATGATTTAGCTTTCAAAACCCCTCTTGTATCTTGGGGCAAAGTTTGCATTGGGAAAAAGTATGGAGGCTTAGGGATTTTCTCTTCAATTATCTGGAACTTTGTAGCAGCTGTGAAGACACTTTGGGATATACATACTAAGAAGGAGCTCCTTTGGATCAAATGGATTCATGGTATATATCTAAGACATATGAATATATGGCAAGTGGAAATGAAGGTAGGAGATTCTTGGATGTGGAAGAAGCTTTTAAAAGTTAGAAATAAAGCTGTGAATTATTATGGTGGAGTTGAAAATTTAGTAAATTTGATCAAATCTTGTTCCAGAAACTCCAAAATTAAACTGTCGGAGCTATATCATGCTTTATCCCCAGCTACAAATAAGGTACCATGGAACATCACAATTTGGGAGAGTCTTAATTATCCTAAACACTCATTTATCTCGTGCTTAGCAGTTCAAGATAGACTACAAACTCAAGATAAATTGCTAAAGAGAGATTATTCAGTACAACCAATGTACCCTGTGTTCAGGAGCAGGAGCTGAAAGTCGTAACCACCTGTTTTTTTACTGCAAATATTCTTAAGATGTTTGGAACAAGATCATGGATTGGATGTAATTCAAATGAAGTTGTGATTGGAGCCAACTGCTGAACTGATATAATTCCAACTTGCGGGGGAAGGGATTTAAGTTTAGAGCCAAAAGAATGGCTCTCTCCTCTTCAGTCTATAATATTTGGATGGAGCACAACATGAGGATTTTTCAGAGGAAATTCAATGAAGTTGAGCAACTTATCAAGATTATCAAAGTAGATTTGATGACAATGATTCTTAACTGCACATTACCTGCGGAGTGCAAAGAATGGATACTCTCCCTATAGATACTGCATGTTTTGTATCAGTGTTGCTGTTGCTGAGTGTTTTGATTACACAAAATGGCATTGTTTGTGTTCTTTCATAGATAATTAACTCAGTTCTTGAGTTTTTGATGTACATAAACTTCCATATGGTTTAATGAATAAAGTCTTCATTGACCAAAAAACAAATAAATATTTACCAAAAGTTCCATATAGCTAACTCCTTTCTTCCACTCTCTTAAATTTAAAAGACAAATTAAATACATAAATAGCTAGCTACTTGTTAACATAAAGTAGCTTATACATATAAGCTTCACACAAAGTTAGATCTTCTATACACATCTCTGTGTTACTAATAGAAAACACAGGTATCTCAGTAAAACATTTAATTAGTGCACGCACGTTATCTACATTGCACAAAACTATATGAATATATTTGTACTTCATGCATTAGTCTGACAGCCTCAAGCAACAGTATAACGCAATTGATAGAACTTCAACCTCAAGCTGCATCCCCTGTCATATACAAAAAAATTGCTCAATAAAATTTTGTTAGCAACTACAAATTATACCCAGTAGAAATACCCAAAAGATATACACTCCAAATTAAAAAAAAAAACAGAAAACTTTTGATAGTCTGGCCACTTCTACACGTAGGACAAATATCAAAAGAAGTCTGAAAAGAGTTTGAAGAAAAGGATTGAATCCCTTGTGGTCGCTTCGTTACTCCACCTATTCATTATAGAGAGTAATGATGCGCATGTTATTTAGAGGAATCATCATCATGAATTCATTACCGCATTATATTTATAGACACACGTTTGCATAAATTTCTTCTTGTTCACACACAAACTTAGCAAGCTATATATTGTTGTGAAGCAATTGCGCATGACATATATATATGGTAGCTAGCTAGCTGGGTGTGTACGTATAAGCATGACGAAAAATCATGTCACATTTAATTCGGAATTAGGTTCTTGCTATCTATAGTACTAATCAGAATGAAAATGGATTCAGATCCTTGTTCATTCTTTGATCATGATCATTAATCTAACAATATTCAATATTGGAGGATTACATTAATTGATATCTACAGAAAAAAACTAAGAATTAATGAACACAATTGATCAGGTGGTCGATAGTTTTATTGAAATGAATCATAATCGTTCTAAAGCGGTACAATCATAAGTACTGATTAGTACTGCTGATCTTTATACTAATTGGCAAATAATAAGTATATATAGAACTCATATGAATATGAAACATATATAATTAGTTGGCAGCATCTAGTACAAGGAGAAGGATTTGATAACAACCCTAGGATATATGTACGTACAAGAGATAAGATGATGAAGAAACATTCTATGCATGAACATAAACTACAGTACTACTAACTACATACCCACGCACTGTTAATTGCAATTGTAGCCAAATTAGGAGTCCTACTTACTTCGATCTCCTGACTCTTTCTTGTTGGCCAAATACGTACTTAAATTGGAGATTTCATCACCCCAAGGTGGGATCTCATCAGTACGTACCAATATAATTAATAATCTATTACGTTAGGTTAGGGTTTTGTAACCAAATATGATCGTCTTTGTATATATCCGCATCATCTTTCACATCATCTTTGTATATTTATATGGTATCATAGAATACATATTTTTTTAATCTTGTTGATTGTTTCCTCAAGGTCACCTCAAAGACATGATCATCTTTGTATATATCGGCATCATTAAGTATATAGAATAATTAAGATGCATTAGAGAACATATAGCATATATATGTAAAAAGACTTGATGTAGATGCATAGGGGTTTGAATGATGAAGACACACCACCAAACCAATATCCAAATTGGTATATAGAAGGCAGAAGTAGAAATTCAACATGCATATATGTACAAAGTGCATTCTTGGAGATGGAAGAGGCATCAATAAAGTCATTGCACTACATAAATGAATCAAATTTAGGAATTCAGCATACATGTGTACAATTACACTGTGACTATACTGAGTTTCTAACTGCATGTAGAGGATCACACTTGCTGCATGAACCTGGTGATCATGATAAGTTAATTAGCTGCATTTTGGTTAGCTATAAGCAAGAGCTATGGTAGGTAGACTTCAATTATGGTACATATATATAGTTAGAAAAAAATATTTTCCCCCCCCCCCCCCCCCCACACACACACACCCAAAAAAAAGAAGAAGAAATCCTAGTTATATATTATTTAGTAGGAAATGAAAAGTTTACCAATATGTCCAACGTGGTCACATTTATATAGCAACTCTAATTCTTAAAAGAACAAAATTGAATGTGAATTCGAATTCATATTGTCATTAATTACTTTTATTAATCTTCAAGAGAATATGTTGTTTCCAAAATATTAATCTATGATAGCTACAACAAGTTCAATATAAAGCATAGAAATTCATCATTATCATGTTTTATGAAGTGGTCATCATGTGATTCCCTATTGATGTCTTCATTAGGTTTTTAGCAACATGCATTAAGAGTCAGTACCCGAAGTATTCATGAACACAGTGAATATTAATTAAAGAACATCGACAATATTTATCTCTGCATCTTCATTTTTCTCACAATAAATATTTGTGAATGAGGTAATAAGTTTAATTATTTTTAAACACCGGTGAAATTATATAACTCAATTAAGTTGCGTGGCTTCTTTCTCAAAGGAAAAAGAGAAAAAGTAAAAGAAAAATGGAGACGGCACCAAAAAAAAAAAAAAACTTGTAGATCAAAATTTAACATTATAGCCTTTTCCTATCTTATCAGAGAAACTTATACAAGATCACAGATGATCATACAGGAACTTTGTCATGCATGCATTAAATGAGAACTTTACGCTAGCAAAAGCTTGTTAATTTTTAGGGCTAATCATTAAGAATAGCTAGGTAGCAAACTATCAAAATTATTGATATCAGTATATTTTCATAGTATATATTATCATAAAGCTAGATTTAGAAACAGACATTCTTCTGCTAACTCTACAATCCACACCGTGATCTGTAAAGCTAGCTTAATCAAAACCAAAAAAAAGAAAAATAAAATAAAAATGAAAAGTTTTGTAAAGTGCCTTTCCAACGTCCACAAACTAAGCACTTTAATCCTCCTTTAAGCAAGAAAATTAACCACTAATAATACCTTTCCATCAAACTCCAACCTAACTTGCACCACCATCAAACAAACTCTTTGAGGCCAATCGCCCCGCCGCTGAGCAATCGGGCCGTTGCAGGCCCAACCTAAGCTCGAGGTCCAACTCCACCGGTCCATGATCATTGTCACCCAACTCCCTCTCATCTCGCGCCATCGTCGGAGCCTCGACGAACAAAGGCAATTGTCTCGGGCCTTTACTACCGGCCCACGGGGTGTTTGGTGCAAGAACCGGCATGTAGCTGGTTGTTCTTTGGCTGATGTCAAAGGGAAAATGGGCCGGGCTGTTGGTCTGTTTGAGCTTGGCCCGGTCTTTGCGATGGATGTTCATGTGGCCGCCGAGGGCTTGGGCGTTGGAGAAGCCTCTCTTGCAGAAGGTGCACTCGTAGGATCGGGCGAGGCCAGTTATTGGGCCGCTGGTTGGGTCTTCGGCTGTCGTCTATGGTGGGCTGAGGATCAAGGTCCATTCGGATGCAATTGCATGAGACAAGGAGAGGGAGGAGGTTAGGATAATGGGGAGTCAACCACTAAGAATAAGTTCGTATGGAGCTTATTATATTTGTATACAGTTGGCGGAAAACCTAGGTTTAGAAAAGGTTAAGTTGGTGAATGAATATATTAATATTAGTGTTTTCATTGTTTATGAAGGAGATATGGACAGTTTTAGCTGCGTATATTTTGATTTTTAAGTATCATTATTATTGCGCTTATACAAGCTTTTTTTTTTTTGGTTACTACAATCCTATCCTAGAAAATATCCATGATGCGAATATGGTTATTTAAAAATCTATATCCGATAGGATATGATCGATTACGGATATATGTAATGGAATACCCAAATCCGTATCCGGGATATTTGAATATATGTTGGTCATACGATTGTGATAGTTTTAGTCCTCAGATTAATGGAGCTAAAGTTGATTTTAATGATTAAGATATCTAATCGTAGCTTTTTGAACATATTAATGAACTTTCCTGTATCATATAAACTATTTTTTTAAAATATTATCTACTTTTCTCATATCCGTTTTTTATTCATGTGTATACCCACTTGTTTATTCAAAGGTATGTCCATGTTTGTACCTGGTTTTAGCGGTTATTGATATAAATTTTCCTTATTGAGTCATATCTGTATTAATATTTGTGATTAATAAACGGATGCTAATATGATAAGTATGATATCCGAGCTGTATCCCAACCATTTGCACCCCAACAAGTCAAGCATCAACCATCTAAAATCCAACTTTCTTAAACTAGGAATCATTTAGTTTAGTGTGCACGTATCGCAATATTGCATAAGTATCCAAGATCCTTTAGTCCAATTCAATAGTAATTAGGGTAAATATAAAAATAATTAATTTTTTTGGCCCACTTAACTTAATCAATGCCAGCTTAATCTTTGGAGGACAGCGCATTGTAGAACGATCCTATTGATTAAACTGATGGTGACCTTTGGAGCCAGTAGCCTACATGGATTGGGGTACTAATCAGAAAGGTAAAATACCAACGTAGATCATAAACACTTTTTCCTCTAAATTACTAAAAAGTTTGGATTACGGGCTCATGCATGTATGCTTTATAATTAGTGGGCTAACTTAACTTTGTCTTCGCCAATTATACGTCGTGACGAAGAAACTAATGAGTGCCTGAAAATAAAGTTGGCCATGATCTGTTCCTTTAACTTGTGATTAGATAAATTAACAAGATTTTCTACCATTCCTGCAATTGGTACTTTATCACTGAACTTTTCTTCTCTTTCATTTTCATTAAAAAGGTTACTTCTTCTACTATATCGATCATTGGGGTGTATTTGACCTTGTAGATTTTTTTTTTTTTTGAACTGATGGAAGAGATTTTATTTTAGGCTCAACATTACAAATCATAAACCTAACATAATATAGAATTATATAACATGTATGCACTCATTATGTCGTCAATAATATTTGAATAAGTATATAGAATTATAGATGCCATATTGATCATGCATGAAAGTTCCCCCAAAATCTTATCAATGATATGCTCTGGGGACTGGATATATATCTTCTGATCACTAAAAATTCTATCATTCCTTTTAAAAACCAGAAAACAGCAGTGAATAAAGCCCACAAAACCTTCCTCATCTTGCCTTTAAAGACACAAAAGTCCCATATATACACGCATCGTGATTAAATCTTTTTCTGTTGCAAGTAAAATTTCTCGCCAATTTAATTTGTTTCTCATCATCTACACGATGAAAACTTTCTTATCTAAAATGGATGGTACTAGTTTGAGTAATAACTTGTAGAAGATCGAGAAGCTTACGAATAATTAACACGAATCTCATTTTGATCTATGATTGTTGTCTTATTGATAAGCGTGCATGGATGAGGATTAAATACTAGCATGAATGTTGTTCATTGCCTTTTTAAATATATATATATGAACATTTTTCTTCGCTCATTCTTGATTTAATTTGTCGCCAAAACTCAAATATTACACTGCTCATAATTAATCAACAGAATAAGCGATGCCATTTTTTTTGGCAGTCTTAATCAAAATTTGGCTTTATTGATATGTCGCATTCGAACAAGTTAAATCACATAAAGATAGTTAGTAGTGCCTCTCATCTCAAACTTAGTCTAAATCAACCGACAAATCTCGATTATTTTAATCCCATGTCACCGTCCTCTATGCCAACTAGCTAGCCTAGCTCGTTAGGTTTCCTCGTCGTCTGCTATAATTGAAATTAGGATAAATTTTCAAAATCAACCCACTGAGAAACTTAATTGTAAAAACCAATCTGTTCTTAATTAAATTGTTTGTCAAAATTGACCCAGTTTCAGACAGTTGGTTGAAATTTTGTTGATTTTGGCAAAAAAAAAATACAAAACTTCACGGGACTTGAAGTCCCGTAAATTTTTTGTACATAACAAAACTTTACGGGACTTGTGAAGTTTTAGATAATTTTTGGTCAAAATCGACCAAGTTTCTTTCAGCCAGATGATTAAAACTGGGTAGATTTTGACAAATATGTTGAAAAGAGATCGATTTTTGTAATTATTTTTGTAAATCGGTCGATTTTTAAAATTTGTCCTTGAAATTAAGAAAATAAAAAATAAAAACCAAGAACTCGTTTGCACCCATAAAATCACCGCATGACGAACTAATGGGCCCCACCTCATAAGGGCATAGATTCCACGTCAGCAAACAAGATCCGCACGAGGAGGTGATTTCAAATTCAAAGTTGGACCCGAGTGCATGGAAGTTCCTGAGAGATTGCCACGTGGAGGATTGGTAGGGCCTGATGTGATGGCTGACAGTTGGTAACGCGTTTGGTCGTTTTAATTATTTTCTTTTTCGGGATTGTACAGCTATTGAAAAACAAAAAACTTTTGTAGAAAAAATTTATCTGATCTGATGATGCATCATCGCGATGACCGATCTCGGCCTGGGGTTATTTATTAAAATGATTTTTATCATATAACGACTAATCCTTTATTAATTCACTCAGGCCACACTGAACCAAATAAAATTCACAAACATACTAAAAAAATATCTTACTGGCCAATCACCCCAATGAGCTAATCATATCTTAGACGTTGCTATAATAATTGAATTTGGATTGTTGATTAATCGGGCTCGGGTCTTTTCTTGGATTTCAGTTTAATTAGCGTGTTATTCGTCTCGGACTGGAATTTAGATTCAATTTTAAGGTGTTATTGGTTTAGTACTAGAGTTCAGATTTGAATTTCAGGTGTTACTAGTTTAGTACTACGATTTGGATTTAAATTTAATATGTTGTTGGTTTATTAGGACTAGGATTTGGAATTGAATTTAAGATGCTATTGATTGTCTAAGATTGTTATTAGAACTAGGATTTTAAAATGCACACTCTATTCCAACTCTATAGTTTTTAATGAGAAATTTTCTACAGAAAGTTCAAGTTAAAATTGGTGAATTGTGATCTCATTTTAATGAGAAATTTTCTACAGAAAGTTCAAGTTAAAATTGGTGAATTGTGATCTCATTCTGTGGATTTTCTCTATTTTCTTCTCTTTACTTATCCAAATATTTAATATATTTTCAAATTAAATATATTTAATTTTAAAATAATTCGTATTCCAAAATTACTTATATATTAACATTGAATGTATTTTTAATCTTAAAATATTTGTAATCAACTTCTTTTTTATTTAATTCATTTAAAATAAAAATTTTAATACTATTTAATTTAATCACCTAATCTATTTAATATTTAATATTAAATTATATATGTTTAGTATTTAACATGTTCTTAACATATTTGAACAATATTTTACCAATATTTAATAATATGTTAATTGCATTTTATTTTTATTTAAGTTGTCAGAAATGACATATTTAAGTAGGCATAAAATTAATATATTAATATTTAGAAATTTAATGTATTAATATACGAAAAAGAAAAACCACAAAAAAAAGAATACAATTTGTAATATTAAATATTCGAATATTTAATGCGGCGGAAGTTGATATCAATTTTGTTAATATATTTATAAATTTTATATTTACAATATAAAATTAGTTTTTTAGGACTAACATTTGGATTTAATTTAATGGTTTAGGGGTGGTTTATTAGCGACTGAGGATTGGAATTGAATTTAAATGTTATTGATTGTCTAAGATTGTTATTAAGTAACTAGGATTTTAAAATGGGGACTACTCTATTCGCACTCTATAGTTTTTAATGCGAAATTTTCTACAAGAAAGTTCAAGTTAAAAATTGGTGAATTGTGATCTCATTCTGTGGATTTTGCTTAAATATTTTGTTCATCTTTAACTTAATAGGATAAAATATTAATATATATTCAAAGTTAAATATATTTAATTTTAAAAAATTCATATTCCTAATTACTTATATATTAAGCATTGAATGTATTTTTTAATCTTAAAATATTTGTGAATCAACTTCTTTTTATTTCAACTTATTTAAGATCAAAATATTTAAATACTATTTAATTTAAATCCAGCTAATCTAATTTAAATACATTATTTAATAATTAAATTATATTGCTTTAGTATTTAAGCATTTCTAAATCTTTAACATATTTTAAATATTTTAATAATATGTTAATTGCATTTCTATAATTTTATTTAGTTGTCAGAAAATGAAATATATTAACGTACATAAAAATTAAGTATATTTTTAATATTTTAAATTTAATGCATATTAAATAATACACAATATTTAATTATTAAATCATTCTAATATTTAATGGCCGGAAGTTTGATATAAATTTTTTAATATATTTAAAATTTATATATTTAAATATACAAATTAGTTTTTTAGGACTACGATTTGGATTTAAATTTAATGTGTTGTTGGTTTATTAGGACTAGGATTTGGAATTGAATTTAAGATGTTATTGATTGTCTAAGATTGTTATTAGAACTAGGATTTTAAAATGCACACTCTATTCCAACTCTATAGTTTTTAATGAGAAATTTTCTACAGAAAGTTCAAGTTAAAATTGGTGAATTGTGATCTCATTCTGTGGATTTTCTATATTTTGTTCTCTTTACTTATACAAATATTTAATATATATTCAAATTAAATATATTTAATTTTAAAATAATTCATATTCCTAAATTACTTATATATTAACATTGAATGTATTTTTAATCTTAAAATATTTGTAATCAACTTCTTTTTTATTTAATTCATTTAAAATAAAATATTTAATACTATTTAATTTAATCACCTAATCTATTTAATATTTAATATTAAATTATATATGTTTAGTATTTAACATTTCTTAAATATTTAAATTTTTTAAATATTTAATAATATGTTAAATTCATTTTATTTTTATTTAATTGTCAGAAATGAAAGATATTAAGTACATAAATATTAAGTATATTTAATATTTAAAATTTAATGTATTAAATAATACAAATATCTAATATTAAATCATTCGAATATTTAATGTCGGATGTTTGAGATAAATTTTTTAATATATTTAAAATTTATATATTTAAATGTACAAATTACTTTTTATATGATTGAACACTAGTTATCTTCTTTTATGTACCTAAACACTAGCTTTTTTATTTATTTATGTGCCTAGTTATTTTCTGTCATATGGCATCATGTGAACAGTTTAAATAGATTACATGAATGTATTTACTTTCGTTGTTGTCATTCGTTAATCGAAATACGGATGATTTTCCATATTAATATTCAATTTGAATAATTATTATTTAACAAAATAATTTATTTTGAAGATCCTAATTCAAAAAATTGATAAGTCTAAAATTTAGTTTGAGAATCTAACCTTCAGCCTACCTACGAATTCAAAGCAAAAGTTAAAAAATTTAAACTAAAAGTTCAAGATTTCTAATAAAAAAAATTAAAATCTAATCCAGGAGTTCGGCACACTAACCAAAAAATTGAGTCACAATTGTTAGAGTCTAAATCAACAATCCAGAACGAAGAACACCCCCTTAAGAATTGTTAATTTATTGGTACTGATGATAGAGTAGGAGATGGGCTGAATATCCCTATAAAAGTAAAATTTCAGTTGCACTTGAGCTCGTAGAGCTTCGGCCATTTTTAAATGTTTGGGCTTTGGGCATTTAAATAATCGGTTGGGCTTAAAATGAGAAGTAAGCTTAACTTTGGTTTAACTGCGTAAGTGGGCTGTAAATTAATAGGGGACAATCGACAATTTCTCTGACACATTAATCTTCCATCTAAACATCTTGAATAGGTGATAAATGACGAAGGAGCTTTATCAGAGCAGCAGGAGTCAACAGGATCCCAATGGAGGTAGCATCGCTGGCTGCATTCCTCTGCATGCCTGCTGCCTCTTTCATCTCCGGCCAAATCATTTGTGCCGACGGCGCCCGCCGCCTTTGAGGCTGCCCACAGTCACAGTGTTCGTTCACTTTAAGTTTGTAATAAACAGTTGCTCGTAAGGTGTTTGATGAAATGTTCATGAGACTGAACTGTTTTACCCAAGAGAAGCAACAATGCCCATCAACTGCTTGCCGAAATGGGTCATCGAGATTAAGTAGAGAAATGCTTTTTGCCTCTGATTTCTTGATTAAATGTTTGATGAAATGTCTGTTTTTTTGTTTTGTTTTTGTTTTTGTTTTTTGGGTTACTGGTTTGTTTTTGTTTTTTGGGTTACTGGTTTGTGTTTGTAGTTGGTACCCTTTAATTGTTTCGGCTCATATTCAAGGAAGCGAGGTATAACAATAAAATTGAATCAAGTATTGAAATGATATTAGCTCGTAGTGTAAAACAAAAATGAAGGTCGTAAGCTTTACTCGTTGTCCTTATTTTCAATGGAAGATATCCAATCCAGTGATGATGATGATGATGCAAGACTTTTTCGTTGGTATGAACGATCTTGTGCAGGCCATATACGGCATTATCAATCATTTGAACTTGTTCTCGTGTCAGATACTGCAACGGAGCTTTGCTCTGGGCATAAAGACATTCGGTAATGATGCAAGACTTTTTGTTTGATTAGTTTACCTTGTGCAGCATGGCATCTTTAGAATGAGTTCATATTATTTGCTTTGTATTTGGACAGCGTTCTGGCATTTATTGTATATTCTTGTGGTACTATGCAACTGACCGTGGGTATATATAAAGACTGTGAAGGATGGGTTCGGATAGCATTGAAGGAAATAGGAGACAAACCATGGAGGGAACTAGGAGCATTGATGTTGATGAGAGGAAGAATCGATGGTCGCTTTGTGGAACAACTGCTTTAGTCACTGGAGGAACTAAAGGAATTGGGTACTAATCTAAACTCATTCTAGTTTTTGAAGCCTTCATTTCCTAATTCTAATTGAATGCTTTTATCTTCGATAAGTTAATACGTGTAGATAGTCATATTAGGACTATTCGACGTAAGAAATAGCAATTCTGCATTTTGATTTTAAGATTTTTGGTACGATCTTGTCAATGTAATAATAGCAAGAACTTTAGGAATTGCGTGCGGTGGATAAGAAAGTACATTTTCTTTTTTTTTGGTAAATGAATAAATTTCTCATTATACCAATGGAATGAAAGTACAAAACAAAAGCTCAAACTGTGATATAAAAGAACAAAAGCTTACAAAAAGCTAACAAAAGTATCAAAGATATCTATATATGCGATGATAAGGAATTTTCGCTTTTAGCACTCTGGTCAAAACCTCCTGCTTAACTGCAGCGATCAAATCACTGGCATCAGAAGACTTCTCAGCAAAAGTCCTATAGTTTCTCTCACACCATATGTGATACACCACAACAGAAATACTAGCTTTTAGAATTCTCCACTTTACTGATTCCTCCCTACAAGAGACGCAACCGATGCAACACCTCCAGCCAAGAAGCTGGGTAAGCAAAAGTCCTGTTCCATGCCAGAATATGATCCCAAACTGAAGTAGAATAAGAACATTGAAAAAATAAGTGCTCAAGTGTTTCCTCCTGCTGCAAACATAAACAGCAGCTATTAGTTTGCACAATCCCCATGCGCATCAGCTGATGCTGTATAAGAAGCCTTCTTATTGCAGCTAACCATTCAATGATACTATGCATTGGCACAGTTAGAGGACTCCAAATGAAAGGAGACCAATCTACCACCATGTTTAAGATCATAACACAACTGATACGCAGAGGAGATCTTAAACTTGCAGCCAACTAAGATTATGTGTAGAGGCATCAATTGACCCCCCATCTTTCTAATAGGAAATCTCTAACTTTTAAAACCTGTTTCCATTGCCATGAATCCCCAACTGTAGGCTTAACATGCCAAATATCATACTGCTTGAGATAACCTCGTGAGCCCATTTTATCCATAGAACATCGTTCTTGGTTTGGATCTCCCAGATAAGCCTAGCAATGGAAGCAAGGTTCCATCCTTCTGCATGGAAAATGCCAAGTCCACCGGCATCTTTGGATCTACAGATATCGTGCTAAGCAACAAGAGGTGCCTTCTGACTAGTATCACCCCAAACACCTTTAAAAAAAAAAACCATCCCACCCACCCACAAAGAAATCTTCTACAGATTTGATCAGTACTTCTCAAGACTGGTTTGTGAAGAAGAAAGTCACTGGTTCAAAATACTTGAAGAAGAAAGTGTTGAGATATGCAGTTTGTATGTTTTCGTATTTCCTAGATTTGATAGGGGTCTTTTTGGTAAAATAGATGATAGAGAAAGATAGGGGTTTGGATGTAAGATGTAACACTTATATAGGCCCAAGCGGTCAAGAAAGAAAAACAACGATTCATTATCTCAAAACTTCAAAATGGTATCAGAGCTTTCTAACCCTAGAGCCGCCGCCACCTGAGGAAATCCCTGACCCTAGATCCGGCGGTCATCGCTCTCCAAGCTTGAAGTCGCAATCAGCCACCATCGCTTCTCCACCATACCGTGAGGTGTATGTGAGGAGAAATAAGCAGATTGAGGGAGCCGTGCCCACAGTGCCACCAGTGCCAAGTCCCTTGTCTCTGCCTTCTCATCCACTTCAGACTCAGAATACATCCACTTCAGACTCAGAATACACAGGTGATATGATTCCTCCCTCTACTCCTTCCACCCCCCTATTGGTAAGGCGGACTACTCGCGGGAATGCGCGTATTCCTCCTGACCGATATGGTTTCTCTCCTGACCGATATGGTTTCTCACATGATATTGCCCAGTTTGTCTCTTATTCACACATATCACCTGTACATGGAGCATTCATTGCATCATTAGACACTGTCTCTATCCCTAAGTGTTGGCAGGTTGCTAAGGGAGATCCGAAGTGGAAGGCAGCCATGCTAGAAGAGCTCGGTGCCCTCGACAAAAACAACACTTGGGAGCTTGTGTTACTACCACCAGGCAAGAAGGCTGTCGGATGCAAGTGGGTCTTCACAGTGAAACAGAATCCAGAGGGTCTGATTGAGCGCTACAAGGCTCGGTTGGTGGCAAAGGGGTACAGTCAGACCTATGGTATTGATTATGATGAGACTTTTACACCCGTGACAAAGATGAGCACAGTAAGGACACTGATTTCCCTAGCAGCGAATGGTGGGTGGAAGTTACACCAACTTGATGTGAAGAACGCTTTCCTTCATGGTGATTTGTTGGAGGAGGTGTATATGGAGGTCCCACCGGGTTTTGGCACAAACCAGACGGTTGGTAAGGTGTGCAGGCTCAAGAAGTCGCTGTATGGGCTGAAACAGTCTCCTCGTGCATGGTTTGATAGATTCAGAAAGGCCATGGTGTGCCTAGGCTACAAGCAGATCAATGCCGACCACACGGTGTTCTATCGGCAACAGGGTGGCCACATTACCATGTTTGCTGTGTACGTAGATGACATGATCATTACTGGGGATGATGAAGGGGAAATTACACAGCTAAAGGCAAAGCTGGGGAAGGAGTTCGAGGTAAAGGATCTGGGACAACTTAGATATTTCCTTGGGATTGAGGTGGCTCATGGAGCAGAGGGGATTGTCCTATCTCAAAGGAAGTATGTCCTAGACTTGCTCACAGAAACATGGATGTTGGGGTGCAAGCCTGCTGTCTCTCCAATTGATCAGAAGTCCAAGCTGAGTGCAGAGGCAGGAGAACAGGTTGATCGAGAGAGGTACCAGAGATTGGTAGGTAGATTGATCTATCTGAGTCATACGCGTCCCGATATTTCATTTGCAGTGAGCGTGGTGAGCCGCTACATGCATGACCCTAGGAAGAGCCATATGGATGCAGTGTATCAGATCTTGAGGTACCTGAAGAGTGCACCTGGGAAGGGATTGATATTCAGGCAGAATGAGCACTTGAACATTGAGGGCTATTGTGACTCTGATTGGGCTAGTTGTGCCGATGACAGGAAGTCCACATCGGGTTACTGCATGTTTGTAGGGGGCAACTTGGTCTCTTGGAAGAGCAAGAAGCAGTCTGTTGTTGCGAGATCTACGGCAGAAGCAGAGTATAGGGCCATGGCCTTAGGAGTTGCTGAGATGTTATGGCTGAAGACTCTATTGAAAGAGCTCAAGCTGGACCAAGGGGCTCAAATGAAGTTGTGGTGCGACAACAAGTCCGCAATCAGCATTGCCAACAATCCAGTGCAGCATGACAGAACCAAGCACGTGGAGATTGATAGGTTCTTCATAAAGGAAAAGCTGAATAGTGGACTATTGGAGCTAAGTCATGTAGCTACTAGAGATCAAGTAGCTGACTGCCTCACCAAAGGACTTAGCTCAGTAGATCTAGCTAGGTTATGTGACAAGATGGGCTTGATGGATATCTTTTGCCCATCTTGAGGGGGAGTGTTGAGATATGCAGTTTGTATGTTTTCGTATTTCCTAGATTTGATAGGGGTCTTTTTGGTAAAATAGATGATAGAGAAAGATAGGGGTTTGGATGTAAGATGTAACACTTATATAGGCCCAAGCGGTCAAGAAAGAAAAACAACGATTCATTATCTCAAAACTTCAAAAGAAAGTCCATTTTCATGTAGAAGGTGTGGATTTGGAATTTTACTGACTTTGGGAGTGAAATGCCAAGCAAGGGTAGGTAATGGCATCTCATAGTATTACTGAATCAACCACTGGAATTGAGCTTTAGCTTTCCAACTTGGATTTTAACTTGAAATTATAAATTTGTGATCTTACAATTTCAATTCTTGCACCAAATAACTGTCGAATATTTAAGGTGAGTTGTTTGCGGTTAGGTGCATGCACACCTTATTATTTGTTTCTGTCCAATTAGTATAATCATTATTGTTAGCCTTTCCTTATTGTGACATGCAACTAGAATCACAACTCTAATCAGTGGGAAAGCTAAAATTTATTACTAAATTCAATATTGTTTTTCTTAAGGTGTTATGCTTGTTGATTTCCCCATTTTGGTTTATATTGAACTGACTGAATCTGGATCTAACACTTGAAAGCCTGAAAAAGAAATTTCTATTCAGTTGCCAAAAGTTAGGGGGACATTTTACATGTAAACTATATAATTACAAACAAGCTCCATAAAAAAGTTTAGCCATTGGAACTTTGTAAGAATTAAGGATCATGTAATCAGTTTACTAATATCAAATCTATAGGACAACTTCAATGTTTAATACAGAAAGTGTTACATTGCATACTTTAAAAAATAGATTGTAAATCACAAAATTCGAATCAAACTAAATCATAAAATGAAACTAATCATTTCAATTAAAAATTAATTTAAACTTAATTGATGTCACCAAAAAACCCCACCCTGAAGTTTAGAGAGTTCCAGTAACTTTACTGGGAGATCCAAATATTGTACCGTGTTCTTTATGAGTTAGAGGTACAGGCACGTTCATGTCAGTTTTATGAAAATATAAAAAATATTTAGCAATTGTGCCTAACTTTGGTAGATTTGTAGGCATGCTATAGTCGAAGAGTTAGCATTGCTTGAAGCAAGAGTCCACACATGCTCGCGAAATGAAACAGAGCTAGAGAAATGCTTGGAAGAGTGGAGAAACTTAAAGTTTGATGTCACAGGTTCAGTATGTGATGTATCTTCTCGTGAAGAGCGGGAAAAACTAATGAAAAGTGTCTCTTCCATTTTCCATGGAAAGCTAAATATTTTTGTAAGTGCTAGCAATTTTCTCTTAATTAATGCCATAATTATAAAGAAGGGTCAATTGTGGATAGACCCACTGTGGTATCATTGTTCTGAACTTAGTACCCCTCTAGTTTTTTCTTTGCAGATAGACCCATAAGTGAATCTTTTTTTACTCTTTTACCTTCAAGGGTCTATTTGTCATAAAAACACATTTCTCTTTATTTGTGGGTAAAGAGTCGAAAAATTTCGTTCAGGGGCTATCTGCAACAATAAAACTAGAGGGGGTAGTAAATAAATTCAGACACTAGAAGTGGTCTATCTGCAATTAACCCTATCAACTATAGTAATCAGCCAAAACTTTAGGAAGGGATGGACTTAACAGGACATATCTATTCTTCTTTCTTTAATTTGTTGTACACTCGTAGCTAATTATTTTTCTGCGGCTAGATTAATAATGCAGGAACATTTATTACTAAGCCAGTTGTGGATTGCACAGCAGAAGATTATTCATTCATCATGTCTACAAACTTTGAGTCAGCTTTTCATTTAAGCCAGCTAGCTCACCCTCTTCTTAAGGCATCCAAGCGAGGAAACGTCGTATTAATCTCTTCAATTGCTGGTACTGTAGCATTACCCGGTCTTTCCATTTATTCAGCAAGTAAAGGTATTTCTAATAAACCCCTGTTCAAGATTATAAGTTCATACTAAACTTGATAATCATTATTTATGTTTACTTCTGATTCGGCATAGGAGCAATGAACCAACTCACTAAGAATCTGGCATGTGAGTGGGCAAATGACAATATTCGAACTAATTGTATTGCACCTGGAGGCATTTTGACCCCAATGGTACAACCTGTAAGTTTCATGAATATCTTGCTTCTTCAAGTTCTATCTGTTTGTTATGTTTGAAATGGATAACAAGGAAGAAGCAAATTTACACACTATGATAATTCCAATTCAAAACATAGTGATAAAGACGGTGGTATTAGGGGAATCTCTCCTTGGACCCATTAATGGGAATCTCTGAACTTCTAAAAGAAGAATAGCTCATCTTTCATGAATCAATGCCTCAAAGGCTCTCAAATATTAACAATAGTTTTCACCTACATTTGTTAACTAACTATGATGTACTACCTGACTTTCATTTGTGAGATAATAGAATTTGACCAAATATAAGTCAGACAAAGAAAATTTAGGGGGAATTTTAGTGTAATGACTTTATTACCTCATTTTCTATTCAAATAAGTACACTCAACGCAATCATGATGCAACATCACATCCACCACCTGAAACCCAATTTTTTCACTTACTGAACCCCTTAACATTGTTATCTAACTAGATATTTGATGCTGAATATATCTGACATTGAGTCGGATGACTAACCTCTGCTTGGTAAGTAGATGGACGAACGAAGTTCACACGGATACTTGTTCCTTCCAATCCTTAAGTTGCCAATTGATCGTTTTGTGATTTTGTTCTTTTGTTTCTTTTGTTTCTTCTGTATTGTCTCGGTGCAGTTGTTGCTTCTGTATGTGGTAATATTTACTTGTATCTTTTGGCTTTTTCATCAAATTCTTATTAAAGACACACGATAGTTATCCACCATGTCACTCAAAAGGATTAGGGTTGGGTCTATCTACTACAATAGAACTATCAATGGTCTATCCGCAATTGGGCGATACTATAAGGGGTCTAACCACAATTAGAAAATCTGACATTCTGACGTCAATAATTTTTTTTATAACAGTTGATGAATGATGAAATTGAAAGAAAAATAGCTGCTAGTGTTCCTCTTGCGCGAATGGGAGAGCCAGAGGAGGTAGCATCTCTTGCAGCATTTCTTTGCTTGCCTGCTGCTTCTTACATTACAGGTCAAATAATATCTGTGGATGGAGGTTTTACAGTACTTGGTTGAAAGAATTACAGTTTGATTTTTCACTGCTCAACTTTCTGTCTAGTTCTATAAGGAAATGTTGTAATCTGAATTCCATATTTTTCCGGCATGAGATGCCAGGACTTTGCATTATATACAAGCTAGAGTTTGTTTTGTAAAACTACTATAATCGAGCTAGAGTTGAATTCTTGAGAAGATTGAGAGTTGAAACCTTCAGTCTGGTGCACTTATTTTTGAAAACGTAGAATGTTGCTTCGAAGGACCATTTACCGTTGCACCATTTGTGATCGTATTAGTAATTGAGCCAACGAACAGGACATGTGGGGTGTACAGGGAGATAAAATTCAACACAGCCTGTGCATTGTCAATTATTACTATCAATCTTAGAAAATTGCTCATTAATAAATGTCTGCAAAGGTGGAAGTCTGGAAGAGGTTGGACATTCCAATAACAGGATCAGTTTGCAATCTTATTTCTCAAACTGAAGGAGAGAAGCTAACGGAAAACGCTTTGTTTTTGTTCAATGGAAAACTTAATATCTTTGTAAGTGGTGCGCTCATATTCTACTATTAAATAAAAACCTGATTTGCATCTTATAAATCAAAGTAGTATAGTTATAAATTAATGTATTATAGTGTTAGATAGCGACTAATTAATTATACATACTCTATAATCAGCCTTATAAGCTATGATTAATTACATTCCGATACCCTGAGTTATGGTGAAATGACAAGGGTGACTTTGAACTCCGCATATCTACTGATTGTAATTACACAAGCGATTCTGGAACTTGACAACAGGTTAACAACATTTGTTTTTTTTTGCTGATTTGGAGTCAGGTTGGATGTTGATTAGCGTTTCCAACCGGGTTTTCTACGCTATCACAACCGGGTTTTCTACGCTCACCCGAATAACGTTTACACCTCATAATACGGTTTTCTAGTTCACCGAAAACTTTACAACTTACACACTTGCAAATACACTTCACACCCTCTAAGTATTAGCCTAGCCCGTGTCACCTTCCTCAAGTGTTCGGAATTACCACCTCTCACTAGACTTTACTACCGACCCCACTCCTCTTGGAACTAACCCCGTCTCTCACCACACACTTCTCTCGGTGTACAAGTGTAATACAATGTGCAACTCACAATAAAGCTCAATCACAATAAAATGTTCTCTAATTGGATGAGAACTCAATGTAAGCTCAATCTCATAAATCACAAACCCACAACCCAGTATATGATGTATGAGATCCTACAAGCTCAAATAGGGTGTGTGTGATAAAATGAGTATAAATAAAATCTAACTCAATTAGCAAACTAGCAATAATAAGAATATGAAAATCAATAATAAAATTGCTAGAGAAAAGAGTTAGAAAAACTTATCTATAAACACGAAGGAGGATGAAGAAGGTTGAGGATGAATTCCTCAATTCACGATGCATGTTTCCTCTTTGTAAACACAAACACAAACACTTAAACAATCTTTTAAACACTTTTAAACTCTTGTTAAAACCCTCTTGAATGATTTTTCTGATGAAAACAATAGGGGTTTATATAGGATGAAAATCAAGGCACAAAACCCAAACAAATCCAGCAAAAAGAAAAAAAACAAAAGACTGGAAAAACTAACCGTTGGGCCGTCAGTTGACTGATCAGTCGACTGATGAGCTGGCCATTGTAGGCATTTTCTAGCTCATCAGTCGACTGACGATATTTATCAGTCGACTGATGGGTCATCAATCGACTGGTCAGTCGACCAAAATAAAACAGAAACTTTTGACTATTCCAAGCGTTGTCTTCGGTCGACTGAACACATTCATTAGTCGACTGATAACGTGATATCAACCTGTTTTAAATAGTAAAAACCAAATTTGAAGAGCCTTAAAAAATAGTGAATAAATTCCAAAAAATGTTAAACTTTGAAAAAAATTTATAAACATGAATATGAACATGTTGGAAAAGGAATTTTTTAATTTGTTCTTATCATTTGTGAAATCTGAAAAATATTCAAAAACACTAAAATACATGTGTTTATAAACATGTTGATTTTGACATTTAGCTCAAGTCAAGTTTTAAAAACTTGTGTAATGTTTATATGGACATAATAAAAGATGTTAATAAAGTTTGTATAGTCCAAAGCATATTAAAACATATTTTGCATAAAAACACCTATATTTGAGAAAATTCACAAATGAAATGTGTGTGTATATTTGAGCTTATAGAATTAACACACATTATATAAACCCTAAACTTAATTTACCTAAGCTTGATAGATCTTCATTGTAGTTTGTCTTGGTAAACATGGAAGAAGCTTGAACTTAGATCTTGACTAGTATGCATAGGCTTCATTGCACTATTCCACCAATCCTCCATTTAATGTGATCGTGTAGGCTCAATTCATCCAACCTCCAACTTATTATTTGTCTAGAATACCTAATAAGAAAATATAAACACTAGATAAATAATATTAGGAATTGTTTGTAATCATCAAAACAAGATTAAAAGATGTAGGCTCATAACATGAGACCTAACAATCTCCCCCTTTTTGATGATGACAAACAATCTACACAAAGAGTATATAAAATATACAATAAAGCAATGCTCTTAAAATATACTCACAATCCACTTGTTTCTTCCCCTTTGGCAATATCAAAATGGGAAAAAAAAAGAGAGCGAAAGCTCCTTCTATCAATAAACACGGGTGAGTATAAAACATAAGAAGATATAGGTATTGCTCCCCGTATCAAAATGCTATATGGAAATATGCAATTATGAACATGGCAAACATATGTGAGCAAGTATAGATAAAAGTATGCTAAACACCACTCACATACAAGACCAAGTGAACACTCATATGTGTATCATTAATACAAGGTGTCACAAGGGTCTAACACAAAGATATATATCTATATGATATATCAAAAATAATAACAAATCCTAAAAATAAAAATCAAAGATTAAAAATCACAAATCAAGAATTATATGATTTGTCAATAAAACCAAAAGAAAATTCATAAGTCATCAAACCATAAATCATGATTGATTGAGAATATATAGAAATACATTATTATGAGAATGATGTCTCAATACATGAAAAGCAAAGTATAAGTTTATGAAAACTTATGAAAGCCAAAATCTTATTCATGAAAAATTAAAAAAAATAAAAATGATATCAAAAAGAGACCAAATGAGAATTCATAAAAGGCATAAAGTATCATTTTAACAAAAATAAGATGATTGAGCAAATACATGATTCAAATGACAATCATACTCAAACCATAAAAAACATTCTAAGCAAAGATGTTAGGCAAAGATGTCCACTATAAAATATTTTGTATCAATATAGATAATGGACACATCTTTCCTATATACATGATCACAAAGAAAATTTGTCAAAACATTTATAAGTTTTACATAAAAGATCAATATACTCATTTTCGATAAGAACAAAAATAAAAAACTTGTTTCAACCCATATGAATGCCCGGTGAGCATGACATGAAGTGAAAGATCAATAGGGGGGGGGGGGTTGCTAAAACATAACCCTCTCATATGCAAATACAAAACAAAGTATATAAAAAATTGTTTGATCAATAAAAGAAATATTCTTTGTAAAACTTGATCAAAATATATAAGGAATACATTATAAACCACAAATAGATGATTCATAAGCTCAAACACATAAATATCATCAAGAGTGTTTTATAATGATCCCATAAACATAAACACATTGTTAAAATAATTGAAAACATGGTATATTAATAAAAGTGATGTTTTAACATAGAAAAATCATCTTGATAAAAATTGTATCAATCCATAAAGGATAAAAACATGAAAAATCTATAAAAGAGAATCATGAAAAAAATATGAATGGTAATTTTGCAAATCAAACACCAAGAATGAAATTGTTTTCAAATTTTTTTTTTAAAAAAAATTGTCTTTAAGAACATGAAAAAACTAAAATAAAGCTAAAAATTTGTTCTTAAATAATAAATTTATTTTGGTACCCAATTACTCTTGGTACCTAGGAGTCTAGGGATATGACCACTATCATTAAAGCTTAAAGCCCTAGGGTTATGATCCCTTTTGGGCACATTTTGTGCACAGATCCGGTCATAGCAAGAATTATGCAAATGACACATTCGATTGTAATAAGTGCAATGAAGAGACTGTATTTGTTTATGTTGACCATGTGGATGTGCACGTGGAACATTTGCAAATAAAGGTGAATTATTTTAAGCTTTTTGCAAATGTGGAATACTTTTAAACATGGGTCTATTTGGAACATTTTGCAACATAGAAGCTTTCTGCAAATCATAACAAAAATTTTTAAGATGTCCAAATCTACCACAAACATTACAATTAAACACATGTGATATTTTTAGAATCATTTGGCAAAAGAGAATTCCTTTTTAAATCAAAACAATACTTGGCCAAATGACCAAAACGACCACAAAATTCATACTTATACATATGAGCAAGTTTATGATTATCACTATGTGTGTGTACATATGTATGAGATGGAGAAGCTTGATGGGATGCACAAACATGATTTGGCTTGTTAGGCTTTTGTGCATTATAACAAAATTTAGCAATATGGTCTTTACGACCGCAAATTGAACACTTGTAAATTTTGTTATACTTGTGTGCATAGTGAATAGGTTTATTGGAAATATTTTTGTGGGACTTTGCACACAAGTCCATAAGCTTGTTGTTATTAACAATGTAAGTTTTTAATGTTGAATCTAAAGTGGATATTCTATTTCTAACTTGATTCAACTCATCATTTTTCACACAAGCATTTTTATTAGAAGTAGAACATGCATGATCAAGTTTGAAAGAAGTAAACTCTTTTCTAATGTTCTCAACTTCTAATATAGCATCACATTTAGCATGAAACAAACTAGCATTTTCTAATTTTAATTTTTCATTGCATTCTTTAAGTTTTACATTTTCATTTGTAATGAGATCAAATTTAGTGGCTAGTGTTTCATAAGAGCATTTTATTTCGACATGCTTGCTTTTTAAGTTAATGTAGCTACGTTACAATTTATTATAATAATGCATCAGTAATTCATAGCCATGTGCGAGTTCATCAATAGTAAGTTCATTTTCGTTATTGGACTCACATACCTCACTAGAGCTATCGCCTAGTGACCGTGTGCATGATGAGGCTCCTTGTGAACTTGAAGAGGGAACCGCCAAAGATCGTCGGACCGCCTCCAAGTTCCCTTCCTGTGCTTCAAATAATTTCTAAATTGTATAAGCACTATCAAAATAAGCAAGTTCGTTAGAAATACATGGTCCAAAAGCATTGTGCATAAATTCTAACACTAACTTGTTCTTTGTAAATATTTTCTTGTCATGATTGCTCCACTTGGATTTCTCCAACGTGGGCACAATATAAGCATTGTCAATTACTTCCCATAAATCTATATTTCTAGATTCAAGAAAAAATTTGAATCTACAACATCATTGTTCATAAAGGAAGTTACTATATCTAGGAGCAACATTTATATCGTAGCCTACACCGAACATATCCATAATATATGACCAAGCGAATTAAATAATATCAAAACAAGATTAGCAACAATATTAAAGAATAAGGGATCTTTAACTCAAGGTGGTTAAACCTCAAATCAAAGAGCACCAAGCTCCGATACCAATTAAAAATACCCTAAAGGGGAGGTGAATAGGGTTATTGCTAATCTTATTAGATATTAATGCCGATTAAAAGTTATCAACAAATATATCCTAACAATCTTGATATTCAATTTAATATATGCAATGATATATGAACAAGAGTAAATAAACACAAATGATAGTGCGCAAAAGACAAACACAAACACAAGATATGATCACGGAGTTCGGTCCCTACGACCTACGTCTCCGCTCCTCATCTCGAGGAGATCTCCACTATCACAACCGGGTTTTCTACGCTCAACCGAATAACGTTTATACCTCACAGTACGGTTTTCTAGTTCACCAAAAAATTTACAACTTACACACTTGTAAATACACTTTGTTGGCCTTCTTATTTTGATGATGATTTACAAACAATTTACTACTAATGTTGTTTGTCTAGTATTTGTGTATTCCTATGTATTGTAGACAAACAACGTGGTTGGAGGATGGATGGAATAGAGCTTCAACGATGATATCCAAAGGAGGTTGGCGGAATGTCGGGTTGAAGCCTATACAATTCAAGTTAAAGATCAAGTTCAAGATTCATCCGCAAGTGTACCAAGTCAAGCTAAATTGAAGATCAAGATTGCTTGGGTAATGTAGTTTTAGATTTTATATTATGTGTGTTATATACTCTAAGCTCAATATCTATACACACACATTTATTGATTTCTTTGTATATATATAGTTATTTATATATACACAAGTTTTGGTTTCTATATATATATATAGTTTTATATATATACATATACGTTTTTGGTTTAATAGTTTTCGAGTTTATATATGAAACAAATGAATAGAATTGAAAAATACTATTTTGTTTCACGTTTATATGCCTATATATGATTTCACCTTTAACAAGCTTATATTTAATGAAATCATATTTAGTGTTTTGAATATATTGCATAGAATATGCAATTTTATGAAAATATTGTATTTCTAGGTTATAGACTTCATAACAACATGTTATATCTTTTATCAAGTCTATACAATCATTTCATAAGGTTTCAAAATGTTGTTTAAGTCAAAATATCAAAATATCAATTTTCAGGTTTTCATGTTTTGGACTATTTTGTAAAATGATGATATTTTTCATTTGGGAAGTCCTTTTTCGAAACCAGTCATTGTAGCATGTTTATTATCATGTCTACAATCATTCCCCAAAGTTTTACATTTTTTGGAATTTATTTGATATTTTTAAACAGCGTTTTAAAACCAGATATACAGTTTTTTGAGTATCAGTATTCGGTCGACCGCACCGGTCGACCGAACCTGAGGTCAAAAGTTCACTGGGCTGACAGACGTCTGTCGGTCGACCGGTACGGTCGACCGATGAAAATTTTCGGTCGACCGACGAATTTTCCGGTCGACCGACGAGTATTCTCTCAGCTTCCAACGGCTAGTTTTTTGACCGTTGCATTGGGGCTGTTCATTCGTTAGTATTTTTCCAGAGAGTCATCGGTCGACCGACAGAATTTCCGGTCGACCGACGTTAGTCCGGAAAGTTTTCTTCGTGTTTTTGTTTTCATCGGTCGACCGACGGGATTTTCGGTCGACCGACAATGTGACCGTTGGACTTCTAACGGCTATTTCTGAGCTGTTTCTCTGGGGGCTGTTTTGTCATTTGGCTTGGGGGCTTTGGCTGAGCTTTGAGTGGGTATATATACCCCATTGCTGATGTCTTTTCAAATTAGTCAAGAGAGTTTTAAAACAAGTTTAAGAAAGTTTTTAATCAAATGTTTATGTTTTGTTTAAAAGAGTTTAAGAGTTTGTTTGAGTTTAGTTTGTGAAGCAAATTTCACAAGAGCAAAGAGGAGATCATTCTTTGGTGTTT
This sequence comes from Asparagus officinalis, assembly GCF_001876935.1. Lineage (NCBI taxonomy): Eukaryota > Viridiplantae > Streptophyta > Magnoliopsida > Asparagales > Asparagaceae > Asparagus > Asparagus officinalis. The sequence goes on along the minus strand of NC_033800.1, from coordinate 2,189,382 downwards.
GGGCATTCAACTCATCTCTCTCTCACTCTTGATCTATAGAGAAGTTTTCCTTAAACTCAATTCTAGCTATTTATTGTTTTGATCTTAATTTCCATAAGCTAGATTTATATATTGAGTTTAATTGTTTTATTGATACTCTTTGTTCACACACAACCTATTGAGCTTATTGTATTTACATTCATAGTATAATACATTGTCTATATCTCTTTGTTAGGATATATCTTATTGTTTATATATCCTTGCATATATTTCTATCATATAGGATATATCACCTTGTGTATATTGCATATTCTTGCACTTAACTCTTTGTATATCTATCTTGCAAGAATATAGTTGTTAATTAATTTTAATTGGCATTTAATCGGATTAGATTAGCATAAGACCCTAATCACCCCCCCTCTAGGGTCTAACAATTGGTATCAGAGCTTGGTGCTCTTTGATTTAAGGTCTAATCGCCTTGAGTTAAAGATCTAAGTTAGCTTATTGTGCTAATCTAATTTTGAGCTTTATTTGTATCTTGCTTGCCTTTTATATTATGGATATGCATGGTTTAGGTTATGCCATTAATATTGCTCCTAGATTAGATAATTTTCCCTATGCCCAATGGTGTGTTAGATTTAAACTTTTTGTTCAATCTAAACACTTTGATTTATGGGAAATTATAGATGATGCTTATATTGTGCCCATTTTGGAGAAATCCAAGTGGGATAAGAATGATCATCGTATGTTTACAATGAACAATATTTTGTTAGAATATTTGCTAAATGCTTTTAATTCATCTATGTCTAACAAGTTTGTTCATTTTGATAGTGCTTACAAAGTTTGGAAATTTATAGAAGCACATCAAGGGGACTTGGAGGCGATCCAACAAGCTTTGGCGGATCCGGCTTCAAGTTCATGTGGAGCGTCATGCACACGTGCACTAGGCGATAGCCCTAGTGAGGTTTGCGAGTTCGAACCCGATAATGATTTATCTAGTGATGAACTTGCTTGTGCTAGTGAAAAATTATTGCATGCCTTTAACAAATTGCAAAATGATTTCATTAATTTACAAAGCAAGCATGTAGAACTTATATCCGATCATGAGAAGCTAGCTTCCAATTTTGATATCATTTCCAAAGAAAATGTTGCTCTTAAAGAAAGTAATGATATGTTAAAATTGGAAAATGAGAAATTATCATCATCCATTTCTAGCTTATCTCATGCTAAGATTGATGCCATGTTAGAAGTAGAGAACATAAAGAATGATACAGCTTCTTTTATAAATAACTATTTATGTTCTACTTCTAAAAATGCATATGTGCCTAAAAATGAAGATTTGAATCTTATGAAAAATAGTATTTCATCTTTAGATTCAACTTTGAAAATATGCATTAATAATCATAAGAGGCTTATGGACATGTGTGCCAAGACTAAGTCAAAATCATCCACTCATTATGCACACATGTATAGCAAAACTTATAAGTGTTCTATTTGCGGCCGTCAAGGTCATTTAGCTAAGTTTTGTTATGATGCACACAAACATAAGAATTCTAATGTTCCTTGTGCATCTTATGTAGCTTCTTCATCTTGTACACTTACACATTCACATGCTCATTCTCACAAAGTTCATCATAAGCATGCTAGTGTGTTCAAGTGTGATTATTGTGGTCGTTTTGGTCATTTGGCCAAATATTGCTTTGATTTGAAAAGAAAATCTCATTTGACAAATGCTTCCAATAGACCACATGTTTTTAAATGTGATGTTTGTGGTAGGTTTGGACATCTTGTAAAATTTTGTTTTGATATACAAAAAGCTTCTAAATTACAATATGTTCCAAATAGACCATTGTTTAAGAATGTTTCTCATTTGCAAAATAATTTTAAAAGAAAATCCTTATTTGCAAATGATTCCCGTGCACGATTTTATGTTTGGATATCTTGCTAAATTTTTTTTTGATTTGCAAAATACTCCAAATTTGCAATTTGCTCCAAAAAGACCACCTTTGTTTAATAATGTTTCTCATTTGCAAAATAATTTTAAAAGAAAATCCTTATTTGCAAATGATTCCCGTGCACGAGCTAATGGTCCACAAAAATAAATGGATCTCTTTCATTGCACAAATTGCAATCGGAAGGGTCATTTGAATGAATATTGTTTTGACCATGTTAGTGCACCATATGTGCCTAAGAGGGTTCATAACCCTAGGGCCTTGAGCTTAAATGATAGGGGTCATGTCCCTAAATCTTTTGGTACCAAGAGTTCTTGGGTACCAAAACAAATTTGATTTTCAAACTAAGAATTTTAATGTTCTTATCCTTCTTTATCTTGGTTTTGAAAGTTATGCTTTAAAATCTTTTGGTTATGAAAACAATTTTTCTTGTATAAAATCTTTTGTTTTCATGATTATTATTTTTGTTTGATGAGAGGACTATGTTTATATAACCCTCCGGAGTTATTGGGTGTTTATTCCCAACCATTGTTTACCGGGTGCTAAAAATGTTCATATGGGTTGATACTAGCTCTAGAGCTAGATATAGTTGCCTCTCTTGATTTTTGAATCAATGATGATTTGATTTTACATTTTTGGATTTAAACTTTGATTTATGATTTCTCTCAGTTGATTTGTTTTCATTTGAAAACTATTTGCATGATTCTCATGTTTTCTCCCTTTGGATTTCATAAATCTATTTTTTTATACATAGTTTTAGGCTTGTATTTTGAGACACCTAGTTATTGTGACATATCATTATGTGTTCTTATTATCTTGTTTGAATGTGAGTGATTGTTAGCATACCTTTTATGCTTGCTCACATGTTTGCCATGATCTTTTATTGCATATATTTTATATGGCATTTTGATAGGGGGAGCTATTCCCTATTCTATGTTTGTTTTTATACTCACCTATGCTTATTGATAGGGGGAGCTTTTGCTCTCTTAATTCTTTTGTCCCCTTTTTGATGTTGTCAAAGGGGGAGAAATATTGTGAGTATATGTATATTCTTTTTTGTTTATATGCATGTGAATTGTAATTTATATATTCACATTTCCTTTCATGCATATATCATTTTTGTAAATTGTTTGTCATCATCAAAAAGGGGGAGATTGTTGGCCTTCTTATTTTGATGATGATTTACAAACAATTTACTACTAATGTTGTTTGTCTAGTATTTGTGTATTCCTATGTATTGTAGACAAACAACATTGTTGGAGGATGGATGGAATAGCGCTTCAACGACGATATCAAATGGAGGTTGGCGGAATGTCGGTGAAGCCTTGCAATTCAAGTTAAANTTCATCCGCAAGTGTACCAAGTCAAGCTAAATTGAAGATCAAGATTGCTTGGGTAATGTAGTTTTAGATTTTATATTATGTGTGTTATATACTCTAAGCTCAATATCTATACACACACATTTATTGATTTCTTTGTATATATATAGTTATATATATATATACACAAGTTTTGGTTTCTATATATATATATATAGTTTTATATATACATATACGTCTTTTGTTTTATAGTTTTCGAGTTTATATATGAAACAAATGCATAGAATTGGAAAATACTATTTTGTTTCATGCTTATATGTATATATATGATTTCAGTTATACATGTTTTACTAAGTCTATAAAATCATTTTGTAAAGTTTCAAAATTTGGTTTAGGTCAAAACATCAAACTCATGTGTTTATATTTTCATGTTTTGGACTATTTTGTAAAATGATGATATTTTTCTTTTGGGAAGTCCTTTTTCGAAACCAGTCGTTGTAGCATGTTTATTATCATGTCTATAATCATTCCCCAAAGTTTTACATTTTTCTGAATTTATTTGATATTTTTAAACAGGGTTTTAAAATCAGCAAAACAGTTTTTGAATATGTCAGATTTCGGTCGACCGCACCGGTCGACCGAACCTGAGTTCATATGCTCACTGGGCGACAGAGAGTCTGTCGGTCGACCGGTCCGGTCGACCGAAAGCTCCATCGGTCGACCGCACCGGTCGACCGAAGATGTCAGCTTGTGGTTTCTCGTTTTCGACCTGGATAACGGTCGACCGAATTTTCCGTCGGTCGACCGAACTTTTCCATCGGTCGACCGACAGAATTTCCGGTCGACCGACGATGGCTTTTACTGTTTCCAACGGCTAGTTTTTGTACCGTTGGCTGGGTCTTTTGGTCTTTTGTTTTGGGTGTTTTTGGCTGAGCTTTGAGTGGGTATATATACCCCATTGCTGATGTCTTTTCAAACTGATTAAGAGAGTTTTAAAAACAAGTTTAAGAAAGTTTTAAACAAGGGTTTGAGTTTGTTTAGTTTGTTTTTGGGGTTTGCTGTTACAAAGAGGAGTTTGCATCACCAGTTGAGGATTTCATCCTCAAAATCTTCTCATCCTCTCTTTGTGTTTATAGAGAAGTTTTCTAACTCTTTTCCCTAGCAATTTCATTATTGATTTATCATATATTAATTATTGCTAGTTTGCTATTTGAGTTAGATTTCATTTTACTCATTGTTACACACACCCACATTGAGCTTTTAGTATTTACATACATAGTATAGTTGGGTGGTGAGAGTTTGTAACTTTGAGTTGTGCTTTCATTGTGTTCTCATCTATTGTAGAGAACAAATTTATATTTGTTACATTGTGAGTGTGTAGTGAGGTTTTCGGTGAGCTAGAAACCGAGTGTGTAGTGAGGTTTTTGGTGAGCTAGAAACCGAGTGTGAGGAGTGACGTTGATCGGTGAGCGTTGAAAACCGATACTGTGAGGTGTAAACGTTGTTCGGGTGAACGTAGAAAACCCGGTTGATAGTGGATTTCTCCCCGGGAGTGGGGAGCGGAGACGTAGGACGGAAGGTCCGAACTCCGTGATCATCTTTGTGTGTTTGTGATTGTCTTGGCGTCTCACTTGTGCTTATTGTTCATATCACTCTTGTCGCCATATCTATTGTTCACATTGTCCACTATCTTGTTTATCTTGTTTATGTTTATATCACCCTTAATTTATATATCCTTGCATATATATTTCATCATATAGGATATATCACTTTGTGTATATTGCTTATTCTTGCTTATGACTCTTGTATATCTATCTTGCAAGAATACAACTTGTTAATTAATTTTAATTGGCATTTAATCGGATTAGATTAGCATAAGACCCTAATCACCCCCCCCCTCTAGGGTCTAACACACTTTACACCCTCTAAGTGTTGGCCTAGCCCGTATCACCTTCCTCAAGTGTTCGGAATTACTATCTCTCACTAGGTTTTACTACCGACCCCACTCCTCTTGCAACCGACCCTGTCTCTCACCACACACTTCTCTCGGTGTAAAAGTGTAATAGAATATGCAACTCACAATAAAGCTTAATTATAATAAAATATTCTCTAATTAGATGAGAACTCAATGTAAGCTCAATCTTATAAATCACAAACCCACAACCCAATATATGATGTATGAAATCCTACAATCTCAAATAGGATGAGTATAAATAAAATCTAACTCAATTAGCAAATTAGCAATAATAAGAATATGAAAATCAATAATAAAATTGCTAGAGAAAAGAGTTAGAAAAACTTCTCTATTAGCAATAATAAGAATATGAAAATCAATAATAAAATTGCTAGAGAAAAGAGTTAGAAAAACTTCTCTATATATATACAAAGGAGGATGAAGAAGATTGAGGATGAATTCCTCAATTCACAATGCAAGCTTCCTATTTGTAAACACAAACAATTAAACAATCTTTTAAACACTTTTAAACTCTTGTTAAAACCCTCTTGAATGATTTTTCTGATGAGAATAATAGGGGTTTATATAGGATGAAAACCAAGGCACAAAACCCAAACAAATCCACCAAAAAGACAAAAAAACAGAAGGCTGGAAAAACTAGTCGTTGGGTCGTGAGTCGACTGATGAGCTGATCATTATAGGCATTTTCCAGCTTATCAGTCAACTAATAGGTCATCAGTCAACTAATAGGTCATCAGTCAACTGGACAGTCGACCAAAATAAAACAAAAACTTTTGACTATTCCAAGCGTTTTTTTAGTCGACTGAACACATTCATCAGTCGACTGATAACGTGATATCAGCCTGTTTTAAATAGTAAAAACCAACTTTGAAGAGCCTTAAAAAATAGTAAATAAATTCTAAAAATGTAAAACTTTGGGAAAAAGTTTATAAACATGAATATGAACATATTAGAAAAGGAATTTTTCAATTTGCTTTTATCATTTGTGAAATCTCAAAAATATTCAAAAACACTAAAATACATGTGTTTATAAACATGTTGATTTTGACATTTAGCTCAAGTCAAGTTTTAAAAACTTGTGTAATGTTTATATGGACATAATAAAAGATGTTAATAAAGTTTGTATAGTCCAAAGCATATTAAAACATATTTTGTATAAAAACACCTATATTTGAGAAAATTCACAAATAAAATGTGTGTGTATATTTGGGCTTATAGAATTAACACACATTATATAAACCCTAAACTTAATTTATCCAAGCTTGATAGATCTTCATTGTAGCTTGTCTTGGTAAACATGGAAGAAGCTTGAACTTGGATTTTGACTAGTATGCATAGGCTTCATTGCACTATTATGCCAATCCTCCATTTGATGTGATCGTGTAGGCTCAATCCATCCAACCTCTAACTTATTGTTTGTCTAGAATACCTAATAAAAAATATAAATACTAGACAAATAATATTAGGAATTATTTGTAATCATCAAAACAAGATTAGAAGATGTAAGCTCATAACATGAGACCTAACAGAATGAAATGTAGAATTCTTAGTCAAATGGATCGCACTCTGACTATCGCTGTGCAGAACATTCTTCTCCTATTTGAATCACAGCGCTGTTAACAAATCCTGAAGCCATATCATCTCCTTACTGGCTTCAGTCACTGCTACATACTCAGCTTCTGTAGTGGATAAAGTGACAATCTTCTGTATCTGTGACATCCAACTAACAGGTGTAGTTTCGACAGTGAATACATAGCTGGTGGTGCTTCTTTGGTGATCAACTTCACCGTCGAAGTATGCATCTATGTACCCTTACACTTCCACCTCTCCCTTACCAAAGTGCAAATACTTCTGTGTGGTGCCTCACAGATACCTCAGAATCCACTTGACCGCTTCTCAATGAGTTTTTTCTGGATTCGTCATAAACCGACTGACCACTCTCACTACATAGCCAAAGTCTAATCTCGTACAGACCATTGCCTACATTAAACTTCCGATAGCTGAGGCGTAAGGGAACTTAGCCATACTTTCTTTTTTTTTCTTTTGACTAAGGAGACTGATCCTTCGATAGGAGAAAATGGCTGGCCAATGGTGTGCTCACTGGCTTGGCGTCGCCCATGTTGAACCTTTGCAAAACACGGTTGATGTACTCCGTCTGAGATAACCGCAATAGACATCTCTTCTTATCTCTCGTGATTTGCATTCCAAGGATTTTCTTCGTTGGACCCAAATCATTCATGTCAAACTCCTTTGACAGCTGCTGCTTCAAACTCCTGATATTCTCCATATCTACACCTGCAACCAACATATCATCAATATACAACAATAGGATGATATAACTGGACCGATATCTTTTGAAGTAGCAACAGTGGTCGGCGTTACACTTCTGAAAACCTTCCTTGTGCATAAAGCCGTCAAACTTTCTGTACCACTACCTTGGGGTTTGTTTTAGGCCATACAAGCTCTTCTTGAGTCTGCACACCAGGTTCTTCTTCTTTTCTTCTAAAAAATCTTCTGGCTGGTACATGTATATCTTTTCTTCTAGATCTCCATGAATAAACGCTATCTTCACGTCCAACTGCTCGAGATGAAGATCTTCAATTGCTATAATACTCATCACTGTCCTGATAGTATTTAGCTTCATCACGAGAGCAAACATATCAGTGTAGTCAATTCCTTCCTTCTGCTAGAATCCTTTGATAACTAGCCGAGCTTTATATCTTCTGGAGCCGTTCTGCTCCTCTTTCACCCGGTACACCCATTTGTTATGGAGGGCCTTCTTACCCATGGGTAACTCAGGTAGTTCTCACGTCTGGTTTGAGATGAGAGACTTCATCTCATCTTTCATGGCAAGCTCCCACTTGTTCGCATCTCCACCCTGACAAGATTCATCAGGCTTCCCACCATCTGTCAGCAACAGATAGTTTATATATCTTCTGTTGGGCACAGGAGGTCGAGAAGATCTTCTAAATATTAGAGCTGGTGCGTCGGGGTTCTGCGCACCGTTCTGTCCAACATGCTCTTTTGGCTGAGGACCTTCTGCATTGGGTTTTTTCGAGAGGTTACTCGGGATATCATCTGCATCTACAAATATTGACTCACTCTCTGAGTCATCTATTTTATGCATGTCCTTGTACATCACCTTTTCGCTGAATATCACATCTGTGCTCCTAATCACCTTCTTGTTTTCGTTGTCCCAAATACGGTAGCCGAACTCATCTTCACCATAATCGATGAAAGTATATTTTTTTGACTTGGGATAAAGCTTATTCCTGCCTTGATCACTAATATGCACATAAGCTACACAACCAAAAATTTTAAGATGTGAGAGTTTTACCTCTTTTCCGCATCATACCACTTCTTGTATTCTGTGCTCCAATGGAACCGATGGACCTCGGTTGATCAAGTAAGCTACTGTGTTGATTGCTTCTTCCCAGAACTGCTTCGGTAGGCCTGACTGTATCCGAATGTTTCTGGCTCTTTCTGTCAACGTTTAGTTCATCCGCTTAGTTATACTATTTTGTTGAGGCGTACCGAGCACGGCTCTCTCCATTCTGATCCTGTGCTCATAGCAGAACTTTTTGAATCCGATGTCTTCATACTCACCGCCATTGTCAGTCCTAAGCTTCTTTATTCTCAGACCGGTCTCATTCTTGACCATAGTTTTCTATTTCCTGAAAGCTTCAAACACTTCTGACTTATCCTTCAGAAAGTAGACCCACACTTTCCGAGAGTGATCATCGATAAAAGTCACGAAGTAGTATTTCCCACTAATGGACGTGGTGGTGGTTGGTCCCCAAACATTTGAGTGAACGAGCTCTAGCTTCTCCTTTCTGGGGGTTCTACCATTTGTCTGAAAGCTAACTCTCTTCTGCTTTCCAAGTATGCATTCTTCACACATATCTAAATCAACTGATTCCAGATCTGGGAGTTTTTCCTTTATGTTCATCCCCTTCTCACTCATATGATCGAGTCTCTGGTGTCACAGCTTTGAAGTCTCATTGCCTGCCGCAACTGAGATCAAATAACGTGTACCTGCTGTCATATACAGGGTACCAGTCTTATTGCCTCTGGCAATCGTCATTACGCCCTTTGAGATATTCCAATCATCTTCATGGAAGGTCGTAGTGTATCCTTCGCTAGCTAACTGACCTACGGATATTAAGATTTTTCTCAGGTCGGGAATATGTCTGGCATCCTTCAGCTCCTATACTGACCCGTTCAACTTAATTTTTACTACACCTTTGCCCATAATAACACACGGTTGATCATCACTAGGTATACGTATCCAAGATTTCCGGAACATACTTCTCAAAGAATTCTTTCTGAGAAATAGCATGGAACGACGCTCCAGAGTCTAAGACTCTTCCTTTCTCTCCAAGGATCATATCAACGCGTCATCCACTCCTGAGATGGAAGTGACATTCACCTCTGCCTTCACCTCCTTCTCCTTCTGTGCACTCTTACACTGATTCTTGTAATGCCCGATCTTTTCACAATTCCAACACTTGATAGCCTTCGAGTTGTTGCTTGGATTCCTTGACTTAGATTTCCTGTCCTTTGATCTACCTCTGTAGTTTGATTTTCCTTGTCCGTTCCCTCTGATTAAATTTCTACCTCTTGACTCTGTATGCAATACTGAAGAGGTTGTACCTTCACCCGACTCTCTCCATCGAATCACCTCACTAAGAACCAGATCACAAACATCATCGAACTTCAACTTATTGCTTCTCAACGAGCTACTCACAGCTGTGACTGTAGCGTTCCAGGTCTCTGGTAGGGAGGACAAAAGTATCAACACCCGAACTTCCACATCAAACTTGTTGGTCTTCTTGTTTTGATGATGTTTAACAAACAATTTACCACTAATATTGTTTGTCTAGTATTTGTGTTTTCCTATATATTGTAGACAAACAACGTTGTTGGAGGATGGATGGAATAGAGCTTCAACGATGATATCCAATGGAGGTTGGCGAAATGTCGGTGAAGCTTTTGCAATTCAAAGTTAAAGATCAAGTTCAAGCTTCATCCGCATGTGTACCAAGTAGAGCATATTGAAGATCTCATAGCTTGGGTAAATTAATTTAGGGTTTATATAATGTGTGTTAATTCTATAAAGCTCAAATATACACACACATATATATTTGTGATTTTCGTAACTATAAGTGTTTTTATGCAAAATAAGTTTTGGACTATATTTACATCATAAACAACTTTTATTATGTCCATATAAATATTCCATAAGTTTTCAAAACTTGTTTTGAGTCAAAAATAAAAATCACATGTTTTTCATATATACGTCTTTTAGTGCTTTTGCAGAATATAGTGTTTTTCACAAATTATAAATGCAAATTGAAAAATTCTTTTTACAACATGTTTGTATGTATGATTATAAACTTTTCCCAAGATTTTACATTTTTTGGAAATTGTTTACTATTTTTAAAGAGCCTTCAAAAGTCAGATTTTGGACATGCACAGTGTCTGTGCATGTATGTTCATAAGTCGACTTATCAGGTCTGATAATTCGACTTATGAACTAGCTTGGAATATACATTTTTCCTCTGTTAAGTCGACTTGTTCTTAAAAGTAAGTCGACTTGTACTAAGTCGACTATAAGTCGACTTATAAACTCTCTTTCTGCATCTGATTTTCCTTCTGTCAAGTCGATTTGTGTAACCTGATAAGTCGACTTATATATAGCCGTTGGCACAGTAACGGCTAGTTTCCAGCTTTGTTTCCTGATAAGTCGACTTATATATAGCCGTTGGCACAGTAACGGCTAGTTTCCAGCTTTGTTTATTTTAATATTTTTAAGGGTTTTGGTTGAATTTTTGGGCTGGTTTCTTCAAGTCTATAAATACCCATGTGCATTAACTATTTCCTATTAACTAAGAGGTTTTTAACAAGAGTTTTCAAGTGTTTAAAAGTTTGCTTATTCTCAAGTTTGGGTTTGGTGTTTGTTTACAAAGGAGGAAGCTTACGTTGCCAATTGAGGGATTCACCCTCAATCTTCATCATCCTCTATTTGTGTTCATAGAGAAGTTTTCCTAACTCTATTCTCTAGCAAATTTGTTTTTGATTTTTATATCGTCATTTATTGCTAGTTTGTTAATTGAGTTAGAAATTGTTTATACTCATATTATCACACACACCCTATTTGAGCTTGTAGCATTTCATACATCATATATTGGGTTGTGGGGTGTGATTTAGTGAGTGTGAGCTTCATTGTGTTCTCACTTGTTAATTGAGAACAAATCATTGTATTTAACTTTTATTTGTGAGAATCACTTGTAATACACTTGTACACCGAGAGAAGTGTGAGGCGAGAGACGGGGTCAAATCCAATAGGAGTGGCGTCGATTGACGAACCTAGGGAGAGGTTGTAATCGAGCACTTGAGGAGGAGGACACGGGCTAGGTTCCTACACTTAGTGTGTAAAGTGTGATTGCATAGTGTTTGTGTAGTGTGAGAGTTTTTGGTGATCTTGTAAACCAAGTGTGTAGAAGTTCCGGCTTCTAAACCGGATTGTGATAGTGGATATCTCCTCGAGGTGAGGAACGGGGACGTAGGTCGTGGTGACCGAACCTCGTAAACATATCGTGTGTTTGTGTTTTGCTTAGCGTACATTCTATTCATCATTATTGTTCATATCCATATCATATTTCTTCTTGCAAGAACAAATTGATCAACATAATTTTAATTAGCTTTTAATTGGAATTAGATTAGCATAAGACCCTAATCACCCCCCTCTAGGGTCTAACAATGAGATGAGTTGTCACAATCTTATTGGATGATGTGAGTAATTTTTAAATATGAGATGAGATGAGTTGAGTGATGTTGTGGATGAAAATAATGTTTTATTAGATGTGGTGGATGTGATGGATGAGTTGGTAGATAAAAATAATATTTTATTAGATGTGGTGAATGAGTTGTTGGATAAAAATAAATTTTTATTAGATATTGTGGGTGAGCAAGGCAACTTGGAGGAAATCCGACGTAGTTTGGAGGATTGTTCTTCAAGTGAGTGTGGAGCATCATCATGCACACGGCCACTAGGCGATAGCCCTAGTGTGGTAAGCGATTCGGAATCCGATAGTGATATATCCATCAATGAACTCGCTTGTGCATATGATAGATTATCTCATGCCTATACTAAATTGCAAAATAATTTTATTGATCTTAAAAGCAAGCATATTAGTTTAAAATCCGATCATGAGTCGCTAGCTTCCAAACTTGATATTGTTGTTAAAGAGAATGCTATTTTAAAAGAAAACAATGAGTTATTAAGTTTGGAAAATAATAACATGTCTTCATCTATTGCTAGCTTAACTCATGCTAATAATGATGCCATGATAGAAGTAGAAACTATTAGAAATGAGTTTAGTTCTTTTAAAAATGATCATGTTTCATCTACTTCTATTTCCAATGCTTGTATGCCTAAAAATGAGTTGGATCATGTTAAAGAACGCATATCATCTTTAGATTCAACCCTTAAAACATGCATTGTAGATAATAAGAAACTTATGGACTTGGGTGCAAAGTCTCGTACTACAACTTCTAAACCCGTACACTTTGCACACTTGTATAGCAAAGCTTATAAATGTTCTATTTGCGGTCGTAAAGGCCATTTAGCTAAGTTTTGCTATGATGCACATAAATCCTCCAAGACTAATGTTTCTTGTGCATCTCATAAGGCTTCTTCATCACATGCACATGCACATGCACACTCTCATAAAGTTCATCATATGCATGCTCATGTGTATTCATGTGATCTTTGTGGTCGTTTTGGTCATTTGGCTAAATATTGTTTTGATTTGAAAAATAAATCTCATTTGCCAAATATTTCTAGTAGACCACATGTTTATAAATATAATGTTTATGGTAAACATGGCCACCTAGGAAAGTTTTGTTTTGATAATGTTTCACATTTTTAAAAAGCTTCCAATAATCTACCCTTATTTGCAAATGTTCCACGTGCACCTTTTAATGGTCAACATAAGCAAATGGTTCCTTTCCATTGTACATATTGCAATCGGAATGGTCATTTGAGTGATTATTGCTATGACTGATCCCGTGCACCACATATGCCCAAGAGGGTTCATAACTCTAGGGCTTTGAGCTTCATTGATAGGGGTCATGTCCCTAAATCCTTTGTACCAAGAGTTCTTGGGTACCAAAACAAATTTGATATTTAAACCAAGAATTTTAGTGTTTTTATTTTTCTTTTCTTGGTTTTGAAAATTATGCTTTGAAATTTTTGTATATGAAAACAATTTTTTTTTTATCAATTCTTTTGTTTTCATGATTATTGGTTTTATTTTGATGAGAGGTTTTTATTTATGTAACCCTCCAGATTTATTAGGTGTTTATTCCCAAATATTGTTCACTGGGTGCCAAAATGTTTATAAGGGTTGATACAAGCTTAAGAGCTTGATATATTGTTGCCTCTCTTGAAATTCTTTTGTCAAAGAGTTTGTTTTGATTTATTGCTTTGAATTCATTATATTTCACTTATATTCTTTGATATGAGACACTATTTTTCATATTGATATATTCATATGTGTTCTCATTATCTCTTGAATGTGAGTGATTGTTAGCATATCTTTTATGCTTGCTCACATATGTTTGCCATGATCTTTACTTCATATACTCCATATGGCTTTTTTGATAGGGGAGCAATCCCTATATATATTTTTTTTATACTCACCTATGCTTATTGATAGGGGGAGCCTTCGCTCTCTTCATTCTTGGTGTTTTCCCCTTTTTGATGTTGTCAAAGGGTGAGAAATATTGTGAGTATATTCTTTCTTGTTTATATGCATGTGAATTATAATTTATATATTCATTTCCTTTTATGCATATATCCTTTTTGTAAATTGTTTGTCATCATCAAAAAGGGGGAGATTGTTGGTCTTCTTGAATTGATGATGTTTAACAAACAATTTACCACTAATGTTGTTTGTCTAGTATTTGTGTTTTCTTATATATTGTAGACAAACAACGTTGTTGGAGGATGGATGGAATAGAGCTTCAACGATGATATCCAATGGAGGTTGGCGGAATGTCGGTGAAGCTTTTGCAATTCAAAGTTAAAGATCAAGTTTAAGCTTCATTCGCATGTGTACCAAGTTGAGCATATTGAAGATCTCATAGCTTGGGTAAATTAGTTTAGGGTTTATATAATGTGTGTTAATTCTATAAAGCTCAAATATACACACACATATATATTTGTGATTTTCGTAACTATAAGTGTTTTTATGCAAAATAAGTTTTAGACTATATTTACATCATAAACAACTTTTATTATGTCCATATAAATATTCCATAAGTTTTCAAAACTTGTTTTGAGTCAAAAATAAAAATCACATGTTTTCATATATACGTCTTTTAGTGCTTTTGCAGAATATAGTGTTTTTTACAAATTATAAGTGCAAATTAAAAAATTCTTTTTCCAACATGTTTGTATGTATGATTATAAACTTTTCCCAAGATTTTATATTTTTTGGAAATTGTTTACTATTTTTAAAGAGCCCTCAAAATTCAGATTTTGGACATGCACAGTGTCTGTGCATGTTCATAAGTCGACTTATCAGGTCTGATAAGTCGACTTGTTCTTAAAAGTAAGTCGACTTGTACTAAGTCGACTATAAGTCGACTTATAAACTCTCTTTCTGCATCTGATTTTCCTTCTGTCAAGTCGACTTGTGTAACCTGATAAGTCGACATATATATAACCGTTGGCACAGTAAGGCTAGTTTCCAGCTTTGTTTATTTTAATGTTTTTAAGGGTTTTGGTTGGATTTTTGGGCTGGTTTCTTTTCCGTCGGTCGACCGAAATTTCCATTCGGTCGACCGAAATTTGCGTCGGTCGACCGCCAGCTTTAAAACTTCGTCTCTCTGGGTTTTTGAACTAATCGGTCGACCGTACCGGTCGACCGACGCATTGACAAATGAGCCTAACGGCTAGTTTTTTCAAAATGGTTTTTTGGTCTTTTTCTTATTTTTAGCTGTTGCAATGGGGTGCTATATATACCCCATTGCTGCTCTTCTTCTCTATGCATCAAGAAATCCAAGTTTGCTATTTAACAAGTTGTTAATCTCGTTTAAGAGCTGTTTAAGAGTTGGTTTCGTTAATCAGTTTTCAAGAGAAGTTTTTCTACAACAAGAAGAGGCTTTCAAATCTTATTGAGATCATCATTTCCTCAGCTCTTCTTATTCATTGAGAAGTTTTCTAAACCCATTCTTATATAGCTTGTTATTTCACTTTCAATTGATTAAGCTATATTCATTGAGTTATATTTATTGAGTTTCATTCACTATTATCACACACACTTATTGAGCTTGATATTCTCATATTATATATTGTGGGTTGTAGTGTGGGATTTAGTGAGTGTGAGCTTTATTGTGTTCTCACTTGTTAATTGAGAACAAATCATTGTATTTAACTTTTATTTGTGAGAATCACTTGTAATACACTTGTACACCGAGAGAAGTGTGAGGCGAGACACGGGGTCAAATCCAATAGGAGTGGCGTCGATTGACGAACCTAGGGAGAGGTTGTAATCGAGCACTTGAGGAGGAGGACACGGGCTAGATTCCTACACTTAGTGTGTAAAGTGTGATTGTATAGTGTTTTTGTAGTGTGAGAGTTTTCGGTGATCTTGTAAACCGAGTGTGTAGAAGTTCCGGCTTCCAAACCGGATTGTGATAGTGGATATCTCCTCGAGGTGAGGAGCGGGGACGTAGGTCGTGGTGACCGAATCTCGTAAACATATCGTGTGTTTGTGTTTTGCTTAGCGTACATTCTATTCATCATTATTGTTCATATCCATATCATATTTCTTCTTGCAAGAACAAATTGATCAACATAATTTTAATTAGATTTTAATTGGGATTAGATTAGCATAAGTCCCTAATCACCCCTCCTCTAGGGTCTAACAATTGGTATCAGAGCTTGGTGCTCTTTGATTTAAGGACTAATCTCCTTGAGTTAAAGATCCAAGTTATCTTTTTTGTGCTAATCTAGTTATGATTACTTTTGTATTGCTTGCATATTTTCACATATATATCATGACTATGAATATATTTCGTTTAGGCTATGAATCAAATATTGCTCCTAAATTCATCAATTTTTCCTATGCACAATGGGCTTCTAGATTTAAACTATTTGTTGAATCTAGAAATATCGACTTATGGGAAGTTATTGATTGTGCTTATATTGTGCCCACTTTGGAGACATCCAAGTGGAGCAATCATGATAAGAAAATATTTTCAATGAACAAGCGTTTGTTAGAATTTTTGCTTAATGCTTTTGACTCATCATTTTCTAACAAATTTGTTCATTTTGATAGTGCTTACAATTTATGGAAATTCATAGAAGCACATCAAGGAAACTTGGAGGAAATCCGACGTAGTTTGGAGGATTGTTCTTCAAGTGAGTGTGGAGCATCATCATGCACACGGCCACTAGGCGATAGCCCTAGTGTGGTAAGCGATTCGGAATCCGATAGTGATATATCCATCAATGAACTCGCTTGTGCATATGATAGATTATCTCATGCCTATACAAAATTGCAAAACAATTTTATTGATCTTAAAAGCAAGCATATTAGTTTAAAATCCGATCATGAGTCGCTAGCTTCCAAACTTGATATTGTTGTTAAAGAGAATGCTATTTTAAAAGAAAACAATGAGTTATTAAGTTTGGAAAATAATAACATGTCTTCATCTATTGCTAGCTTAACTCATGCTAATAATAATGCCATGATAGAAGTAGAAACTATTAGAAATAAGTTTAATTCTTTTAGAAATGATCATGTTTCATCTACTTCTATTTCCAATGCTTGTATGCATAATGATGAATTGAATTATTTATGTTCTACTTCTAAAAATGCATATGTGCCTAAAAATGAAGATTTGAATCTTATAAAAAATAGTATTTCATCCTTAGATTCAACTTTGAAAACATACATTAATAATCATAAGAAGCTTATGGATATGTGTGCCAAGACTAAATTAAAATCATCCACTCATTATGCACACATGTATAGCAAAACTTATAAGTATTCTATTTGCGGTCGTAAAGGCCATTTAGCTAAGTTTTGCTATGATGCACATAAATCCTCCAAGACTAATGTTTCTTGTGCATCTCATAAGGCTTCTTCATCACATGCACATGCACATGCACACTCTCATAAAGTTCATCATATGCATGCTCATGTGTATTCATGTGATCTTTGTGGTCGTTTTGGTCATTTGGCTAAATAATGTTTTGATTTGAAAAATAAATCTCATTTGCCAAATATTTCTAGTAGACTACATGTTTATAAATGTAATGTTTGTGGTAAACATGGCCACCTAGGAAAGTTTTGTTTTGATAATGTTTCACATTTGCAAAAAGCTTCCAATAATCTACCCTTATTTGCAAATGTCCCACGTGCACCTTTTAATGGTCAACATAAGCAAATGGTTCCTTTCCATTGTACATATTGCAATCGGAATGGTCATTTGAGTGATTATTGCTATGACCGATCCCGTGCACCACATATGCCCAAGAGGGTTCATAACCCTAGGGCTTTGAGCTTCATTGATAGGGGTCATGTCCCTAAATCCTTTGGTACCAAGAGTTCTTGGGTACCAAAACAAATTTGATATTTAAACCAAGAATTTTAGTGTTTTTATTTTTCTTTTCTTGGTTTTGAAAATTATGCTTTGAAATTTTTGTATATGAAAACAATTTTTTTTGATCAATTATTTTGTTTTCATGATTATTGGTTTTGTTTTGATGAGAGGTTTTTATTTATGTAACCCTCCAGATTTATTAGGTGTTTATTCCCAAACATTGTTCACCGGGTGCCAAAATGTTTATAAGGGTTGATACAAGCTTAAGAGCTTAATATATTGTTGCCTCTCTTGAAATTCTTTTGTCAAAGAGTTTGTTTTGATTTATTGCTTTGAATTCATTATATTTCACTTATATGATGATATTTATATGTTTGTGCTCATGGATCATCTATTCGTGCCTTATAATGTATTCTATGAGTGGTTTGATCAAGTTATACAAAGAAAATTTTTCTTTATTGATCAAACATTGGTTTTGGACTCAAATATTGATTTATGATTTCATTTGGTTGATTTTCATTTAAAAATATTTTGCATGATTCTCATGTTCCTTTTCTTTTGATTTCATAAATCTACTTTTATACATGGTTTTTATACTCTTTGATATGATTTTTCATACTTATATATTTATATGTGTTCTCATTATCCTTTTGTATGTGAGTTGCTTTTAGCATCTATGCTTGCTCACATATGTTTGCCATGATCTTTATTTCATATACTCTATATGGCATTTTGATAGGGGGAGCAATCCCCATATATATATATATATATATATTTATACTCACCTATGCTTATTGATAGGGGGAGCCTTCGCTCTCTTCATTCTTGGTGTTTTCCCCTTTTTGATGTTGTCAAAGGGGGAGAAATATTGTGAGTATATTCTTTCTTGTTTATATGCATGTGAATTATTATTTATATATTCATTTCCTTTCACGCATATATCCTTTTTGTAAATTGTTTGTCATCATCAAAAAGGGGGAGATTGTTGGTCTTCTTGTTTTGATGATGTTTAACAAACAATTTATCACTAATGTTGTTTGTCTAGTATTTGTGTTTTCCTATATATTGTAGACAAACAACGTTGTTGGAGGATGGATGGAATAGAGCTTCAACGATGATATCCAATGGAGGTTGGCGGAATGTCGGTGAAGCCTTGCAAATTCAAAGTTAAAGATCAAGTTCAAGCTTCATCCGCAACGTGTACCAAGTTGAGCTCAATGAAGATCAAGATCAAGCTTGGGTAATTTAGTTTAGGAGTTTATATTATGTGTGTTATATACTCTAAGCTCAATATACACACACTATATATTTTTGTGATTTTCGTAACTATAGAGTGTTTTTATGCAAAATAAGTTTGGAGCCTATATTACATCATAAACAACTTTTATTATGTCGCGTATAAATATTCCAATAAGTTTTTCAAACTTGTTTTGAGTCAAAAATAAAAATCACCATGTTTTTTCATATATACCGTCTTTTAAGTGCTTTTGCAGAATATCAGTGTTTTTTTCACAAATTAATAATGCAAATTGAAAATTCTTTTCGCGCAACATGTTTTGTATGTATGTATATATTTTCACAAGATTTTATATTTTTTGGACATTGTTTACTATTTTTAAAGAGCCTTCAAAAGTCAGATTTTGGGACCATGCACAGTGTCTGTTGCATTGTTCATAAGTCGACCTTATCAGGTCTGGATAAGTCGACTTATGAACTAGCTGGAATATTGCATTTTTCGCTCTGTTTAAGTCGACTTTGTTCTTAAAGTAAGTCGACTTTTGTAGCTAAGTCGACTATAAGTCGACTTATAAAACTCTCTTTCGGCATCTGATTTTTCCTTGCTGTCAAGTCGACTTGTGTAATCCTGATAAGTCGACACTATATATAGCCCGTTGCCGCATGCAGTAACGGGCTAGTTTCCAGCTTTGTTTATTTTAATGTTTTTAAGGGTTTTGGTTGGATTTTTGGGCTGGTTTCTTCAAGCCTATAAATACCCATGTGCATTAACTATTTCCTATTAACTAAGAGGTTTTTAACAAGAGTTTTCAAGTGTTTAAAAGTTTGCTTATTCTCAAGTTTGGGTTTGGTGTTTGTTTACAAAGGAGGAAGCTTACGTTGCCAATTGAGGGATTCACCCTCAATCTTCTTCATCCTCTCTTTGTGTTCATAGAGAAGTTTTCCTAACTCTATTCTCTAGCAAATTTGTTTTTGATTTTCATATCATCATTTATTGCTAGTTTGTTAATTGAGTTAGAAATTGTTTATACTCATATTATCACACACACCCGATTTGAGCTTGTAGAATTTCATACATCATATACTGGGTTGTGGGGTGTGATTTAGTGAGTGTGAGCTTCATTGTGTTCTCACTTGTTATTTGAGAACAAATCATTGTATTTAACTTTTATTTGTAAGAATCACTTGTAATACACTTGTACACCGAGAGAAGTGTGATGCGAGAGACGCTTCATTGTGTTCTCACTTGTTATTTGAGAACAAATCATTGTATTTAACTTTTATTTGTGAGAATCACTTGTAATACACTTGTACACCGAGAGAAGTGTGATGCGAGAGACGGGGTCAAATGAGAGTTTTCGGTGATCTTGTAAACCGAGTGTGTAGAAGTTCCGGCTTCCAAACCGGATTGTGATAGTGGATATCTCCTCGAGGTGAGGAGCGGGGACGTAGGTCGTGGTGACCGAATCTCGTAAACATATCGTGTGTTTGTGTTTTGCTTAGCGTACATTCTATTCATCATTATTGTTCATATCCATATCATATTTCTTCTTGCAAGAACAAATTGATCAAAATAATTTTAATTAGCTTTTAATTGGGATTAGATTAGCATAAGACCCTAATCACCCCTCCTCTAGGGTCTAACAAAACTCAATTTCAACTGAACTCAATTGGGTTATGACCGTGTTGAGTTCATTGAGGTGTTGTGCTACTGACGCACCTTCCGCCATTCTCAGATTGAATAACCGCCACATCAAATGAACTTTGTTCACGGCTGATGGCTTCTCATACATATTTGAGAGTGCTGTCATAAGACCCGACGTGGTCTTCTCCTTCGCTATGTTGAACGCAATATTACGGGTCAACGTCAATCTGATAATACCGAGGGATTATTTGTCTAGAAGGTTTCACTCATCCTCCTTCATCGACTCCGGCTTCTTCCCCGATAGTGGTTGATATAGATTTTTTTGATACAGATATTCATTTATCTGCATTTTCCAGAATTTGTAATCTGTTCCATCAAACTTCTCAAGTCTTATTTTACCTTCATTTGCAGTCATGGCTCCTACTTGAATCTGACTTCCTCTAGATCGTTTCACGCTTTGATACCAGTTGTTGGGGAATTTACTGCCGAAACCCCTAAGATAACAGAAACACGGTATAGAGAAGAGTATACTAAGATTTACGAGGTTCGGCAACTGCCTATGTCCTCGGGAGCCACATAATTAATTTCTTATTAATCAATAAGAAATTACAATACAAGAGCAGATCTCAAACCGAGATCTCCCAAAACAAGCACTGTAGCTACAATGTTAATAGTTTAAAGGGAATAATCCCTATTTAATGCTCTTGAGAACCCCCTTTAATTCTCCCTCAAATCTGAGAGCTAGGAATAATTCACGAAAGAGGGAAAAAAATCGCTGCTGCGATTTTGGGTCCGCCGCCTGCTGCGAGCCAGAAAACACACTGAGAGAGAGAGAGAGAGAGAGAGAGAGAGAGAGAGAGAGAGCGCACAGGGGTTAAGGGGAGATCGAGCTCTGGGTTTCCCTTTTATAGGGAAACCTAGGGTCACGCTTGCGACAGGCTGTCGCCAGCTCACGCGTAGTCATCACCTTCGAAGTTCGACCCTCGTTTGCCCATATGTTCGAACTCGAACCTCGTCCGAAGCTCGACCCTCGTCAGATCTCGACCCTCGTCCGAAATGAAGCTCGACCCTCGTCCGACCTCGAGCCTCGCCTGATCCCGACCCTCGTCGAATCTCGAGCTTCATCTGAAACACGCACCTCACCTTCGACTGCGGGTGTCGACCTCATTCGCTCAAGGAGCTCGCGAGCGGAGATCTGGGGCTCGCCGACTGGAGCTCGCCGTCAACGCCGCCTGCGGAGGTTGGTATCCATACCCGATTCCAACCCTTGTCAATTTCTATGTGTTTGGTCCTATCATGAAATTCTGAATTATTAGCAATCTAGATGGTACTCTTATTATCACAGTAGAGAGGAGTAGGAGTCGGAACAGAAATACCGAAATCACTGAAAAGACGGCGAAGATGAATAATCTCTTTAGCTATTGTGGACATTGCACGATACACTACCTCAGTGCTAGAAAGAGCAATAACATATTGTTTCTTACTCCGTCAGGAAATAAGAGAATCACCAAGAAATATACAATAACATGTGGTAGACTTCCCGGTAGTTGGATCACCAACCCAATCCTCATCAGAATATGCACGAAGCTCTAAATCAGATATAACAAGAAATAAAAGAGAGCGAGTGCTAGTGCCCCGAAGATACCGAAAAATCCGTAATAAGGTAGCATAGTGTACAGAACGTGGGGCATTAACAAATTGACTAACAATGCTAACATCATGACAGATATCTGATCAAGAGATGCACAAATAGACCAACTAACCAACAAGATGTCGGTATCGGGTAGGATTAAATAACGGCTCACCATCAATAGAGTGAAGTTTGACATTCTGTTGAAGTGGAGTATTGATAGTTACATCGTCAGTTAGCTCAACACGAGCTAGAATATACGAAAGATACTTTTGTTAAGACAGTAGTACTCCCCACGGGCCCTAAGAAATTTCTAGACCAAGAAAATATCAAAGAGATCAAAGATCCTTCGTGTGGGACTGTTGTTGCAATTTAGATTTTGCGTACTGTATATTAGTAGCGTCATCACCTGTAATGATCATATCATCTACATAAATGAGTAATAAAACACTACCATGCGATGTAGTGCGAACAAACAGAGAAGTATCTTGATGATTTTTTATAAAGCCCGTCTTGAGCACGACATCGCGAAAACACTCAAACCAAACGCTGAGTGCTTGCTTGAGACCATAAGCAGCATGGCGAAGGAGACATGCATGTCCAAGAGGAATATTGTACCCTGGAGGCAGTTGCATATACACTGTCTCAAATAAAAAACCATGGAGAAAAGCATTATTGAATCCATATGATATACGGGCCAACGATGAGCAACAACAACTGCAAGGAGAGTACCAAAGGTGGACATATGAGCAACAGGAGCAAAGGTCTCCTCATAATCAGTACCTTATTGCTAAGTGAAACCTCGAGCAACTAAAGGGTCTTTCGATGTTTAATGGTGCCATCAGGACGATACTTGACCTTATAAACCCATCTACTGCCAACTAGAGAGACGCCAGGAGGACAAGGAACAACATCCCATGTGTGTGTTTGCTGAAAGGCCTGTAATTCCTCAGCCATAGCCTGTTGCCACTCTAAAAATTGAACTGCCTATTGAAAGGACTTTGGCTCAATGATAGTATGAATGGCAGCAAGAAAATTATAAAAGATAGGTGAATAGGAAGTAACCGAAGAATACCGTTTAGACATGACATGTGGTCGTTTGCCTCGACAAAGAGCAAAAAGAACCTCAGACAGGGGAGATGCTGTCGTAGGTGTGCGGAGATCAGCTGTATGTTTAGTAGTAGGCATCGTGTCCGAGGGAGAGTGAGCTAGGGGAGCAGATAGTGTATGAGAAGGCTCGGGTGAAGGAGATTCAATAGAAGGAGATGGAGAGATGTCAGGGAGATCTCGAAAGGAGAACAGAGGTAAGAAAGTTGGTGGTGCAGCTGGCGGTGAAGAACGATCAGTAATATGGAGGAAATTAAAGCTATCAAAACCAGATAATATGGAGAATCCTCTTTGAATTTAACATGTCTAGATATATGAACCCAACGAGATGTAGGATCATAACAACGATAACCTCGATGTTCCGGACTAATTCTTAAATAAACACAGGGAACAGCTCTGAGAGATAATTTATCATGTTCATGAGATGGCAGAAAAACAAAACATCAACAACCAAAGACGCAAACCAAATCATAATGATGAGTATGAGCATATACGTGACTATGAGGAGTAGCACCAGAAAGAAAGCTAGATAGAGTGATATTAATGACGTGAACAGCGGTGATAATGTCCTCAGTCCAGAAACGATGAGGAACATAGTAAGAAATGTGCATGGGTCGAGTAGTATCGAGGATATGGTGATGTTCACGTTGAGCAATATCATTTTGTTCATGAGTGTAGGGATATGACTGTTGAAATATAGTCCCATGAGAGGTCATGATAGAGCGCATGGTAGAGGATAAATACTCTTTGGCACAGTCAGATCGAAAAATTCTAATACGAGCTTTTCATTGAGTGAAGATCATAGCATTGAAGGCTTGACATGCAGCAGGTACCTCAGAGCGATTTTTAAGTAAATAGACCCATGTATAACGAGAGAAATTATCGATAAAACTAACATAATATAAATAGCAAGATGAATAAGGTAGAGGAGCTGACCCCCAAATATCGGAATGGACTAAATCGAATAAGAAAGTGGAGACAGATGTATTGGTTGGATACGGTAGAGTAGTAAATTTAGCCAATTTACAATCAGTACATGACTCGATATGAGAACTAGATGACACAAGACCAAGTACTCCAAACTGGATAAGACTTTTCAGTCTTTCATTAGACACATGACCAAGTCGTCTATGCCACAAATTGGTAGGAAGCGAGGTAGAAGGTTTTGATAGACAAATAGAAGTAACAAGAGAATGTGGATGTATAGACTTTGGAAGGTGAAGATATTCTAGAAAATACAACTTGTGCCTCATATGACCAGTCCTAATAGTCTTGCCTGTCTGTGGATCCTGCACAAGATAAGTATTAGAAGAAAGTGAGACAAGTAGGCTAGCCATACATAAAGAACTAGTAGAAATTAAATTCAAGCACAACTGATGAGCCACATAGATGGGGCCAAGTGTTAGACGACCAGATGAGTCATTTTGTAGGGTGATAGAGCCATACTGAGTGATAAACAATGGTTGTCTAGCAGCCGTGTAGATAGTGGGAAGAGAAGATGAAGTGAAGATAGAGGATAAGAGTGAGGCATTACGAATCATTGTAGGCGTCAAAAAATACTTGCAGACATCCAAATACCATTCAAAACAACATGCGAGAACAATTTATACCAATTATTCGTCATCAGCAAACACAAGGTGGCGCGGCAACTCATGGTGTCGCGGCTAAGGCGCGACAGCATATAGTGCCGCCGGCTTAAGCGCGACAGCTTGTCGGCTGCGCGGCTGAAGCGCGACAGCTTGTTCGTGTCGCGGCTTGGGCGCTGCAATCTAGGGTGCCGCGGCTATGTTAAAGGAGTGTTGCAGCAGTTACGAAACAGTTATATGATGATTTTGAGGCCCACGTGGCAGCATACCAGAAACAGAACGTGTGCTGACGTGTACAAGCAGTAAACCACGAAAAAAGGTGGTTAAAAGTCGTGGGAGAGCGTTTTAAGCACGATCAAATGTGCTGATAACTGCCTCTTCGGCCGCGGCAGCTTACACTGCCGCCCGGCAATGGCCGCGGCAGTGTAGACTGCAGCGGCCAAAGAGAAAACGGGCCAGTCAGTTATTTCGCCTCCGTTTTCAACTGTGGTGTACTGAGAGCCCTATAAATACCTCCCTAGGCACGAATTAAAGGACAGAGGCATTTTTGGAGCAGAAGATACTTGAGTCTTTTGGTGATTTTGAGAAAGAAAGAGAGGAATTTTCACCTCTGACAAGCATCATTTGGTGAATCCTAGAGATCTAAGCTCAGACTTGATCTTTGGAAGAACGGACATCTTACATCGATAAGATATTCGTTTTCAAATCTTTACTTCGATAAACGAAGGAGAGATCCTTAAACAACTCTCGATCTACGAATCGGTGGTCCACGAACTAAAGCATTCCCGGCACAGGCAAAGTCCCACAAAAGCAGGAGTTGATAAACAATTTCTGTGTTATTTCTCGAGAGTTGTATTTTTCTTTTATTTTCATTGTAATTCTTTGTAACGATCGAAGTTTTAATGGAATCTGCAATGGAAAACAACTTTCGCTGAAAACAAACTGGCGACCAACAGTGGGAGCCAGCGGCCTCGCTGCCGAGGGCCGCAAGTGTCGCAGCGATTAAGATCATCGTCACCGAAGAGAATCGAAGTATGAATTCGATTCAGGCAAAATACGAGGAGTATATTTCATCTCGTCATCAAATCCTCCTCACCCCGCAAGTGCAGGAGAGATTTCTTCTCCAAGAAAGTTCCCGAGTCTTCAGTTCCAATGAAGACCGCAGGTAGAGATTCTTGCCAAGTCATTGCAAAGAATCAACCTGCGAATCTCTGTTCCGAATGGACCTTCACCAGTTCAAGGGTCCTTAAACCAAGATGCTCCGGTATTGACAAGAGAGCTCGTCAGAGACAACGTCAACGCCCGCGCTGCTCAATTGGCTAAGGCCATGCAACAGACCGACGGGGTCCATTATCTTACACGACCTAAAGTCCGAGGAATCAAAAAGATGGTTCAGTTGCCCCAAAGGCAAATAATCACATCTCTGCACAGCTTACGACAGAGGAATGGACTCTGGTCAAAAGAGGCCCGTTCTACCCTGAAGGAGCGTTACAAAGGCCGTCAAGCAAAAGCTGCCTCACACTCGTGCCCTTCGTCAACAAGTGCCAGAAAACAAAAAGGAGTGGTAGATGGAAAACCACAAAAGAACTGTAGAGTTTGGGTTCCCAAAAACGAGAACACCACAAGAATACAGAGGAAGTCAGTCTTCAACCGCGGCAGCACGTACTGCGCGCGCTTCATCATATACCGCGCAGCACGTACTGCGCGGGCTCATCATTATAACCGCCGGCAGCCCATACTGCCTGCGGCCCATCAAACAACCGCGACAGTTATGGCTGCCGCGGCAAAGAGAAGGTCAATGAAGACCCCATTTCAACTCCTTCAGCATCCGTCCCAAGCCCGTCTGCGCGTCACCAGTGAGATTCAGGACAAGCCGGACATATGAAAGTCAAACTCACAGAATTAGATCTCCTTAGTTTGGCATTTGATAAATCAGGGCAAAGCCCCAACCAAAGAGCAGTCAAACCCAGCAAGTAAACCCTTAGTGGTTCTTTATACAGGGGGTCGTAAACATCCTCCTGTCAGACTGCACAAGTCAGAACGAGAGAATACCAGTTCATTCTCGTCTAGGACCGATGATGACACCATTCCCGCAAGGTGGGTGGATTTAAAAATCCAACTATGGATCGCTCAGAAGCGACAACAAGTCGTCCTCGCGCACCGTTAACAAGGTTCAGGAAGAAAGAGATAGGTTGCTCAAATCGTAAACAACGATGAGCTGTACTATCAGAAAAAATAACTCAAGAAAAAGAGTTGTACAGAAAACGAGTCTCACTGCTCCTGCTGAGAGACTCATCAAGCAGTGCTGACAGAATGCGGATGCTCTAAAGCGAATTTCAACAAGAGTCTCCGTATTTCAAAAGACTTTCAAGTGAAACGTCAAGGACCCAAGATGAGACGTTTCAACAAGAAGAAACGGCAGTCCGAACAAGATGAGTTCCTGAAGGTCACTATTAATATGACCAACAAAGGGAAGCAAAAGTCAGTCAATCCGACCCTTGATTTCTCTCCAGGGGGGAGAGTTGAGCGGGGTTTTTCTCAAAGGGATGGCGCGGTTACAAAGAAGAGCCAACCTACGACGAGACTACAGGAAAATGCACGAGGGGCTATCTTCAGATGAAGAAATGTCAGATACTTGTTCAGCCATTGCATCGGACGTTACCGCAATCCAGTGTTGGACAAGCCAGAGAATCATTTGCCAATTACGCCAGACCAATTGGCTCACATGCTGCAAGAAGCATTGGCTAAACAACGCGAAAGAAATCAGAGCTGAGGTCAAGACTGAGATGGAGTTGACTATGCAGCAAATGCGGAGATTTTGCAGGGTCAGCAACACCAACCGAATCAAGCCAAAGAGCGGAATCCAGTCGGCGTAATGAAGAGGATGAGACGATGATTTTTGAAGATCATCTCTAGATAAAGACAAACTCCGGAAGCGATCCGACCAAGTCAGCCACTCAACCTCCACAGATCTATTTGAAGAAAAGCGAGGAAGAGGACAAGAGATGCACGATCTTGAGAGCAAAGTCAACGCTTTGATGACGCTAAGAAGTAGAAAACGGGCATTCCATACCCGACCCAAGGAGGTGGGACCTGATTCCTTACCCCCAGAAATTTAATTTGATTAACTTTTACTCCCTTTTGATGGCAGGGGTTCACCAACTCAGCACTTGATTTATTTTAAGTCGCATCTCGGCGCAATATCCGGGAACGAAGCCCGATGGTTCGGTCATTCGTGGGGCACCTTCGCGGGCCCTGCCTTCGATTGGTACCGACGTCTTAAGCCCGGGAGTATCACTAGCCTGGGAGGGATATGGAAGAAACTATTTCCTCACCAATTTCTTTCGACGACGACACAGAAGTCTCGATCGGCACGTTGTTGGACGAAAAGCAGAAGGACGGGGAATCTGTTGTGTCTTTGTCAAGCGATTCCGGGACAAAGCAGTGAGACTGCAGAGATCCACTTACTGAGGAATTTATTCTACAAACATGTCATAAACCTGTCCTGGATGTATTAGAAGTGGTAGGGGTTGTTCACTCTCAAGACTTGGAAAGAATTGAAAATGAGGGGGTGAACAGGCTGAGCGCTTTCTCAGAGAAAGGAATTTGGAGAGAGGTTTGCCACCACCAATAATCAGAATCAGAAGCAGAACTTTAATCCTCGAGGCAGAGGAAGAGGCGTCGGTGGCCGCTGTCGTGCACATCAAACGTCACAACAGCCACCGCCAGCAAACAACCGCAACAATCATCCTTCCAGTGACGCCAAGCCCAGAATCACACAGCTCAGAAACGTTAAGAATTCTGAGCCCAGATTCCCGAGGAATACTCTTTCAAAGATGATGAAGTTCCGGTCATCTTCAATACTTGTTAGAGAACAACAAGATCAAGCTTCCCGGTCACAAACCAAGAAGAAGCAACGAAGATCAATGACCCAAAAATTGTGCATACCACAGAAGGGTCCACCATCCTACTAAGACATGTTATGTCTTAAAGGATAAATACAAACATTAATTGATGTTGGTATTGTTGACGCCGAAGCCAAAGGAGAAGAAGGTAGAGCCGCAAACGCGGTCTCTATTAGCTTCGGATCGGTTCTTTGTCCTGGTTTCAAGCCGAGCCAGTATCAAAGGTCAAGATGCAAACCATCAACGATGACCCTCCATGGACAGCGCCAGAAGGGGCTCGTATCTCACACAGCCCCAACGGCGAAATCCTTTGGGTTCATCCGATTTGCTTGAAGATGAACAGTGGACGACATCCCAAATCAAAGGAAGAGTCAAAAAACAAGGGAAAAGAGAAGTCCTGTTATGGAGTCTCAGCAATCCCCGAGAAGAATGATGAACGATTAGCAGCTTTTATCCCCTTCTTGATGAGGAGCAGGAAAGTTTTCGCTACACGAAGTGGAAATGAAACCATTACAAAATATCCGGAAACTTCTAACCCAAAACGCTACAACCTTTGAAAGAGTTGGGGATAGCTACAACTCCTCAGTACCTGCTGAAAAGCCGCAACAACCGGCTAAGCAAAAGGGAGAAGGAACCTCAACCAAAGAGATCTCTCTCTTT
>NC_033800.1:2136381-2158767 GCF_001876935.1 Asparagus officinalis | reverse complement strand
CAGTTCAAACCTTTCGACGATCCAGCAATCTAACGCGACTTCAACTGATGCTGTGATACACACATCAACAAATGAGGATGGCTGGAAGATTCGTGCCACATAGACGTCAAGGAGGGAAATCCCTCTTTGACAGAAGATACTCATTAATCTCAATAATATATATCGCTATATAATATAATTATTATATGACTATCGGTATCATACATATATATATTATATACCTCATTATATATATATTATCATTGTTATACTTATATATAATAATACATAAATATATTATTAAATACCTTATATATATTATATATATATATATATATTTTTTGATCGGGTGGGATCTTCTCTTCGGACTAGTGTCATATGGCATGAGGTCAGAACGGGAATTCTCAATAAACTATAATAAGAGAATGGCGTGATCAAACAGTCTAAGGAACCAGGGCAGGAAGCGTCGGAACAGAGACGAGCGGAAGAGTCGAAGTAAACCCGTTTTGAGCCTGGTGGAGTTGAACAGTGACTGTTAAATGAGTCGACTATGCAGTGAGTCGATCATGATGTCATCGAGTCGACTCATGTGCTGTTATTGAGAATTTATCCCAGTTTCCTGCGAGTGATCAATCTCAGTCATGTAGTCGACTCATCGAAAGTTCTCTCCTGGCCGCTTGGGATTCGTTCATACAGACCAATTCCTGTTGGTGTCTTGGGTCTGGTTATTTACCAAATTCCATCCCGCGTTGTGTACACTAATAAGGTTGTTTTAGGTTCTAACAATCAGAGAGTAACAATCATCAAAGAGATTTGACCTAAAAAAATATAAAAATGTTTCCGTCGATAGTCTGCCTGTTTTTCATTGCTCTTTTGAATCTGTTACACAATTCGGTCGTGATACAAGAATGATGAAAAACCAAAATGATTACAACTTAAACGAAAATAAACACGAGTCCCGGTTTGTAGCGGTCTTCGCTTCTGCGATGGAGTTTGCCCTGTGACGGGGATGGTTGATGCATCCCTGGACCGCCGACTCCTTCCAGATCCTCCGGAATCGGCAGCAGCTTCCGTCGCTATCGCAGTGGGATAATAGAACCAGAACTTCGTCGAAATCCGCGTGAGATCTAGAAGTGTAATAGCGTTATCCTCGTTAAAACGAAAAGTACCCTTCTCGGTATCGCCTGCGAAGGGCAAATACCAAAGACAAAAGGGCTAAACGAAGGTGGTGTTGATGAAGACCATCCTCACGTCCTCTATCCGGCGTGCTGCCGCTCTCTCTGCAGACTCTGACTCCTCACTCCGGCAAGGCCTTCGCCGCACCTTCCTTGCCAACGATCCGTTGGCTAAGATAATTTAGCCTTGAATGATGCAAAAATCAGGAGCCCCCTTCACCAAAGGAGGCCAAGAGGGCCTTATTTAATAGGACAGAAGAGGGGGCTGTTTGACACCCCTAAGGGGGGGTGGGTCTCGGCTTCAGGCCAGAGACACCCCTTGGGGGGCTCTCGGCCCAGGCCGGACCCCGTCTGGCGTGTCTCGCCAGGCCGCAGCGACCCCTGGGGTTGTTCGGCCGGTCCGACGACACCTTGGGTTCTGCTTGGCCGAGCACCCTTGGGTCGTCTCGGCTCAGGCGAGACACCCTTGGGTGTTCGGCAAGCCGCAGACACCAATAGGTTTCGGCTGGCCGAGACCCCTGGGGTGTCCCGGCCAGGCCGAGACACCCCTTGGGTGGTCTCGGCCAGCCGAGACACCCTACGGGTGTCTTCGGATGGCGAGACACTTGGGTGTCTCGCTGTGGCCGAGACAACCCTGGGGTCTTGAGCTGTTGCCAAGACCCTCGGGTGTTTCGTGCCTTGCCCGAACCATTTGGGTGGCCCACGCAGTCCGGAGGGTGTTGCGTTGTTCTGCCCGTTTGACTCGGCGTTGTGCTTTTCGCGAACACGTCGGATTTTTGAGTTGATTCGGATGCGTTGGGCTCGTGACGGCTGAGCTCCTGTTTGCCCCGCATGTGCTTTATCAAGGGTGTCGGGACAAAGTCTGCGTGTTGTTCTCCCATCTGCCCGGTGATCGCGGGGTCTTCGTCAAACCGTATCCGTAATCCTCCTGACATTCTGTCGGCTCTACGTTAAGTCAGTCGGTCTCGCTTCAGGTGGGCCACCGGACGGTCATTTTGAGCCTCTTGGTGAACGGGCATAGCGTCGTTCGACCAGCGTAAAGTGTCGATCGTACACACGACTGTGCAAGTGGGGACCTATCGGCAATTTTTCGATGGCCGTACAGATACCCCTCCAAAGTGTTTTCGACTCGTTTCTGTTTTATAGAAGAGACCGAATACTATTGGATATGATTGGTCCAACCTTCATCGGCATTAAGGCACCTGTGGTTTTGCTTCCAACATCTCGGCCTTTCGATCTTTTCGTCTTTATCCGGTCTTGGTCGAATAAACGAAGTTTGTTCCGGGCTGGTTTTATCCGCTTGCGTCGTCGGAGTCTTTGAGTCTAAACAGCGGGTGTGATTGCTCTGTGGTCATTGAGTTCAATTTTTGAACTCTGCTCCCTGTCACACCCTCGTGTTTTGAGTCGGGGTTCTTCGGTTGAATTTTTGTTTGCCACACGCGCTAAATGACGTTGACTAAAGGTTACCGCGTTGGACCGCCGTTCCACCCTTAAGCGTTTGAACCCGCGTGGGGTTGTTTTGTCCGTCACGTGTTTGAATTTTCGTCGTCACGCTGTTTGACTTTTTGACCAACGCGCTGTCCCGCGTTGAGACCTACAGGTTACGGCGTTTACCAGGCGTCTACTTAGGTTTTCTGCGACCGCGATGGGTTTGTACTTTTGTGTCACCGGTGTTGACTCTTTCGTCGTCACGTGTTGAACTTTTGTTGCAACGCGTGAAGTGCGTTGAACCTAGGTTACGCGTCTGACCGGCGTGATGAACTCTAGGGCCTCACGCGTTGACCGGCCCGCTAGGTTGGAACCGCATGGGTTTATCTTGCTTTTTCCGCACGGTGTTGATTTCGATCGTGACGGCTTTGACTTTTTGTGCAACGCGCTGTCGGCGATTTTGACCTAGGGCTTAACGCCGTTGGACCGGCGTCCGCCTCTAGGGTTTTGAACCGCTTGGGGGTTAAACTATTGTCGTCGTGTGTGACTTTCGTCGTCACGCTGTTGACTTTTGTACACAACGCGTGCTCCGCCGTGTGACCCTAGGCTTACGCGTTGACCCGGCCGTCCACCTTAGGGTTTGCATACCGCGTGGCGTTGAATTTGTCCGTCACGTGGTTTGACTTCTCGTCTCACGTGATCTGACTCTTTTTGTTGCAAGCGCTTGAAGACGTGACCTAAGTTACCGTTGGACCGGCGTCCTTAGGGTTAGAACCTTGGGTTTTGGCTTTGTCCCCGCGCTTGACTTTCGTCGCCACGTGTTGCACTTTTGTCGCAACGCGCCTTGTCCGGCGGTTGACCAAGGTTACGACGTTGGACGCGTCCGCCTTAGGGTTTTTTGAACGCATGCGCTTGACTTTTGTCGTCACGTGTTCTGACTTTCGTCGTCCACGTGCAACGCGCTTGAAGGACGTCTGACCTGAGAGGTTTACCGCCGTTGAACCGGCGTCCGCCCTTCCAGGGTTTAGAACGCGCTTGGGGTTGGTTTTGTCCTCCACGCCGTTGACTTCCCCGTCGCCACGTTTTGACTTTTGTCGCAACGCCGCTGTCCGGCGTTGATCTATGGCTTACGCGTTGAACCGGCGTCGCCCTTGGGCTTTTGGGACCGCATGGGTGACTTTAGTCGTCACGTGTTTGACCTTGTTCGCCACCGTTTGTTGACTTTGTCCAACCGCGGCTTCCCGGCCGTTTTGATAGCTACGCGCTTGTACGCCGGTCCTCGCCTTCAAGGCTTTCGAATCGCCGCCATACGTTGACTGTGTGAGATCACCGTATCTAATCTCCCGCGATGAAGAAATGACATTGCGCGGGACTCGAAAAATCCGTTCGGCGGGCTAAACGCTGCCCGGGGGATGGGAAAACAACTCGTGTACGCCCGAAGCCGAAAGACCGCGGTAAAAACCACACGGGCGTGCTCGACATAAGCGAGGCACCCATGGGGGTTGGTTCGAGACGAGGCCACTTTCCTTCTTCGACTTTATGCCTGGTTCTCAGAGCTCGGGGTGGGCATATCACCTGCACACACAAGAATCGTGGGAGTACGATGCTTGTTTCCCCCGTGGTACCTTCGACGGTCAAGTCAGCTGGTGGACTTGGGTGAGGTGAAGGAAGAACGGTGTGCTCTTCTAATATGTGTCTAGAAAGTTTTCAAGTAGTAAGAAAATCCAACCTTTTTCATGACGAATAACGTATCTATTTATAGAGGACGCCAAGGGCCGAATCGGCCTCTAGTGAGAATGCAGCTTATGATGATGGCGAGGGGTGAGCTGGAGGCTGAGTCACCCTCTGCCTGATACGTGTCGATTGGTGAGTGATGAGAGGTCACTTTAGTAACATGAGGAATTAGCAGCCGTCGAGGCTTGTCGGTGAGTGACGTGGAGTCACTTCTGTGGTATGAGGATTCTGCAGCAATCGAGGCTTGTCGGCGATTAACGTTGAGTCACTTCTGTGGTATGGGGATCCTACAGTCGTCGAGGTTTGTTGGCGAGTGACGTGGAATTACTTCTGTGGTATGGGAATTTTGCAGCCATCGAGGCTTGTCAGCGGGCGACATGGAGTCGTAATGATGATACTAAATGATAAAATAATGCTGAAAAGTAATGTTTTGAGTTGCCCTCGGGGGAAGTGTCGACTGACCGCTGAGTAGCAATCATTTACTCGACTGAGTTCGCCTTTCGAGTCGTCTTTAGGGAATGAAACCGGCTCGACTGAGTCTGTTCTCGGGATAGCATATTTATAAGAAACAGGGAACACCCTATAACACTCATAAAGTAGGAGAGAGAATGTGAATTAGTGGGGATTCTACCACATAGGTGTCAAGGAGGAAAATCCCCTCCTTGACATAGGACACCCATTAATCTCTCGAAATATGGGTATGCTTTATACCAAACACAAATTTTGTGCTTGATAGTGATATGACACAATCCCCTCTACTCATTTAAATGGGGATCATATTCACATGGGTTGAGGAGTGCATGGTGATATGTAACCATTTGAATGAGTAGAGGGGATTATGTCACCTCATTACCAAGCACAAAATTTTATGTTTGGTACCAAGCATATCCATATTCACACACACACACACACACACACACACACACACACACACACACACACACACACACACACACACACACACACACACACACACACACACACACACACACACACACACACACACACACACACACACACACACACACACACACACACACACACACACACACACACACACACACACACACACACACACACACACACACACACACACACACACACACACACACACACACACACACACACACACACACACACACACACACACACACACACACACACACACACACACACACACACACACACACACACACACACACACACACACACACACACACACACACACACACACACACACACACACACACACACACACACACACACACACACACACACACACACACACACACACACACACACACACACACACACACACACACACACACACACACACACACACACACACACACACACACACACACACACACACACACACACACACACACACACACACACACACACACACACACACACACACACACACACACACACACACACACACACACACACACACACACACACACATGGATATGCTTGGCACCAAGCACAAATTTTGTGCTTGGTAGTGATGTGTCATATTTCCATCCACTCATTGAAATCGGGGCCCATATTCACATAGGTTGGGGAGTGATTGAGAATTAGAATGAATAGATGAGAATAAGACACCTCATTACCAAGCACAAAATTTGTGCTTGGTACCAAGCATACCCACTTTTCTCGAAATATGGGTATTCTTGGTACCAAGCACAAATTTTGTACTTGATAGTGATGTGACATAATCCTCTCCACCCATTTAAATGGAGGATCACATTCACATGAGTTGAGGAGTGCATGAGGATATGTAACCATTTGAATGAATGGAGGAGATTATGTCACCTCGCTACCAAGCACAAAATTTTGTGTTTGGTACCAAACACTACAAGAAATTACATCTTTAACGAAGGGATTTCCCTTCGTTAAAGAGCTGAAAACCTTCGTTATTGTATGCTAACGACGGGGAAAAAATCCTTTCGTCATCCGTTGTTGAAGCCCTCTTCGCTAAAGGGTCACGAAGGGATATACTACCCGTCGTTATAGAGTCTATAACGACAGAACATATTACCATCGTTAATATTTACGACGGTAATTATCACCGTCGTTACCATCAGTGACGGGATTTTTTCCCGTCATTACCATCAGTGACGGGATATTTTCCCGTCATTATCATTAGTTATGGGGATATTTTCCCGTCGTTGAAGACTAATTAATAACGGTTGGATACCGTCGTAAAAGTCCTCATAATGGGTAATTAGTAACCCATTAACAATGGTGCTTTCCCTTCGTTGATGAACAAAATACGGTTTATAAAACCGTCATTGTAGACTACAAATTTCTAATATACATTAATAATATTTTTTCCATTCATAGGCAACTATCATATTATTCTCAACCTGACACTAAGATTCACAACACAAATATATTAAAAATACCCAATAATGAATAAAAGGGAAAATAAAATTCTATTCATTAATAACATCAATAAATAAAATTCCACCATCCTCAAATATTCAATACTAATAACAAGAGTTAATATTCTAATTGTTCTAAAGAAAAATACATGAAACTATCTACAACAAATTATAATTCAAGTTTGGGGAAGACACATTCTTTCATCTCTAATCATCGTCAAAAGAAGACTCGAGCTACCCCCTCTCCTAATCTTGCATGAATAGCCTGAAACTTTTAAAAAAATCACATAATTAAAAAAATATCAACTAAACAAATATTATCTTAATGAATAGCCTGAAACTTTTAAAAAAATCACATAATTAAAAAAATATCAACTAAACAAATATTATCTTAATTATTAAGTAAAAATCATATTTTTTAGTGCAAGTAGTCAATCATAAAAAAGCTTTTCCAATCAGAACATTGCTTTACAAAATGTACAAAATGGGAGATGAACCTTCGAAAACTTCTTGTCTTTTCTAGATTCAAGAGACGGGGGAGCATTATTCAAGGTCATGAGAAAGACCTGCAAAATAATTTTTTTCAGAGAAGGCATCACTGAAAACATGCTGCATAACAGAAAGTAACATTCTTGCATAGCTTTCCAGATATTCATATTTTAGGTGAAAATCAATGAACCAAAGTCATTAGCTAATTGTACCAAAATCCTCTTGCCTTTTGGAACTAAGTTCAAATGCAAATGGAAAACACAAGGAAGAAAACTCAGATTACTATAATACCTTTATAGGCGGTCGAGAGGAAAAAGGAGCATGCCCATGAGCAAGCTCCAATGTCGTAATTCCAAAAGACCAGATATCCACCCTGCAGTTTGTTACGAAATATTTTGTGAGATCTGGGATCTACAAAATGAACTAAACTATATAAACAAGATAAACAGCGAAAGAAGTCACAAAACCTACTTGAAATCATAACCATATCGTTGCTCCATCACTTCAGGTGCCATCCTAGAAAAAGAAGATTAAAAAATCAGATGTCACTATCTGCAAAACTAGTATTATGTAACCATGCTAAAAAATTTCAAAGGACGCACCAGCAAGGAGTTCCAACTAAGGTATTCCATGTACGCTGCCTATCACCCGAATCAAAAAGGCAAGCGGAAACACCAAAATCTCCGAGCTTCACTCCTCCATGTGTATCAACTAAGATATTACCAGCCTACAAAATATATTAAAGTTAGAAAGCTGTCTGCATCATTAATAAGGTAAAATGGAATTAAAACCTAAGATGATGAAATACAGTCAGAGTCAGCATAAGACAATCTAGACGAAAGGAAGTAAGAATACCAATTTTCTTACTTTTAGTACAAGACTCATTCCAGGTCTCAAGCAAATAGCAATTGGAATAAAATGATTCCAGCTAAAAGAAGTAATCGCTTCAAGGGTATTACATGATAATCAATAAAAGAGCACTAATAGAATATGATGAGAGAAGTGGATATGAAATTAAGACAAATTATATAATATATATGTTTGAGAATCAGGGTTTTGGTGCCAAAAAATGTATTATAGTAGAACACAGAATCCATCAAAGAAACAAGCACATGTTACTCTGCCTAGAACCACAGATGTGACATTTCAAGTGGAACAAATTCATACAAATCATCGTTAAAACTTGAACATGTTTTACTGCTTGACAACCAGTTAGAGACACCCTAATGAGTGGCAATTTATAATACTAGCTTCATGGCTTCAAAAAATAAAGGATGAGCATAGGTTATTAACTCGTCAAATAATTTTGTGCCTAAACATAGCAAATATAAACAATATCACAGATATGTATAAATACAGACAATTATGTTCACACTTACATTTTCTCTTGTCCTTAGGCTTCCTCCCGAAACTGTTTTTATTCTACCAAGCAACCCTCCATCAGAATAAGCCATTAGAATCAAAATTCACATGAAGATGCAAAATGATCAATTACCTTTGCATTGTTGAGCCTCGGTAGCAGCTCCTTATCAATGCGATTGTCTTCTGGTGCCCTACACAAAGCTCAAGATACACTATAAGTTCTAAAACAAACTAAAAGAAATTAATCTAATGAAGATGACTGCAATATGCGAAAAGAAAGTACTTTTTGCTCACAACTTTTTTTGCTAGCTTCCTGTGTGGTTTAAACTTACTAGAAATATTTGAATAACATAGTTTAGTGTAATGATATGTTGATTTAATTTTAAAATTTTTATATAACCAATATATTTAATGTAATTATGCATTTTAGAAGCTTTATAACAATATTTATTTGATAATATTTATATAGATATTTCCACCGTATATCAAGAAAGATTTTTGACATCGATATTTACGGTCAAGAAAAAAACAGAAACAAAACTGCAACCACAAAGAAGTAAATATCTTCATTGCTAATTACCATCAGATAACTTGTCCAATTAAAGATAATTGCAAAGTGAAAATTATGTCAAGTAATGAACACAGACTATTTTACTATCTACAAAAATGCAAATTCTAAGAAGAATAAACCTCTTGATATTGGGAAAACAGCTAAGAGATTTACAAAGTAGAATGCTAAAATAGTAATTAGGTGAATAACAAATACAATTTGCATGCAAAAATTTTATGAGGTCTGGTTATAAATGGAGAGTAAATTTACAGACCAAACTTTTTAAATACAGTTGAAAAGATCCATACAAAGTTAATTTATTAGACAGCAGAGTCTTAAATCTGTCACTCATGAACATATTAACTTAAAGAGATATTTCTATGTATATAACGCAACAAGTCTCGAAGCAAAGGGGGGAGAAATGTTTCATAATTTTGTCACTTAAGCACCAAATCCTCATTGGTGATTTAACTAATGAATTTACATTCCTGAGTCAATTTTCTTACTTCTTTCTACTTTAAAACAGAGTGCTTCTAATTTCTTCTCCCCCTAAAGCAACCACTGACTAGAAGACCTTTTTATATCGTCGTCCATTTTGGTGGTTAGGACCTGATAATTGTTCTGTATAAACTAGTTTTTTTAACCATTCAATCAAAAAAGGATGTGAGCCCTTCCAAGTCTTGCTTAATTAAACTCAAGGAAAAATGAATTTATAGGAAACAGTAAAACATGCAAATCACATATATTATTCTAGCTAATAGACTATTCAAACTTGAAAAAAAAAGCATAATTACATTGCACAAATCATGGTCGTTTAGCACTTGCATTATAAAAGTCACCCCTTTATTCAATGGAAACTTCTAAACAATCCACAAACTATAAAAGTCAAAGAAAATATCACAAATATCAACCTTTTATGATGCCCAGATTACTTCTATTTAACTATGAAGATGACTGCAATATTTCTATTTAACTATGTTATCACCTGCTAACTATATCTTTCAATTCTCCTTCGAAGTCTCATCAAGCATCTTATGTACTACTAATTTCAGCAGCAAACGGATGTAAAATAGCAGAATCACAAGGACGAACTGAGAGGATAAGGAGAACCATTGAACTGAGCTTAGAAACAAGGTGGCTTTTGGAATCAAATGCATAAGCAGAATACATCTGAAAATACCACAATTAGGGTTAGGGTTTTGAGGTAGAGGACTTACAAGTCAGGCATCAAGCGAAAATGAGGAGCAGGAGAGGCAGCGAGATCTGATTTGGGGAGGAAGAACTACGATTTTTTAGGGGCACTCGGCGGCAAACTGCAGGGTCGACGACGGTGGCGAACTGTAGGGCTCGATAACGACAGAGACCTCTAACGACGGCGGCGACCTCCGACGGTAGCGGCGAGTTCAGAGTTGGTTGGTGGTGGGGGGGGAGATGAATTGAAGGTGCACGGGCGATTGGGGTTTTTTGATGAGAGAGAGAGAGAACGAGGTTTTGGGTGGATTGCGTTGGTTTTTTCTTTTGATTTTCACGAAAATAATTGGGGGGGAGTTCCCTCTGTTGTGTGTATATGCAAAAACAAATTGTTAGGCTAATTTCAGTCCTATTATGGTTAGGAGTGTCATCAATTAAGATAATAGATCCCCTTCATATTTAAAGAGACCCAATAACGACGGTATTAGGATCAAATTAATGAAGGGACTTGAAATCCGTTATCACATCTCACGTCATTCTTTTAATATTTGTAATCACTCGACGAAGGATTTAAAACCCGCGTAACTGTATCTGATTTTAACGGATATGGATATAAACTTTTTTTTACCGAGATATATTTATATCTGTATACATATCCGAGATGGATAAGCAGATATGGATATGATAAGCATAATAGCCGAGCTTTCTCCACACCAAATGTATCCCTTTCTGCATCAACTACTAAAGATGTTACTTATACTTTGATCAGCTAGGTATGGACTAACACGTTTTTTGGCTGGGACTTACGATAAAAATATTGGTAATAGCCTCTGGGCTGTCGGCTTCTTATTTCCTTGTATACAACAAATTAGACAGAGAAAAACAGCACATGTTTTAATGAGTTTTCCTATTCTAAGAAAATCTAACTATCGTTACCTTTAGAAACATATTTTCAGGACTTGGAGCATTAATTTCCTCATTTTTGCTCTGAGAATGGGTTTGATTTTA
Source organism: Asparagus officinalis (assembly GCF_001876935.1). Taxonomy (NCBI): domain Eukaryota; kingdom Viridiplantae; phylum Streptophyta; class Magnoliopsida; order Asparagales; family Asparagaceae; genus Asparagus; species Asparagus officinalis. Next base: position 2,147,461 of record NC_033800.1, on the reverse strand, counting down.
CGACCAATTTACTAATGTAATAGGACAAAATGATTATTTCCTCCTTAAAGTATCGGTGAACTTTCAATTTATCTCCTAAAGTATTAATTTATTTATTTTGCCCCTCAAACTACCTTTATTGTTTCAATGTGATCATTTTGCTAGTCTACAACTAAATATTTAATAAAATAATAACATAACATTATTTTTTTGTATTTCTTCATGGGTTTTTATCAGCTTATTTCCTTCTTTTCCAAACAAAAGAAATAATTTTAAGTACTTTCTTCCAAAATATTTTTTACCCTTTAACCCTTTTAGTGAATTTAAGAAATAAATTTTTAGATTACAGAAACTATAAGAAATAAAAAAACCATATTATGTAATTAATTTGTTAAATGTTTTGATTGTAGATACACTGAATAACGACATTGAAATCATAAACATGTAGTTTGAGGGACAAAATATGTAAATTGATATTTTAAGAGGCCACTTGAGAGTTCACCAATACTTTAAGGAGGGAAATAAACATTTTGTCCAATTTAAAACCTTAATAAGATCCCACAATAATTTTTGGGTTGAGCATATATGATATGTGAGAGAGGTTAAAATGTCAAATAGCGAAGCAATCTCCTATAATATCATTTGTCAAAGAAGCTGAGAATATGAACAAGAACTAGCTCCTACATTCCATAAAATGTACTTGTAAGTGAAAACTTTCTGTGAACATTAATTGTTGCCGTATCGTTAATATTAAATTAATCGTAGAAATAAATCCCGAAATACAATCAGCTAGTTGCGTTGAATTCAGACATTTATATTCGAAAAAACCATGTGATTACATAACTTAACGACAAACCACAAATGCTTATGATCAATACCAAGTTGATGCTGACACACTTTGCAAATTCTCACATGCAAATGAATGTGCATCATCATTTAAATATTTACAAATAATTCCTAGATAAAATACTTCTCTCTCTTGTCTTTATTATTAGGGAAAAATGTGTCTGGGTCCCAAAAGCAAAAACTTCATGTGAGCCCCTCATATTTTTCCCTATGTGAATCAGCCCTTTGATGTGTGACACTTTGTACTACAGTCTTTTTTTTATCAATTATTACATGCCAGCTAATAAGCTAAAATCCCCAAATTATCCTTATCCTCTCTTCCCAATCCCTCAGACCCAGTACTCATATCCTCTCTCTCTCTCTCATCTCCTCTCTCTCTCTCTCTCATCTCTCTCTCTCTCTCTCTCTCTCTCTCTCTTCGTCGCTCCCCCGTCGTAGATCGCCACCGCAGAGTTTGATAGCTTTATTCAAGGGAGAAACATGTGCTCCTAGGCATGCAAACAATTGGTATATGGATGACAAGTTCATGTGCATCTGCACAAAGGCTTGACTTGAACTTATAGTTAACAAAGCCTTCATACTGCAGAAGGAGTCTGCATGTGGAGATAGCTGCGAGCGTAATCTTGGGCCAAATTTTTCAGGTAGTAATGAAGAATGCTCATGGTGTTTGATGAGAAAGATGATTGTAGCTAATACACATTCTCTTGCAAAATTTGAAGAAAGAATAACGTCTCTTGTGAACTTAGTATTATTAAATTTATGGATTTTCAGATGATGACAGAATCCAAGTTATTTACATTTATCTGTAATCATATTTTGGAAATTGATTAATTTCTTGGTGCTCGGTGGTTTTGTATTCTTTTACTTTTTGTAAACTTTTGGATGTTCCTTTCTTAGTTGTTTAATGCTTTTGTTGAGTGGCATTGCATGAATTTTCCTTTTGTTATTACATGTAGTCCTTTGTTTACTGTAAAAGACTTACATCCTCTCTATACTGACTCCATGTTATGATTTTTAACTCCTAGCTATAAGAAGTTCATAACATTGTTTGTATTGCAGTTGTGCGAGCTGTCATTCAATAAAACACATCATCTCAGGAATCCATATAATGACAACCTACCAGTGAAGGTATGATATTGATATCTCAAAACCTGAATTGTCAAGGCTCTTTTTAATGGTTTATTTGCGAGCCATATATCTACATTACCATGCATTTCTATTTGAAGAATCCATATATTATTTGAGACAGCGTTTTTTTAGCCATTTGGATGGAAACATAGTATGATCATTATGAAAGAGCGACCTTTTGCTAGAAAAATATGTGAGGCTTTTATGTTTGTAAGGTACTCAAAATTTGGATGAATTACAATTATATAGCCATCCTGTGTAGTAATAGTAATTTATTATTATCATTATCACTGTTTTCACTTGCTAGAGAGGGTGATGCTACTTTACTATTATGTAGATCATTCATGCATACACTATGATGTGTTAGAGTTGACTGGGCTTGATATTACAGCAGATGAACAAAGAATTTCTTCAAGTAATCTACATTTTACAAGCATTATCAGTGATTATTTGATCATTTTGTTCCATTTGACGATATTTTGCTAGTATTACTTTCTAGAAAGGGCAGCCTCTGGGTTCTAAACATTTAGCCGACAGGATGGTGGAGACTAAATTATTATCGTTTAACTGGAATTTAAAAAAAGATTTGAAAATGCCAATTGTATTACTATTGGATATGCAAATTTTTATTGAATTTATGTACTAGCAGATAAGTCATGATTGCCAGGAGCTGGAGCCTTTTATTGGTGAGCAGTTGGCTTCTATGCTTTATCTAGAACTAAGCCCTTGTTGGGTTTAGAAGCACTTTTTTATTGGTGAGCAGTTGGCTTCTATGCTTTATCTAGAACTAAGCCCTTGTTGGGTTTAGAAGCACTTTTCTAAACCCACACCTTGTTCTAAATCCTTGTGGGTTTTTTAAATGCACACTTGTTAATTCCTGCTTCTGCGTTAGTTCTAGCTTGTATTATCCTAGTTCTACCTTGTATATAGCCAGTTCTAGCCCACACCTTACTAGTTCTAAAAACAACAAGGGTTTTTTACATGCACACTTGTTAATTCTTGCTTCTGTGTTAGTTCTAGCTTCTATTACCCTTGTTCTAGCTTGTATACAGCTAGTTCTAGCCCACACATTGCTAGTTCTAAACCCAACAAGGATTTTTTACATGCACACTTGTTAATTCTTACTTCTGCGTTAGTTCTAGGTTCTATTACCCTAGTTCTAGCTTGTATATAGCCAGTTCTAGCCCACACCTTGCTAGTTCTAAACCCAACAAGGGTTTTTATAAGCACACTTGTTAATTCTTGCTTTTGTGTTAGTTCTAGCTTCTATTACCCTAGTTCTAGCTTGTATACAGCCAGTTCTAGCCCACACCTTGCTAGTTCTAAACCCAACCAGGGTTTTTTTACATGCACACTTGTTAATTCTTGCTTCTGCGTTAGTTCTAGCTTCTATTACCCTAGTTCTAGCTTGTATATAGCCAGTTCTAGCCCACACCTTGCTAGTTCTAAACTCAGCCCACGTTTTTTACATGCACACTTGTTAATTCTTGCTTCTGCATTAGTTCTACATTCTATTACACTAGTTCTAGCTTGTATACAATCAGTTCTAGCCCACACCTTGCTAGTTCTAAACCAAACAAGGGTTTTTTACATGCACACTTGTTAATTCTTGCTTCTGCGTTAGTTCTAGCTTCTATTACCCTAGTTCTAGTTTGTATACAGCCAATTCTAGCCCACACCTTGATAATTCTAAACCCAACAATGGTTTTTTATATGCACACTTGTTAATTCTTATTTCTGTGTTAGTTCTAGCTTCTATTACCCTAGTTCTAGTTTGTATACAACCAGTTCTATCCCACACCTTGCTAGTTCTAAACCCGGCCTTTGTATTTTACCTTCACACTTGTTAATTCTTACTTCTACGTTAGTTCTATCTTCTATTACCCTAGTTCTAGCTTGTATACAGCCAGTTCTAGCCCACACCTTGCTAGTTCTAAACCCAACAAGGATTTTTTACATACACACTTGTTATTTCTTGCTTCTGTGTTAGTTCTAGCTTATATTACCCTAGTTCTAGCTTGTATACAGTCAGTTCTAGCCCACACCCTTCTATTTCTAAACCCAACAAGGGTTTTTTATATGCACACTTGTTAATTTTTGCTTCTGCATTAGTTCTAGCTTTTATTACCCTAGTTCTAGCTTGTATACAGCCAGTTCTAACCCACACCTTGCTGGTTCTAAACCCAATGTAAGGACCATGAATTTTGATACTAGTTAAAATAATTTTTTGGTATTTTAAAATATTTAATTATGATTTTTAAAAGAGTATTTGTATTTTTTCTCGATTTTCTACAATTTTCTATGATTTAAAAATCTGATTATATATTTATTTAAATGATTTTGATATTTATAAATTTATTTTGTGTGTTAAACATTTCTAGAATTAATCCATTGTGTTACCGATACTATTACATAATATTTTAAATAATATATTGTATTGTTAATATTATTACAAATTATTTCATATAATACATGGTATTATTAATTACGTGTTTTTGGTATAATTTATTGTATTATTTCTACTGTTACATATTATCTATCATATTAGTATAACTAGTACATTTTTCTATGTGGATAATTATCCCATATTTATTTAATTTTAAATATAAGTAAATATATTTTTATTATTAATTATTTCTGTTTAATTGTACAATATGGGTATATTTTGACTATTTTGTATCAACTGTTGTATTAGCACAACGTGTACGTTTATAATTATAGATAATTATCCCATAATTATTTTGATTTTTAAATACCAGTACTTATTTCTTTTTAATTAATTTTGTTTTAAAATAATTAACCCTAACCCTAATATATTATATATATAGTTATACATCTCTCTCTCTCTCTCTCTCTCTCATCTTCTTCTCTCTTCTCTTCTTCTCTCTTCATATTAAGATCCGCCGCCCCTCTTTCTTTTACTTCTTCCTTCTCTCAGATTCCTCAAACAGCCGACGACCACCGCCTACAACCTCCACTCGACGCAAACCACCCGCACCCTCCCTCGCCGTCCGCCTTCACCGTGCCCTCCATCTCGACCACTTCCTCCGCCCTTCTCCCCTCAGGTCTCCGTGCCCCAGCCCTCCTCGTCGCTCCAGCCGCGGCCGAGCCGACGAACTGTAGCCGTCGCTCTCCGCCAGCGAGGCACGTCGCTGCCTCTCCCCTTGGAGCCGACTACCGCCGAGCCCAACGCCCCAGCGGCTACCGCCTTCGCCGCAGCCAGCGGCCACCGACAGCCACCCCCAGGCCGAGAACCACCGCCCTCCGACGAACTCCGACGACTAGATCCCCGCTGCCCTTGCCGGCCGAGCTCGCTGCCTTTCCCTCGTCGGAGCTCTTCCCGACGCCGAGACCCCCGTCTTCGGCCTCTTCCTCTCCCCGCTCGCTGTCCCGTCAACCACGATCGCCGAGTTCCTCATTCAACCGTCGCCGCCGTGCCCACCACGTCGGATCTGACTCACGCCGCCGATGTCGAATCGTTCGACAAAAACCCCGAGGCAAGATCCCGCTCCTCTTGACTCATCAAATCCTATTTATATCTGTCGTTAATTAGTTGTATAGATTAGATTATGAATTGTTATTATCTGCGTGGGCTTGTTGATGAATTGGTGAATTATCTGTTTATGTTAATTTATAATTTTTTATTATCTACGTGGGTTTGATGAATAATATTGAATGGATAGAAATTATGTGATAAATAGTATTTTCAGAACCAATATAATAAATTAAAGAATTTATTTTGGGTAACAGCATTATTTTAGATTAATTATAATATTTTTAGAATTTTATCGTGGGAGGAAATTATTTTAGAATGATAAATATTTTTAAAGAAGTTATTTTGGTAAAAGATTATTTTGTGTTATGACTGTGTGATTGATTACGACATTTCATGTACATTGACACCAATTTGTTGGCACTCTTATTTATACTCACTCATGTCATATATGCACGCCTGATTTCATCGCTAGCTTATATAGTCATGTTCATCATATGATTTGCATAAGATTAGTTGTAATTATTTATTATTTCTTGTTTTGTTGAGAACCGTTAGTAGTTCATGTCCTTAGTTGCCCAGTGTGTCGTGTACAAGACCTAGATACATGTGTATTATTGACTTAGAAAATAAGAAGAGTTGGGATGGGAAGGTCTGGGTTCATGTTATCGGATATGTTGTTGATTATTTCCAAGCTCGCACCAGTGAATCGTTTCGCACTGGGGTGGGTCTGAGGAGCAGTGATCGGATATGTTATTGTTTATTTCTAGGCTCGCACCAGTGAATCGTTTTGCACTGGGGTGGGTCTGAGGTGATGTGATATTGTAATTGTTAATTATTTCCAGGCTCGTACCAGTGAATCGTTTCGCACTGGGGTGGGTCTGAGGTGATGCGATATTGTGATTGTTGATTATTTCCAGGCTCGCACCAGTGAATCGTTTCGCACTGGGATGGGTCTGAGGAGAGGTGATATTGTGATTATTGATTGTTTCCAGGCACGCACCAGTGAATCGTTTCGCATTGGGGCGGGTCGGAGGTACTAGTGAGATGTGGTTGTTAACCAGATATCTGATAATGTGAACTTTGACTCTGTGTGAGATGTGAACCAGTGACCTGATATAGGATGGCTAGTTACATGACTCGTTTCTTGGCTAAGTATGATTCTTGTGAGATGTAGATCGGTTGTATTTCTTTCATACATAGATCGGGATTAATATTTAATTATCTACAAATTGAGACATATGGTATATACATGAGGGTTTCCTTGTTTGGATTATTTCGCTCGACGTACTACGTCTTGAGTTATAGATTTTTAAGTATTAATTTTATCTAGTGTATGACTTTATGACTTGGATGATTAGTTTGATCGCTAGCTGCATGACTCATTACCCGATCTTTTGGATGCTTTATGTTATCATGATTTAGTAGTGTTTTCATGTTGATTTGTGGATTTCAGTTGTACGTTCTTTTGTTGTTTCTGTTATCGTATCGTTTTTCGCATTGGATTTCCGTTCGTTCTATTTTTTTGTGGGGTCGGGTCTTGTCGTGTGCCATACACGCAGACGTACACATGTTTTCTCTGGTGTACGTCAGACTTAGAAGAAGAACAGGTTCAGTTTGGAGATGCGCCAAAGCCAGAGGATTCTCAGCAGGAGTGCCTTGCAGACCGATCAGAAGAAGCCAAAGTTTAGTTATTCCCTCTTATTGTTCGATGATCTTAGTTTATTTTTGTAGCATTTCTTTTCTGCTCGATCATTGTATTTTACATTCTCCAGTGTTTATTTGTTCCGATATGTATAAGGGCATGTTTGACCCTAATATTATATCTTGGATGATATTCATTTGTGATATGATATTTTTATTCTGAGGTTGTCTATTATATTCTTGCTGATTGTGATCGGGGACCTGTGACTTCGCATTGTACTTATTTCCAGACGCTTAGCGTATTAGGTTGAGGAGAAATATTTATTTTTATTTATTCTCCTTGATCTAATACGTCGCGGGCTTGTTCACGTTCCGGTTCCCGTGTATTTTGGGAAGCGGGGCGTGACAGGTTTTAGTGGTGGCCCATGCAGGTCACGGTTCCGAGTTTTCACTAGTAAGAATATAATGGATAATTTAGATGCATATCATATTTCATTCGTGAGACTATTCTTGAGCCATTGTTCCATCTTCTTGATAGATTTTATTTCATCCATATCTTATCACTTTTTGACTCCGGAGTTTTCACGGTTCTTTTCCCATCGCTTCTCGATTATCCTCTCTTTGTATTACTCCTCTATCCTCGTGCCTGTCATTATTTTATATGTTATTATTTTACACTATATTTTCTTTGACTTGACTTGTATATCGTTTGATTGTATTGAATTCTATATTATTTATTATATTATTTTATGTATCACATACAATGTTATATTATATGTTTTCATTTGTTTATAAATCTATTTTATCTTTCATAGTTCATGTTTTATGTATTATACATTTTATTTATGTATATTACACTGATTGTATTTATATGATTTTTGACTATTATACAATATACTACTATGTCTAAATTGATTTTATATAGTGATTATTATTGTTGTTGTATCTTGTTTATATTATGAATATTACTAATACTTCTAATTTATCATATTGTTTGTCGAATATATAATTATGTTCTTCTTATTATATTTTATATAATATGTTTATTTTGAATCACGTGTTTACTCTTATGTCTATTTTAATCATACCATCTTTTGTGACTTTTTCCATCAAAATTTATTTTTGTTAGCATGATTAGTACCATGAGTATTCAGACTTTTTATATGCTTATTATTATATATGTGTTTTCATTTTTAACGCTTATTATACATAATGGTTATAATTGTTATGTACATAATATGTTTCTGAATCTTGTTTATCCCTTTTGCTTTTATATCTTTTATTTTTATACTTTGATTTTATTTGTGTTTCTTTGAACCTAACTATGATTTTGTATTATTTACTTTGTTTTAAATAACTGTTTGTATGCTAATAATTATTGTTGATTTTGTATTATTTACTTTGTTTTAAATAACTGTTTGTATGCTAATAATTATTGTGTATCGTTTCATTATGCTATTGATTATTATTATGATTTGCTTCTGCTTGTTTGTTTATATGTATTGATGTGTTTCTATCTATGTTTATTTCATAATGTTATTTTTAATTGTGATTATGTATATTTTGTATACCTTATTATAATCTTTATTATCCTTTTACTTGATTGTTCTGCATTCTTGTCTTATATCTGGTGCTTTTCTAGTAATATTGTGTTATTATCGTGTTTTAGTATATTTCAGTCATTTTACATTGTCTGCTATTGTATATTATATTATAAGTGTATTATTAAATTGCTAGCTTGTTTATTATGTACAAAATAGTTTCATTTAGTATATTTCATTTCATTCTTTACTTCCAATTATATGTAACATTATTGTTTGATTTAAGTTATCAATCATTTCATCTTTCTTAGTTATGTTTATGTTTTGCTTACTTATTTTCTATATACAGTTTCTTATTATCAATCATTTCATCTTTCTTAGTTATGTTTATGTTTTGCTTACTTATTTTCTATATACAGTTTCTTATTCATTCTAATACTTACTTTTTATTTTGTTCTTTGTTCATGTTAGTCTGCTTCATTTATTTAGTCATAATATTTATATAAAGTGTGTATTTTAGATAATTATTACTGTGATATACGACTATAATTATTTATTTTGTTTTTGATATGATATACTACATATAATTCATTTTCTTATATGTTGTTGTGTCATATCACCTTGTCCTTCCATGATTATCTGCTTTGTATTGTTTTGTACATCATATCTTTTTGGTTTATGTTCAATTACCTTCTAATATTTTACTTGCATTGTGCTGCTTATTTTTACATAATTATATTGTATGTCGCATTCTAATTTCTGTGTATACAATTTGTAAATTCCCAATATTTGTGTAATAAATTATTTATCTTCTAAATTTTATATACTGCTTTACATGATTAATTGATTGCATAACTGTTTTAATAATTGTGTTTAGCTATTTATACTTGACTGTCTTTGTATCTTTTCTATGTTTTAGACTACTTTTCATCAATCCATCAATTAAATATGTTTTCTTTTATTTGTTTTATTTTATATGTATTATTATTCTAATTATTTTATGATTGCTTTTCCTATTATCTTTGATTTACACTTATTATTATATCATTCTATTTTGTTATATGATCCTGTTGATGTTCGTTTTTTCGCTCGTTTACTCGTTTTTATTGATTTTATATCTTACATTTGTGTTTTTAATATCTAAGTTTGAACCTGTATTGATTGTGTTTTTCATAATTAAATTTTTTTTTATTTTTTGATTGACCATTGTTATACCCTGCTATTATGTTTTGTTTAAATTGTTATGTATTTTAGATTTTTTCGGCTTTTCTTATTATGTTGTTTATGTTTCTGTCTGTTTTTATTTTATTTGACTTATTTTTGTGTTTTCTTTAGATTTATTATTCTTACTTGACTTTATTCTTACTTAATATGTTTCTACTTTGTTTCTATGAAAGCTTGTATATTATTTGTATGATTCACCCTATGTGATTGTTATTTATATTGTACCTATTGTTTTGATTCTATATTATTACTTATCTTATACTTTATACTGATTATATTGCTTATATATTTACAAGTACTGTATAACAAGTTCACACAGTTAAATATGTTTGTATCATAGTATTGTTTGGACTTTGTTGTGAGTCTGAAATGCGATAGCAATATCTTAGCTGTCACATCTTGTATCTTACCTTGTGTCATTTTTATTTTACATTCTCCTTTATTTATGGATATCGTTCCATATCTCTGTCCTTGGATTCTTTCTGCATTACTTTTATTTTAATTCCGAGGACGGAATTTTTTTTAAGGGGGATAGAATGTAAGGACCATGAATTTTAATACTAGTTAAAATAATTTTTTGGTATTTTAAAATATTTAATTATGATTTTTAAAAGAGTATTTGTATTTTTTCTCAATTTTCTATAATTTTCTATGATTTAAAAAATCTGATTATATATATTTATTTAAATGATTTTTATATTTTTAAATTTATTTTGTGTGGTAAACATTTCTGGAATTAATCCATCGTGTTACCGATACTATTACGTAATATTTTAAATAATATATTGTATTATTAATATTATTACAAATTATTTCATATAATACATGGTATTATTAATTACGTGTTTTGGTATAATTTATTGTATTATTTGTACTGTTACATATTATCTATCGTATTAGTATAACTAGTATATTTTTCTATGTGGATAATTATCCCATAATTATTTGATTTTAAATATAAGTAAATATATTTTTATTATTAATTATTTCCGTTTAATTATACAATATGGGTATATTTTGATTATTTCGTATCAACTGTTGTATTAGCACAACGTGTATGTTTTTAATTATAGATAATTATCCCGTAATTATTTTGAATTTTAAATACCAGTAGTTATTTCTTTTTAATTAATTTCGTTTTAAAATAATTAACCCTAACCCTAATATATTATATATATAGTTATACATCTCTCTCTCTCTCTCTCTCTCTCTCTCTCTCTCTCTC
>NC_033800.1:2115046-2136363 GCF_001876935.1 Asparagus officinalis | reverse complement strand
CAGCCACCCCCAGGCCGAGAACCACCGCCCTCCGACGAACTCCGACGACTAGATCCCCGCTGCCCTTGCCGGCCGAGCTCGCTGCCTTTCCCTCGTCGGAGCTCTTCCCGACGCCGAGACCCCCGTCTTCGGCCTCTTCCTCTCCCCGCTCGCTGTCCCGTCAACCACGATCGCCGAGTTCCTCATTCAACCGTCGCCGCCGTGCCCACCACGTCGGATCTGACTAACGCCGCCGATGTCGAATCGTTCGACAAAAACCCCGAGGCAAGATCTCGCTCCTCTTGACTCGTCAATTCCTATTTATATCTATCGTTAATTAGTTGCATAGATTAGATTATGAATTATTATTATCTGCGTGGGCTTGTTGATGAATTGGTGAATTATCTGTTTATGTTAATTTATAATTTTTTATTATCTGCGTGGGTTTGATGAATAATATTGAATGGATAGAAATTATGTGATAAATAGTATTTTCAGAACCAATATAATAAATTAAAGAATTTATTTTGGGTAACAAAATGATTTTAGATTAATTATAATATTTTTAGAATTTTATCGTGGGAGGAAATTATTTTAGAATGATAAATATTTTTAAAGAAGTTATTTTGGTAAAAGATTATTTTGTGTTATGACTGTGTGATTGATAGTTGTAGAACACGACATTTCATGTATGTAGGCTGTCTAAAAATCACAATAGATAGTTGATTCCCCATCAAACACGGATCATGGAAGTTATAATCTGATGACTTCTAGAAGGCTACAATTTAAAGACTTTCACGTAGATCGATGAATGTTACAATCTGACGACCTTCACAATAACTGATGAAAGCTCTAATCAACATCCTTCAAAATCAACATCGAGAGTTACAATCTGACGACTCTCACATATCAAAGAGCTAAAGCAAATATTACAAAACGACGATCTTTGCAACGCTCTGACAGAAAGAGACTACAAATCAACGGTCTCTTCAAACCAAGACATGGAAGTCCTCCCTGCGTACCATCATCAAGACACAATACCAATTCGACTGCGGACGCAGGTCAAACCTGGCTGCAGACACACCTCATATTCAGCTCTAAACGCTGCAAACGCAGCTCAGATCCAGCTATCAACGCAGCTCATGTTCGACCGCAAACGCAGCCTCCGAAAGCTACCAACGCAGCTTCCATCCGCTGCCAAACGCAGCTTTCATCCACTGCCAAACACAGTTTCCATCCACTGCCAAATGCAGCTGCCAAACACAGTTTCCAAATTGCTACAAACGCAGCTTACGAGCAGCTTCTAACGCTACCAACACAGCTTCCAAATTGCTGCGTCTGAACTTCCAGACACTGCGTTTGAACGCATAATTCATGCCAGAATGCGGATTATGCATTTGACTCGTTCAAACACGAGCTGAACAGTTTCAAAACCCTTTTCCACGATCTGAGGGGATTACAACTCCACTCAGGAGTGATTTAAGGGGCGGTTACATTCCATTAGCCCCACTTAGGAGCGAATTAAGGGGACAGTTACACCCTTTAATCCCCTATAAATAACTAAGAAATCAGCTTAGGTCGGATCCTGGACCGGGAGCTCAGATCCTGCTCCTTGGCAGCAAAGAAGAAATCCTTGGCTTGTCTAACCAATTACGGTTAAGATCAATCAACGCGTACAGAGTTTCCAACTTAACACATAAGTCCTCCACAACGTCAAATCGTGAGGAGAAGGTACTGTTCTAGTGAATCAAGACGTGCGGATTGTCAACGGAGAGCAAACTCGATGCGAGCATTCGAGGGAGGCACTTCATCGCCACCGTAAAGATCCCAGAATTAAACAAAGGGGAGAATCCAGATTAATTCTCCTCTTTTTTGTAATCAGGAAATCCAATTGTAACTGAGATTAAAGGAATACAAATCAATTTTCCTTCGTTTATTTTATTGCAAAATTTCCCACCAAACAATGTACATTGACACCGATTTGTTAACACTCTTATTTATATTCACTCATGTCATATATGCACGTCTGATTTCATCGCTAGCTTATATAGTCATGTTCATCATATGATTTGCATAAGATTAGTTGTAATTATTTATTATTTCTTGTTTTGTTGAGAACCGTTAGTAGTTCATGTCCTTAGTTGCCCAGCGTGTCGTGTACAAGACCTAGATACATGTGTATTGTTGACTTAGAAAATAAGAAGAGTTGGGATGGGAAGGTCTGGGTTCATGTTATCGGATATGTTGTTGATTATTTCCAAGCTCGCACCAGTGAATCGTTTCGCACTGGGGTGGGTCTGAGGAGCAGTGATCGGATATGTTATTGTTTATTTCTAGGCTCGCACCAGTGAATCGTTTTGCACTGGGGTGGGTCTGAGGTGATGTGATATTGTAATTGTTGATTATTTCCAGGCTCGCACCAGTGAATCGATTAGCACTAGGGTAGGTCTGAGGTGATGTGATATGGTGATTGTTGATTATTTCCAGGCTCGCACCAGTGAATCGTTTCGCACTGGGATGGGTCTGAGGAGCGGTGATATTGTGATTATTGATTATTTCCAGGCACGCACCAATGAATTGTTTCGCATTGGGGCGGGTCGGAGGTACTAGTGAGATGTGGTTGTTAACTAGATATCCGATAATGTAAACTTTGACTCTGTGTGAGATGTGAACCAGTGACCTGATATAGGATGGTTAGTTACATGACTCGTTTCTTGGCTAAGTATGATTCTTGTGAGATGTAGATCGGTTGTATTTCTTTCATACATAGATCGGAATTAATATTTAATTATCTACAAATTGAGACATATGGTATATACATGAGGGTTTCCTTGTTTGGATTATTTCGCTCGACGTACTACATCTTGAGTTGTAGATTTTTAAGTATTAATTTCATCTAGTGTATGACCTTGTGACTTGGATGATTAGTCTGATCGCTAGCTACTTGACTCGTTACCTGATCTTTTGGATGCTTTATGTTATCATGATTTAGTAGTGTTTTTATGTTGATTTGTGGATTTTAGTTGTACGTTCTTTTGTTGTTTCTGTTATCGTATCGTTTTTCGCATTGGATTTCCGTTCGTTCTATTTTCTTTGTGGGGTCGGGTCTTGCCGTGTGCATTACACGCTGACGTACACATGTTTTCTCTGGTGTACGTCGGACTTAGAAGAAGAACAGGTTCAGCTTGGAGATGCGCCAAAGCCAGAGGATTCTCAGCAGGAGTGCCTTGCAGACCGAGCAGAAGAAGCCAAAGTTTAGTTATTCTCTCTTGTTGTTCGATGATCTTAGTTTACTTTTGTAGCATTTCTTTTCTGTTCGATCATTCTATTTTACATTCTCCAGTGTTCATTTGTTCAGATATGTATAAGGGCATGTTTGACCCGAATATTATATCTTGGATGATATTCATTTGTGATATGATATTTTTATTCTGAGGTTGTCTATTATATTCTTGCTGATTGTGATCAGGGACCTGTGACTTCGTATTGTACTTATTTCCAGACGCTTAGCGTATTAGGTTGAGGAGGAATATTTATTTTTATTTATTCTCCTTGATCTAATACGTCACGGGCTTGTTCACGTTCCGGTTCCCGTGTATTTTAGGAAGCGTGGCATGACACCCAACAACAGTTTTTTACATGCACACTTGTTAATTCTTACTTCTGCGTTAGTTCTAGTTTCAATTACCCTAATTCTAGCTTGTATACAGCCAGTTCTAGCCCATAATTTGCTAGTTCTAAACTCAGCTCACGTTTTTTACATGCACACTTGTTAATTCTTACTTCTACGTTAGTTCTAGCATCTATTACCCTTGTTCTAGCTTGTATACAGCCAGTTCTAACCTACACCTTGCTAGTTCTGAACCCAACAAGGGTTATTTACATGCACACTTGTTAATTCTTGCTTCTACATTAGTTCTAGCTACTATTATCCTAGTTCTAGCTTGTATACAGCCAGTTCTAGCCCACACCTTGCTAGTTCTAAACCCAACAAGGGTTTTTTACATGCACACTTGTTAATTCTTGCTTCTGCATAAGTTCTAACTTGTATTACCCTAGTTCTAGCTTGTATACAACCAGTTCTAGCCCACACATTGCTAGTTCTAAACCCGGCCTTCGTATTTTACCTTCACACTTGTTAATTCTTACTTCTACGTTAGTTCTAGCTTCTATTACCCTAGTTCTAGCTTGTATACAGCTAGTTCTAGCTCACACATTGCTAGTTCTAAGCCCAACAAGGGTTTTTTACATGTACACTTTTTAATTCTTACTTCTGCGTTAGTTCTAGCTTCTGTTACCCTATTTCTAGCTTGTATACAGTCAGTTCTAGCCCACACATTGCTAGTTCTAAACCCAATAAGGGTTTTTTACATGTACACTTGTTAATTCTTGCTTCTACGTTAGTTCTAGCTTCTATTATCCTAGTTCTAGCTTGTATATAGCCAGTTCTAGCCCACACCTTGCTAGTTCTAAACCCAACAATGATTTTTTTACATGCACACTTGTTAATTCTTGATTATGCGTTAGTTTTAGCTTCTATTACCCTAGTTCTAGCTTGTATATAGCCAGTTCTAGCCCACACCTTACTAGTTCTAAACTCAGCCCGCGTTTTTTACATGCACACTTGTTAATTCTTGCTTCTACGTTAGTTCTAACTTCTATTACCCTACTTCTAGTTTGTATATAGCTAGTTCTAGCCCACACCTTGTTAGTTCTAAACCCAACAATGGTTTTTTACATGCAAACTTGTTAATTCTTGCTTCTGCGTTAGTTTTAGCTTCTATTAACCTAGTTCTAGCTTATATACAGCCAATTCTAGCTCACACATTGCTAGTTCTAAACCCAACAAGGGTTTTTTATATGAACAATTGTTAATTTTGCTTCTGCATTAGTTCTAATTTGTATTAGCCTAATTCTAGCTTGTATTCAACCAGTTCTATCCCACACCTTGCTAGTTCTAAACCCGGCCTTTGTATTTTACCTTCACACTTGTTAATTCTTACTTCTACGTTAGTTCTATCTTCTATTACCCTAGTTCTAGCTTGTATACAGCCATATCTAGCCCACAACTTGCTAGTTCTAAACCCAACAAGGATTTTTTACATACACACTTGTTAATTATTGTTTCTACGTTAGTTCTAGCTTGTATTACCATAGTTCTAGCTTGTATACAGCGAGTTCTAGCCCACACCTTGCTAGTTCTAAACCCAACAATGGTTTTTTACATGCACACTTGTTAATTTTTGCTTCTACATTAGTTCTAGCTTCTATTACCCTAGTTCTAGATGTATACAACCAGTTCTATCCCACACCATGCTCGTTCTAAACCCAACAAGGGTTTTTTATATGCACACTTGTTAATTATTGCTTCTGCGTTAGTTGTAGCTTCTATTACCCTAGTTCTAGCTTGTATATAGCCAGTTCTAGCCCACACATTGCTAGTTCTAAACCGAACAAGGATTTTTTACATGCACACTTGTTAATTCTTACTTCTGCGTTAGTTCTAACTTCTATTACCCTAGTTCTATCTTGTATACAGTCAATTCTAGCCCACACCTTGCTAGTTCCCAACAAGGGTTTATTACATGCACACTTGTTAATTCTTGCTTCTGCGTTAGTTCTAGCTTCTCTTACCCTAGTTCTAGCTTGTATATAACCAGTTCTAGCCCACACCTTGCTAGTTCTAAACCCGGCCTTTGTATTTTACCTTCACACTTGTTAATTCTTACTTCTACGTTAGTTCCAGCTTCTATTACCCTAGTTCTAGCTTTTATACAACCAGTTCTAGCCCACACATTGCTAGTTCTAAACCCAATAAGGATTTTTTACATACACACTTGTTAATTCTTGCTTCTGCGTTAGTTCGAGCTTGTATTACCCTAGTTTTAGCTTGTATACAGCTAGTTCTAGCCCACACCTTACTAGATCTAAACCCAACAAGGGTTTTTACATGCACACTTGTTAATTCTTACTTCTGTGTTAGTTCTAGCTTCTATTATTCTAGTTCTAGCTTGTATACAGCCAGTTCTAGCCCACACATTGCTAGTTCTAAACCCAACAAGGATTTTTTACATGCACACTTGTTAATTCTTGCTTTTGCGTTAGTTCTAGCTTCTATAACCCTAGTTCTAGCTTGTATACAGTCAGTTCTAGCTCACACCTTGCTAGTTATAAACCTAACAAGGGTTTTTACATGCACACTTGTTAATTCTTGCTTCTGTGTTAGTTCTAGCTTCTATTACCCTAGTTCTAGCTTGTATTCAGCCAGTTCTAGCCCACACCTTGCTAGTTCTAAACCCAAACAAGGTTTTTTTACATACACATTTGTTAATTCTTGCTTCTACATTAGTTCTAGCTTTTATTACCCTAGTTCAAGCTTGTATATAGCCAGTTCTAGCCCACACCTTACTAGTTCTAAACTCAGTCCGCGTTTTTTACATGCACACTTGTTAATTCTTGCTTCTGCGTTAGTTTTAGCTTCTATTACACCAGTTCTAGCTTGTATACAGTCAGTTCTAGCCCACACCTTGCTAGTTCTAAACCCAACAAGGGTTTTTTATATGCACACTTGTTAATTCTTGCTTCTGCGTTAGTTCTAGCTTCTATTACCCTAGTTCTAGTTTGTATACAACCTATTCTAACCCAAACCTTGATAGTTCTAAACCCAACAAGGGTTTTTTACATGCACACTTGTTAATTCTTATTTCTGCGTTAGTTCTAGCTTCTATTACCCTAGTTCTAGCTTGTATACAACCAGTTCTATCCCACACCTTGCTAGTTCTAAACCCGGCCTTTGTATTTTGCCTTTACAGTTGTTAATTCTTACTTCTACGTTAGTTCTAGCTTCTATTACCCTAGTTCTAGCTTGTATACAGGCAGTTCTAGCCCACACATTGCTAGTTCTAAACCCAACAAGGATTTTTTACATACACACTTGTTAATTCTTGCTTCTGCGTTAGTTCTAGCTTATATTACCCTAGTTCTAGCTTCTATACAGTCAGTTCTAGCCCACACCTTGCTAGTTCTAAACCCAACAAGGGTTTTTTACATGCACACTTGTTAATTCTTCCTTCTGCGTTAGTTCTACCTTCTATTACCCTAATTCTAACTTGTATACCGCCAGTTCTAGCCCACACCTTGCTAGTTCTAAACCCAATAAGGATTTTTTACATACACACTTGTTAATTCTTGCTTCTGCGTTAGTTCGAGCTTGTATTACCCTAGTTTTAGCTTGTATACAGCTAGTTCTAGCCCACACCTTGCTAGATCTAAACCCAACAAGGGTTTTTACATGCACACTTGTTAATTCTTACTTCTGTGTTAGTTCTAGCTTCTATTATCCTAGTTCTAGCTTGTATACAGCCAGTTCTAGCCCACACCTTGCTAGTTCTAAACCCAACAATGATTTTTTACATGCAGACTTGTTAATTCTTGCTTCTGCGTTAGTTCTAGCTTCTATAACCCTAGTTCTAGCTTGTATACAGTCAGTTATAGCCCACACCTTGCTAGTTATAAACCTAACAAGGGTTTTTACATGCACACTTGTTAATTCTTGCTTCTGTGTTAGTTCTAGCTTCTATTACCCTAGTTCTAGCTTGTATTCAGCCAGTTCTAGCCCACACCTTGCTAGTTCTAAACCCAACAAAGGTTTTTTTTGCATACACATTTGTTAATTCTTGCTTCTACGTTAGTTCTAGCTTCTATTACCCTAGTTCAAGCTTGTATATAGCCAGTTCTAGCCCACACCTTACTAGTTCTAAACTCAGTCCGCATTTTTTACATGCACACTTGTTAATTCTTGCTTCTGCGTTAGTTTTAGCTTCTATTACACTAGTTCTAGCTTGTATACAGTCAGTTCTAGCCCACACCTTGCTAGTTCTAAACTTAACAAGGGTTTTTTATATGCACACTTATTAATTCTTGCTTCTGCGTTAGTTCTAGCTTCTATTACCCTAGTTCTAGCTTGTATACAACCTATTCTAACCCAAACCTTGATAGTTCTAAACCCAACAAGGGTTTTTTATATGCACACTTGTTAATTCTTATTTCTGCGTTAGTTCTAGCTTCTATTACCCTAGTTCTAGCTTGTATACAACCAGTTCTATCCCACACCTTGCTAGTTCTAAACCCGGCCTTTGTATTTTGCCTTCACAGTTGTTAATTCTTACTTCTACGTTAGTTCTAGCTTCTATTACCTTAGTTCTAGCTTGTATATAGGCAGTTCTAGCCCACACATTGCTAGTTCTAAACCCAACAAGGATTTTTTACATACACACTTGTTAATTCTTTCTTCTGCGTTAGTTCTAGCTTATATTACCCTAGTTCTAGCTTCTATACAGTCAGTTCTAGCCCACACCTTGCTAGTTCTAAACCCAACAAGGGTTTTTTACATGCACACTTGTTAATTCTTGCTTCTGCGTTAGTTCTAGCTTCTATTACCCTAGTTCTAGCTTGTATACCGCCAGTTCTAACCCACACCTTGCTAGTTCTAAACCCAACAAGCGTTTTTTACATGCACACTTGTTAATTCTTGCTTCTGCATTAGTTCTAGCTTATATTACCCTAGTTTTAGTTTGTATACAGCCAGTTCTATCCTACACCTTGCTAGTTCTAAACTCAGCCCACGTTTTTTACATGCACACTTATTAATTCTTGCATCTACGTTAGTTCTAGCTTCTATTACCCTAGTTCTAGCTTGTATACAGCCAGTTCTAGCCCACACCTTGCTAGTTCTAAACCCAACAAGGGTTTTTTATATGCACACTTGTAAATTCTTGATTCTGCGTTAGTTCTAGCTGCTATTACCCTAGTTCTAGCTTGTATATAGCCAGTTCTAACCCACACATTGCTAGTTCTAAACCCAACAAGGGTTTTTTACATGCACACTTGTTAATTCTTACTTCTGCGTTAGTTCTAACTTGTATTACCCTAGTTCTAGCTTGTATACAATCAGTTCTTGCCCACATTTTGCTAGTTCTAAACCCGGCCTTCATAATTTACCTTCACACTTGTTAATTCTTACTTCTACGTTAGTTTTAGCTTCTATTACCCTAGTTCTAGCTTGAATACAGCCACTTTTAGCCCACACCTTGTTAGTTTTAAGCCCAACAAGGGTTTTTTACATGTACACTTGTTAATTCTTGCTTTTGTGTTAGTTTTAGCTTCTATAACACTAGTTCTAGCTTGTATATAGTCAGTTCTAGCCCACACCTTGCTAGTTCTAAACCCAACAAGGGTTTTTTACATGTACACTTGTTAATTCTTGATTCTGCGTTAGTTCTAGTTTCTATTACCCTAGTTCTAACTTGTATACTGCCAGTTCTAACCCACACCTTGCTAGTTCTAAACCCAACAAGAGTTTTTTACATGCACACTTGTTAATTCTTGATTCTACGTTATTTCTAGCTTCTATTATTCTAGTTCTAGCTTGTATATAGCCAGTTCTAGCCCACACCTTGCTAGTTCTAAACTCAGCCTGCGTTGCACACTTGTTAATTCTTGTTTCTACGTTAGTTCTAGCTTCTATTACCCTAGTTCTAGCTTGTATACAGCCAGTTCTAGCCCACACCTTGCTAGTTCTAAACCCAACAAGTGCTTTTTACATGCATACTTGTTAATTCTTGCTTCTGCGTTAGTTCTAGCTTCTATTATCTAGTTCTAGCTTGTATACAGTCAGTTCTAGCCCACACTTTGCTAGTTCTAAACCCAATAAGGGTTTTTTACATGCACACTTGTTAATTCTTGCTTCTGCATTAGTTATAGTTGGTATTACCCTAGTTCTAGCTTGTATACAACCAGTTCTAGCCCACACCTTGCTAGTTCTAAACTCAGCCTTTGTATTTTACCTTCACACTTGTTATTTCTTACTTCTACGTTAGTTCTAACTTCTATTACCCTAGTTCTAGCTTGTATACAGCCAGTTCTAGTCCACACCTTGCTAGTTCTAAACCCAACAATGGTTTTTTACATGCACACTTGTTAATTCTTGCTTCTGCGTTAGTTCTAGCTTGTATTACCCTAGTTCTATCTTGTATACAGCCACTTCTAGCCTACACCTTATTAGTTCTAAACTCAGCCCGCGTTTTTTACGTGCACACTTGTTAATTCTTACTTCTACGTTAGTTCTAGCTTCTATTATCCTAGTTCTAGCTTGTATACAGCCAGTTCTAGCTCACACCTTGCTAGTTCTAAACTCAGCCCGCTTTTTTTACATGCACACTTGTTAATTCTTGCTTTTATGTTAGTTCTAGCTTCTATTACCCTAGTTCTAGCTTGTATATAGTCAGTTCTAGCTCACACCTTGCTAGTTTTAAGCCTAACAATGGTTTTTTACATGTACACTTGTTAATTCATGCTTCTGCGTTAGTTCTACCTTCTATTACCCTTATTCTAGCTTGTATATAGCCAGTTCTAGCCCACACATTGCTAGTTCTAAACCCAACAAAGGTTTTTTACATACATACTTGTTAGTTCTTGCTTCTGCGTTAGTTCTAGTTTCTATTACCCTAGTTCTAGCTTGTATACAGCTAGTTCTAGCCCACACCTTGCTAGTTCTAAACCCAACAAGGGTTTTTTACATGCACACTTGTTAATTCTTTCTTCTACGTTAGTTCTAGCTTCTATTACCCTAGTTTTAGTTTGTATACAACTAGTTCTAGCCCACATCTTGCTAGTTCTAAACTCAGCCCGCGTTTTTTACATGCACACTTGTTAATTCTTACTTCTATGTTAGTTCTGGCTTCTATTACCCTAGTTCTAGCTTGTATACAGCCAGTTCTAGCCCACACCTTACTAGTTCTAAACCCAGCCTTCGTATTTTACCTTCACACTTGAGAATAAACTACAGAAATTTCTCAGAGCCTTTATAGCTACTTAACAGGGCCATGTTCCTTTAAATTTTAATTTAAAAAAAAACAATGTGACAGACGAGAAGCATGAACGAGAAAAATATTTGAAACATAAAGGAGCAAAATCCATAGCTAAGCAAGGATTCCAAATTTTCCTTACCACAGTGTTCGAATTCATGAAAGTTTGACATGTAAGTAGAAAATCTATGTAGGCCAAGAATGCATGCGCAAACAAGAAAAACTTCCAACTTGCACTTTCACAGAGAAAACTGAGCATAGATGACAAGTGAGACAGACTACATACATACAACATATTCAAAATAAAAGAGGGGGGAAATTTGATTTGCTGAAACTCGAACATGTTAGTGTGTCAAAATATTGTGGATGAACAAGTAAAATTACATCCTATACATGACTAAACTTCAGTAAGGTAGATAAAACTTCCTTCATGACTGGTCGCTCCTCTGCATTGAATCGGGTACATGATAAGGCTAACTCTAGGAGTTTAACAACCTTGCCTCCCTGTGTTGCAGTCGGAATGTCCATTGCATCGTCCACAATGCTAAGCACAACATTTACTCCACCTTGAAAGGATTTCTCCACAAACTCTTGCAATGGGATATGCTCTCCATCATGTTCAATAGTCCCAGTTAGCCTTATTCTGGTGAAAAGCTCCATCATAACTATACCAAAGCTGAAGACGTCAACCTTTGTGGTCACATTCCTCATGTATGCAAATTCTTTAACATAGAAAACACATCGATTAGTGACTGTTAAATATCCCTTTTAACTATACTCTGTTCGTGAAAGTGCTAGAGTGGACTCGGTATATGCATCAATCGCTATGAGTGTCATTGCTTACAAGGTCATTGGATCATTTTCAATAAGTCGTTAGTGTTAATGGCGAAGAAAATACATCTTATGTACCAATCTATCAAACCTTAAGCTATACTTAACATCTTCATGAAATAATATCTTTGTTAACAAGTTTAGATGACATTCTCCACTAAAAGTTGTTCCACTTGCAGCCGTTGTTGTTGTGGTTATCCTTAACCTTGGATATGAGCTAATTTACTTCCACCTGTTGAACTTTGTTGCATATAATTTATTCTTTTATTATCTAGTTATTTATTTTAATTCCAAATCGGCTTAGCTGTTCATGTATTATGTGAGCTATGTTTCACAGAACAATAGGAATAGCTAATTTTCTCCTAAAAGTGTGATAATTAGTTAATATGCATAATTAAATAATATCAAACCTCAGGCCCTCGCTTTTCGAGCGTTGAGAGAGAGAGAGAGAGGGGATATGAGTGCTGGGTCTGAGGGATTGGGGAGATATGATAAGGATAATTTGGGGATTTTGCTTAGCTGGCATGTAATAATTGATAAAAAAAGGCTGCAGTACAAAGTGTCACACATCAAGGGGCTGATTCACATGGGGAAAAATATGAGGGGCCTCGTCACATGAAGTTTCTGCTTTTGGGGCCAGACACATTTTTCCCTTATTATTATTATTATTATTATTATTGATTTATTTTATTTTATTTTTGTTGGAGATAAGACGCCTAGAACAACTATT
The DNA here is from genome assembly GCF_001876935.1 of Asparagus officinalis. NCBI lineage: Eukaryota > Viridiplantae > Streptophyta > Magnoliopsida > Asparagales > Asparagaceae > Asparagus > Asparagus officinalis. The sequence continues at coordinate 2,123,958 of NC_033800.1, read as the reverse complement.
ACGACAATCATTACATCAGATAACGAGCCTCGCCAGCAATAGTTTTTAATTTTATTTATTCTTTATTCATAATCAATTTTTATATGCAATACTAGAGCATATCCTTCCATTTGTACACATTAGCCGCTATCTAAGATTTAAAAAACTGAAAATTGAACTAGTCCTAGTCAGATCGATCATACACATACACATATCTTAGTCAGGTCAAAACAGAGATACATGATAAACCATTGAATTATATTTGTTAAAAATTAATTAACATGACAACATAGTGTAGTCAAGACAAACATATAATACACTCAAATTATTTTTGAATGATTGTTCTCGTTGCAACCCCCAAGTCTTCACTTTAGGTTTGGTCAAAATTCAGCTTGCAACGAGTATGCGCCACCAAAATGAGCCACAATGTCAACAAATGAGGGCGCTCCGTTTCAGACGTTAAATGTTCAATATAGTCAAAACTTTTGGATAATAAACAAAAGGAATAGATTAGGACAAATTCCAACAAAAATCATGTGAATTCAGTCAAATTTGTAGATATTAGTTCATCCATTTCATCTTCCATGTTCTTTTCTTTTACTTTTGTAATAATAATAATATCGGCTGGGAATCTTTCCAATAAAAAAGAGGCCTCTACGTATTTTAGCAAATTAAACTTATTAGCACTTGTCATTTTAATATTTAACATTTTAAAAACTATAAATTATAGAATCTCTCACACACACTCTCTCTGTGGGCGAACTGAGTTATGATACGTACGAGTTTAGTGATTGTGGTTACTAGTGACAAATTATATGTCATTCAATCCAAAAAAAAAAAAAAAAAAAAACCCCCCCCCCTTCTCCTTTCTTTCTCCACACTTCAATTAACCTTCAAACAAGCTCAAAACTACAATAAATCCAAACAAAAATCTCTTACCTAACCCTGAATTCAAGAGTAATTTGTGTAAATATACTAACAAAATAAATGCACGTATATACTAGTGACAGATTATATGCCATTCAATCCAAAAAAAAAAAACAGTGCCATCACCTTCTCCTTTCTTTCTCCACACTTTAATTAACCTTCAAACAAGCTCAAAACTACAATAAATCCAAACAAAAATCTCTAACCCTGAATTCAAGAGTAATTTGAGTAAATATATTAACAGAATAAATGCACGAACGTATATACTAGTATTATTACTAATACAAGTACCTATACGACCCGCTACGGCACTGCTCATCATACCAGCACACAAGGCTGAGCCCGGCCAAACGCCGCCTCCGTCTTCACCTTATCGGCAAAATGCAGCGTCTGCATCAACAGCTTCCTCGGCCCAAACTCAAACCTCTGTCGGCGATCCATGTTCCGCTCCGTTTGCCAACTGCACCGTATCGTGGCGCGATAGGGACCGAGCCACTGCCTAAAATTGCCACACGGTCCTTCCATGCCGTCGGCCCAAGCTCCAGTCAACGGCCCCGCTCTCCAGCACTCCTCGAGCTTCCGTCCCTCACCGTTGCTCTCCAGGCTCTTCGGTAGATCTCGTACAAGTCTCTCTTTTCTTCCTCGCCTGGCCACGAGCATGACTCGCTTCAGCAGTGTTATTATGTTAGGTAGGCGAAGCGGCGAGGCCGGCCGCCCGACTGGGGGGGGCGGCGGGTTGGGCGGCTCCAGAATTCGCTCCAGTTTGCTTTTGGCGTTTCGGCTGTCTGTTTCTGGCTGATAGATGGGGCACGAGTTTCTGATAGCGATTTCTTTGACAAGGGGGGGGCGGGCGCTCTAACGGACCCGAGCGAGGGTGAATTCGGATTTTATGTGCGAGCTCGCGAAGAACAGACGGAGGCTCTTTGTTGACCACCGATGCCGGGGCAAGCCCGAGACGTACGGGCTAAAAGAACGCAAATTCTGGGCGAAGATTGAGTAGCAGGCGACGGCAATGAGCTCGACGCCTTTTCGAAGATGGCCCATAGAGATTCTTCCCTGATCGAGGGCCTATGACTTCCCTGCGCTGCTTGATGTCGTGCTCTACGCATCGGTGGCGGCGCCTGCTTCGCAATCGCATCGCCCCGCTGTGCTCCCCTTTCTTCGGGCTCTCTGTAGGCTTCGAGCTCAGCCTAAGATCTCCATGTCTGAGTACGCTACCGTGCCGTTACGAGCCCTCTCCATCTTCTTCATTTCTTGTCGACCCTTTACGGCGAACTTGATGGCCGAGGCCGGCTGGGTCGCTAGAGGCCGGTTTTCAGTCGGTGTAGACGCGGTGGAAGCCGAACGGGAGGAGGGCCGTGGCAGCGGCGGCTGAGGCGGGAGACCACGATCGCGCCGTGCGGTCGAGGTCGTCGATTGAGCTCGGAGTAGGCGAGGCGGAGGAGGAATCGACTGGTCGTCGATGTTTCAGGTGACGCCACGCCCTGCGACCGCATCGCTATTCGACGCGCAGCTGAGCATTTCGCGTCCGACAGCGTTCGTGAAGTGAGACAGCTTCGACATCGTCGCCGTGTTCAAGCGAGCTACCGATGGTGGTATCGGCGGTCTCGGTCTGAACGACCATCGGTCGTCGTCGTTTACTTCGCACGTATTTTTTTTTTTTGTTTGGAGTTCATGTCTTTTGGGGGATTTTTTTTTAATAATATTTTTTTTTGAGGGGAGGAGAGTGTAGGTATTTGAGGAGAGGGAAGGCGGGGGGGTTTCGAGGAGGTTTCAGGGTAAACGCGTCAAGTAGCGGTTAACAAGGGCAACAGAGATATGACGAATGAAGTGAACATAAAAAGAAGTCGGCTTCAGGAATTTATGGCCGTTTACTCCACATAGGCAATGGATAAATAGGGGGGGGGGGGGGAAAGCTTTGCTAAGGGCATACCAAAATATGGGACCAATAGAGGGGACAAGTGAGGTGTCTCCCTCCTATTGGATAATGAGTTGGCCATCATTAATGATGGCCAACTCATTATCCAATAGGAGGGAGACACCTCACTTGTCCCCTCTATTGGTCCCATATTTTGGGTCCTTGAGGAATTTTTCAAAAAAAAAATTTCAAACAGACTTGTAACATTAATGATGACCATCATTAATGATGGCCAATTCATTATCCAATAGGAGGGGGACATATCACTTGTCCCCTTTATTGGTTCTATATTTTGGGTCCCTGTAACAAAACTCTTAATTAAATTATATCAATACAATAGGAATACTGAATAGTTTCAATTATGTCAGTATAATCATCGATTTATACCAACGAATTTTATTCACAGACTTATTTCAGTTCTTTTAAGAGAAAAATGTAAGGCCTAATTAAAAAAACACTTGATGAAAAATATTGTAGGCTAGAAACACAGAAACATATATAACTTGATACCTCGGGAAAGAAAAAATGATAAAAAAGAACGGTTTTTCTATAGAGTGCCCTTGGGCACTCTATAAGAGAGGAGAGAGATAGAGAGAAATGAATGAGGAGGGGGGCCCCCTGATTTGCATTGGGATCCTCTCTTCAATCATTTCTCTCTATCTCTCTCCTCTCTTATAGAGTGCCCAAGGGCACTCTATAGAAAAACCGAAAAAAGAATAGTGGCTTATATTCTAGTTGAGTAGACTTCCAGGTTAGTAATAAATTAATCAAGAGTAGGTTTGTACCAAACAAAAGGATTTGAGATGTATTATTTATTATTGGCATATTAATTAGCGAGAGATTAGTGGGTTTCTAACGATTAATTTGCAGTGTGAAAGTCAGAGAACCTTGTTGGAAGTCAGGTTCCTAGACTTTGAATGGGTTTTGAGCCTTCGAGGGTTCACCTCTTCAGTGAGCTCGTTGCCATTAAAATGTGTGGAGGTGTTACTGATCAATTTTGTTTCCTACTTTGGACAATTTGCATTTTTGTTTGGCCGGGGGGACGTTTTTGGAGATAATGTGTGTCAACTTATCTTGCTAATAAATAGTTATGTCTATTAATTAATAAAGTTTTTTTCCTTTTCCTTTTTTGGGAAAAAATCGGGGCATCAGCCCAATTGATTAACTAAGAAAAGTAGTCAGTGACAGGAGACAGGGTGATATGACTGCCAAAGTTTTAGGATAAAATTATTGGGATACAATTATGCACAACTTTCTCAAATAACTTGATGAAACGTTAATTTTGGTAGGCCGACAGTACCTGGTTCCAATAAGCCTTCACCGTCACAAGGCTTGTTATAGAAAGCTATCACAGAGGTTTTACTAGGTGTGTCCCATCGGGCGGGGCGCGGCGGCCCGACGCCGGTCTAGGAAATTCGAGCCCTGGCCAGGCAAAACCGGAGCCCGGGCCCGGCCCGACCCGATTTTTTTTAATTCTATTTAAAATTTAAATTATACAAAAAAACAAAAAAATTAATAAAAAACAATAATTTTATTAATCACTTAAAATGACATAATTTATAAATAAAAAATATAAAAATAAATTTTTTATTAATAATTAATAAATTTTTTATTAATAATTAATAAATTATTTACAAATTATAAGTGTAAATTTATTTTGGAATTCATTGCATCACAATAGATAAGTATATCCCAAGATTCCCAACTAGGTTTTTTTAAATTTCTTTTCTTTTCTTTTTTTTTGATAAAAAATGCTAAAAATTAGTTTAATATTATTATATTTTATATAATTATGTATTAGTATATACTTACAAATTATTATGTAACTATATATTATATATACATATATTATATGTAAAATATTTTGTATATATTTATAAGTTATAACTTGAGAGAGAGAGAATCGCATAAGTAGCTGTTGCCCGTTGGGCCAATGGGGAAGAAGTAGCTGTTGTAATATACTATACTTATATATACTTATATACTAAGAGAGAGAGTATACACACACACACACATATTATACATATATAAGAGAGAGTATACTTATATAAGAGGGAGTATACATATATAAGAGAGAGTATACTTATATAAACATATATACTAAGAGAGAGAGTATACATATATACATATATATTATACATATATAAGAGAGTGTATAATTATATATACTTATATAAGAGAGAGTATACATATATAAGAGAGAGTATACTTATATATACATCTATACTAAGAGAGTGAGTATATATATACATACATACATACATTATACATATATAAGAGAGAGTATTCTTATATATACTTATATAAGAGAAAGTATACTTATATATACTTATACATATATATACTTATATAAGAGAGTATACTTATATACTAAGAGAGAGTTACTAAGAGAGAGTATATGGGCCCAGACCGGCGGGCTTTTTGGACACCCCTAGTTTTACCTATTTAGTTTTGCATGGTTCTTATATATATACTAAAACTAGTTTGCTGTCCGTGCAAAGCACGGTTTTTTTTTTTTTTTTTGCTACAGTAATCCCATTTTTTTTAATATGGCATGATTTGATTTTTTTTGAAGTGCTACAGTATCCCGCTCTGCTACAGTACCTTTTAAATGTTACAGCATCCCCGTGTGCTACAGTAATATTTTAAATTAATTATTAGCTACAGTAATAACGTTACAGTAAAGGCTACTGTAGCATTTACTGTAGCACGAACAGTGAATCTCTGATCCTCCTATTTGTATAAAGGAATAGATATCAACGGCTATGATAATTACTATACGTTTCTATGAATTTATAAAGTTGAAATGAAATAATTGATAGATGAGGAATTATCCTGCTTTTCTATAATGAATCAAATGCATAATCATTTCATGCAAAAACGATGGAATTGCATAGCGCATTATGAAGCTTTAGCATCCGAGAAAAGTTTCCTGCAATATACCTCAGAATATAAGATATCAATACCTTCTTAGCCCTCTGCTCCTCCGTCTCCTGTGTTGGTTGTCCTTTTAGTTATTATGAAAATTGGTACGTGGAATGTTAGAGGGCTTAACAACCCTATTAAGAGAAGATTAGTTAAAAATAGTATCTATCTCGCTGAACTGACATCATACGGATTCAAGAATCTAAACTTAGTGCCATTAGATATTTAGTCCTCAAGCATATTGGTGGTCATAGAATTAACTCATGGCTTCATTTAGAAGCATGTTCGACTGTCTAGACTCCTACATTGGCATCTTCTCTATTTCAGTCGTGCTTCTCCATAGGAACATTAACTGGAAATTCCTTGTTACCACTGTCTACGCCCCTACCAATAGAATAGATAGGAAGGTTTGTTGGTGGGAACTTAGTAGAATTTATCGTATGTTCTCTTTACCTGGGTCCCTTTTTGGGGACTTCAACGTCACCCGCTTTGTGCACGAAAGAAGTGGTAGGTCTGCATCTTACAGAGATATGAACATCCACAAGCATTTAATTGACTCCCTCATCGTGATGGACCTCTCTCTTAGTGGCAGAAAATTTACATGGCCCGACAAGAGGTCCAACCCAGTCTTGGCTAGGCTAGACAGATTCTTTATCTCCCTTGATTTCGAGTCTCAATTCCCTTCACTTGTCCAATTTTCTCACCCATTCTCTTTCTTAGACCATTCTCTCATCATCCTTGATACTTCATGCCCATCCCCTAAGCCGTTGTTCAGATTGGAGAAAGCTTGGGTCTCTCACCCCTCCTTCAAGCCTTTCACTTCACATTGTTGGCAAAATTTTAATTGCATTGGCTCTCTGATTGACAATTTTTATTATAAGCTCAAACTCCTCAAGAGAAGACTTAAATGGTGGAAGAGATATGTCTTTGACTCACTGAAGGTTAACAAATCTCAAATCATGGATACATTCACACACTCAACACCTTTGAAGAATATAAACCCCTTCTTGAACCAGAACTCCAACTTAGATCCTCCCTTAGAGACTCCCTCTCTGTATTAGCCAAGCAGGAGGAAATTTACTAGAAACAAAGGTCTAGACTGCTTTGGCTAAGGGAAGGAGACTCCAACTTTTCTTTCTTCCATAAGATTGCCTCCCATCACAGGAGAAAAAACTACATCCCAAATCTGATCTACAACAATACCATCATTTCCTTAGAATCTGACAAACAACTTGCTTTTTTCAACCATTTCTCCAACCTCTTCTAAGCCATTCCTCCTTCCCCTCTCCAGGTGGACTGGAATCATCTCTACCCCTCTTCTTGTGCATGCCTCCCTTTGCTGGAATCCCCCTTCTCAGTTGATGAGATCAAGGCCGTCGTCTTTGGTCTTCATCCAGAGAATGCACTAGGCCCTGATTGCTTCTCCATTCTCTTCTATCAGAATTTTTGGGAGACCAACAAAGAGGAGCTTCTAGCATTCTTCACCCACCTCTATGAGGATGCCTCTTCCCTCTACAAAATCAACTTCTCTTTCATGTCCCTTATCCCCAAATCAGATTCTCCCTGTAATGTCTCTGACTTTAGACTTATCAGCCTGCTCAATGACCTTTTCAAAATCTTCACAAAGGTTCTGGCTAATAGACCAGGGCTATGCCTGCACTGCCTAGTGGATAACACTTAATCTGCTTTTTAATCTGGCAAATCTACCCTTGATTCAATTGTTCTTAGCCATAATCTGATCCATCATTGCTTTTCCAAGAAGGTCAGAGCTTGCATCGTTAAAATAGATTTTAAGGAAGCATTCAACTATGTCACTTGCGATTTCCTTCTTTCCCTTCTCAGAGCTAGGGGGTTCGATCAGAGATAGTGCATGTGGATTCACTATGTCCTCTCCTTATCCAAATTCTCTATCATCATTAATGGATCTCCCACTAACACCTTTAATTATTATAGAGACCTCAAGCAAGGTGATCCTCTCTCCGCAATGCTCTTCCTTCTAGTGGTAGTCATTCTTAATAGAATGCTATCTAATAGCATGATCATGGGGACCTCTCTGAACTCCACCTCAAAGGCAAATTGAATGATATTAGATCCCTTAAATTTACCGATGACACTCTTATCTTTTGCAAGGCTGACATCTACAATATATCCTCTCTCAAGTCCATTCTATATCTTTTCGAAGAGGTCTCTGGTTTGGGTATTAACTTCTCAAAATCCAACATCTTCTATAGTGGTAAAAAATTATCAATCAGAGACCACATCTTACTAATCTTCTTAACTGCTTATCCACCATTCAAGTGCTTATACCTTCCTCTGAAAAAAGGATCTCTTTTCAAATTTGACTGGAAACCACTTATCGGCTCTTTTTATAAAAAAAATTCCTTATGGAAAGACAAACATCTTTCCTTTGGTGACCGCCTAGTCCTCCTGAACTCTGTCCTCTCCTCTCTCTCTCTCCCCCTTTATTACATGTGCTTTAAACTTCCCAAATGGCTAATCAAGGCCATGGACAAGATCGGACGAAATTTCTTATGGGGGGAAGCCCTAACAATGCAGGTAGTAAAGCTTTGGTTAAATGAGATAATGTCTGCACCCCCAAATCCTGCGGGGGGCCTAGGAGTTATCAACCTAGAAATCTTCAACAATTCTCTTCTGAATAAATGACTTTAGAAATACCTTTCTAACAATAATCATGTAGGCTAGGTGCTCCAATCTATCTACCGTACCAACTCTCATATCACGCCACATATAGGTAATTGTTCTAAAATTTGGAAGGATGTATATTCTATTTATCAATCTTTTGCTGCTATAGTTAAAAGGCGTATGGGTAAAGGTCTTAGAATTCATTTCTAGTAGGATAAGTGGATTGGAGACCATTCTCTTGCTAGCTAGCCTCTTCCCTTCGGTTCATAGCCTTGCTTTCTCTAAGCAAGCCAACATCGAGTCACAAGGGAGATTCCACAAAGATAATTAGATGGAGACCAATTCTCAGGAAACCTGTAGGAGAGCAAGAAAGATTACAAGTTCAGGCTCTCCATCATCTGCTAGTTTCGGCCAACTTATGCTCATCTTCAGACCTAGACGAAGTCTCATGGCCACTTAATTGCTCCGCGGTTTTCTCTGTCAACTCCTTCTTCTCAGATGGTGGCATTCGTAGCCGTCA
>NC_033800.1:2104612-2115034 GCF_001876935.1 Asparagus officinalis | reverse complement strand
TTGCTATCTCTAACCAAACTGAACACCAAGGATAGACTCACCATCAAAGGGTGGTCAGGTGGCCCTTCTTGGTCCCTCTGCATCAGCGATTAGGAAACACACGACCACCTATTTCTTAAATGTACGTCTATTTGCCAAGCAAGTTTGGGAAGTTTTCTCCCCAAAATTGGTATCCAATCTCCACCTCTAGTCATTTACCAATGCTTTGACATGTGCTCTGACAAGTCTACTGAGCCTGCAGTGAGACAACTATGGAGGCTTTGCTTCCCTACTATCTACTGGGTCTTATGGAGACCTCGCAGCAACTATATATTCTCAGGATAGTTTCAATTTCCTAGCATTTGGCTTCCAAGGTCGCATACTATCTCCTTTTCTAGACAGGTTCACCAGCAACAAAAAGGGGTCTCAAGCTGAAAGCAATCGTTCGGGAGAGAGGTATTTCCGAGATTATCACCTCCAACGAGGACAACAACGGGGCTGCAAGCAACCTTTAGCCAGCAACAGCTACCCACCCATTTTGAGTTCATCATAAACTTCTATTTTGGACAGTGATTTTTATAACTACCGGATAGTGTTTTATGTTTTTGGTTTTTAGTTTATTCTTATCATGTATAGTCCAATGTGATATCTACGAGTGATTTTCTTGTGCATCCCTCGTTGTGTAGAGTGACCACAAATGTCCGCTCCTCTACCAGTGAGGGATTAATAGCTAAATAACACCTAGATATTATCTGTAAATTCTACTTTTCTGTTATAATACATATTATGATAGAGCAGCTTGTCCTATTCTTTACTCAAGAAAAAAAGTCAGAATATAAAATTATAACATTCACCACAACTTTAAAGTTACAATACCTTGAAAGTCATGCAGATGAACGGAAGTCTTCGAATTTGCCTGTCATGTGGGCTCCATCACCAAATTTAACAGTTTAAGTATGTGACTAGGTGGGAGTTAACATTATTATGAAGTGTGAGCATTAAATTTCCATGCAAGCAGTTGAAGAAGACAGTTTCTGACCCGGACTAGTGGGGTTCTAGACCTCATACTGCGTCTTAGTTATTATTCACGTCTCGTTATGCTTCACGCGGGGAAATACTTGGACTTAAAGACTTAAACTCAAAAAAAAAAAAAAAATAAGCCAAATTAAACTCAAATACTTGGACTTAAAGACTTAAACTCAAAAAAAAAAAAAAAAAAGGCAAATTATGACCAAAACCAAAAAAAAAAAAAAAAAAGGCAAATTATGACCCCTATATATCCGCGTTCAACATGATGGCAACCGCTAATGTAGAAATGTAGAGCTCAGCAGTACTTGAGTGTGATCACCGGCTTTTACTTTGATCCTTGCTCTGTTGCTTTCGAAGTCAATACCACCAGAAGTACTATTGTTTACATGAATTGTCTACATATATGATGTAACAGTATGTTTGCGCAAATACAAGCTGTGTCAAAATTGGTGACTTCTCTAGGCACTACGCTTTCGCTAGTTGTTGTAAGTACCGCTGTTACCATATTGGTAATTATTGTTTATAGTGAGACAATATTATTCAAATCTTAACCAAGAGCAAATAGTGTTACTTTTTTTATGATACATATAAAAGTGTCACTACAACAAAAGTTGTATATGTCCACACTTATTTTATGATACATATAAAAGTATCATTTTATTTACAAAGAATTAAACAGTAGTGACATAAATAAAAAATATGACAAATCACGACACATATTTGTGTCATTAAATATACAATTAAATATAAGTGAAAAAAGCTAATATGTCAACATGGATTGTGAGAGGATATATTGATGCTCTTAAATAATAAATCTTAGATGTTAATTATGATGAGGATTGTGAGAGGATATATTGATGCTCTTAAATAATAAATCTTAGATGTTAATTATGATGATGATTAGATACTTATGATTAGTGTATATTGATGCTCTTAAATAATAAATCTTAGATGTTAATTATGATGATGATTAGATACTTATGATTAGTGTATAAGCTAAAAACTCTATTGTTAAATGTGCTTTTATGAGATTAATCCTAAGATGGATGACCTTCTGGAAAGAGGTAGTGTTAAATGTGTCGTGCGCCTATGCGGAAGCGTTGCACGCACACACAACGAACTTGTGATCACGAGAAGAAGAAAGCCACACACTTGCACAAACCAAGCCAACTATGACAAATCAAACCAAACACAGAGATATACGTGGTTCGGCAACTTGCCTACGTCCACGGGGAGAGGATGGGGAGATTTCACTAATTCAAGGAGAGTACAGAGGATTACAATCACACAAGATCTCTCAAACCAACCCTCAACCAAAGATCTCACCTTGCTCACAATATCTCCCTCTCACAATGCTCAAAAGATTCCTCAATCTCTGATTATTAAACCCTAACAAATCGTTTCCCTATTTATATCAAAACAAAAACTCAATCAGAGTGCAAACATGAAACCAAACTGTGCAAAAACCCGTCGTAAGTCGACTTAACAGAGTGCATAAGCCGACTTGGCAAAGAGAAAAAACAGCAACTGGAGCACACTTCGTAAGTCGACTTATCAGGTCTGATAAGTCGACTTATCAGGTCTGATAAGTCGACTTGGCAGAGGAAAAAATCATAATTCCAGCGCAGATCGTAAGTCGACTCGTGCACAGACACAAGTCGACTTACCATAAGTCGACTTAGCCTTGTGCATGAGTCGACTTATAACAGAAAAACTGGTTTTTTCTGTCTTCTTCCACAATTCTCCACCTCGGCGAATTTTGCCAAAACTAAGCCGACACCGAACTAAGAGTATCAATGTGTCATCTCTCCAAATACGGCTGTACCAACATGGTTGCCTACGTACCCCCTCTCCCAAGGGATCAAGCCGTCCGTAGTTCATCCAAATGGCCGCCAACGGCCTTAATAATCACGAATATGTAACAAGTTTCTGCAATGAACAAACTTGTTGCTCAGAACCACCTTAGTGAGCATATCTGCCGGATTATCCTTCGTGTGGACCTTCACAATCTCCACATCGCCATCTTCAAGAACATCTCGAACGAAGTGATAACGAACGTCAATGTGCTTCGTCCTCACATGAAAAACCTGATTCTTTGCCAAATATATAGCACTCATGCTATCACAATGAATAGTGACGGATCGCTGCGATATACCAAGTTCCTCCAAAAGTCCTCGAAGCCAAATAGCCTCCTTCACAGCCTTTGTAACTGCCATATACTCTGCCTCCGTCGTAGACAAAGCCACCATAGACTGTAAGGTGCATCTCTAATACACCGGCGCATGGGTCAAAATGAACACATACCCCGTAGTAGACCGGCGCTTATCCAAATCTCCGGCATAATCCGAATCAACATAGCCAATGCATAGCTGCCCACCTGTAGTGTCCCGCTCATAAACCAAACCAATATTGAGCGTACCTCGAATGTACCTCAAAATCCATCTCACGGCGTCCCAATGACCCACTCCTGGATCGTGCATGTATCTCGACACCATGCTCACCGCCTGTGACAAGTCCGGCTTCATACATACCATCGCGTACATCAAGCTCCCAACTACGCTCGCATATGGAGTCTTCAACATCAACTCACGGTCTTCAACTGACTTCGGTGAAAGGCCAGTTGAAAGCTTCAAATGGGCTCCCAACGGTACACCAACTAGCTTCGTATCCATGCTAACATGGAATCGCTGTAGAACCTTCTTCAAATAAGTCACCTGTGTCAAACAAATTCTGCCATTCTTCTTGTCACTGTCGATCTCCATCCCTAAAATGCGTTTCACCTCGCCCAAGTCCTTCATCTCAAACTCATTCGAAAACTGAACTTTCAACTCATCTATAGCCGACCTGGAACTAGAGGCAACCAACATGTCATCGACATAAAGCAACAAACAAATATACACACCTCCTTTCAACTTGCGAAAATATACGCAAGGATCAAACTAGCTCCGAGTGTACGAATGACCAAGCATAAAACCATCGAATCGCCTATACCACTATCGAGGAGACTGCTTCAAACCGTATAGCGATTTCTTTAACCTGCAAACCAACTTATCTTTCCCTGTAGCTCAGAATCCCAATGGCTGAGTCATATATATTTCTTCATCAAGATCACCATGAAGAAATATTGTCTTCACATCCAACTGGTCTAACTCCAAACCATACTGCGCCACCAAAGCTAGCAAAATCCGAATCGAAGAATGCTTCACCACCGGAGAGAAAACCTCATTGTAATCAATACCTTCATCCTGTGCATAGCCCTTCGCAACCAACCTAGCCTTGAACCTCACTGGAGTACCCTCAATTCCCTCCTTCTTCGTGTATACCCACTTGTAACCAATTGCCTTCCGCCCCTTTGGAAGCTCAACAAGCTCCCATGTATCGTTCTTATGCAGAGATTCCATCTCCTCCTGCATAGCCACCTGCCACGAATCAGCCTCTGAACTCTGCTCGACCTCTCTGAATATAGTAGGCACCAACTCATCGATACTCTCCACCAGAAGTGCATACGTAACTATGTTGGCATACCGTGCTGGCACCCGTATGTCTCTCCTCTGTCTTCGAACCGCAATAGGATCCTAAACCTGAGCCGTCGGTCCCTGATCCTGCACATGAGTACCCGTATCCTCCGTATCACCGTCGTGCTCGCCTGGCGTCACCTCAGTCGGCACTCTAATGGATACTGCACCATCTGGACACTGTGGAGCTACATCAATCTCCACCACCTGCGATATCTCCTCCGTCGGGTCGCTCTCCACCTGATGAGAGCTGGGAAGCTTCAAGATAGAAGCCTCATCAAATGTGACGTCCCTACTCAGCACAATCTTATTATCAACTGGATCCCAAAGCTTGTACCCCTTGACACCACACTTGAATCCTACAAATATGGCCTTCCTAGCTCGAGGTTTCAACTTATCAGTTTTAACATGATAATATGCAGGGCAACCAAATACCTTAAGCTGGTCATAGTCATGTGCTGTCTCTCCCGACCACATCTCCATAGGGGTCTTCCCCTCAATCGCAGATGAATGCAGCCTATTAATGAGGTGGCTCGCATATAAAAGTGCCTCAGTCCAAAAGATCTTCTCCAAACTACTATGCGCCAATAAACATCGAATCTTCTCCAGCAAAGACCGATTTAAATCTTCTCCAAACTACTATGCGCCAATAAACATCGAATCTTCTCCAGCAAAGACCGATTTAACCTCTCTATCACCCCATTCTGCTGCGGTGTATGACTAACTGTGAAGTGCCTTTCTATGCCCTCGTCTCGACATAGCTGCTGAAAGGGGTCTGAAGTATACTCATCGCCGTTGTCGGATCGCAACGTCTTGATCTTTCTCCTAGTCTGCAGTTCCAATCTCTTCTTCTACTCCACAAACAAATCTATGACTTCACTCTTATGCTTCATGGTGTACACCCAACAACGCCTAGAATAGTCATCAACAAATGTGACGAACCAATGTCGACCACCAAGTGATGCCGTCTTGGTGGGACCCTAAACATCTGTGTGCACGTAGTCCAAGATGCCCCTCGTCCTATGAATGGTCATCCCGAACTTCACCTTCGTCTTCTTGCCAAGTACACAGTGCTCACAGAATTCCACTTTACCATTCTTGGCTCCCTTCAATAGCCCATGCTTGCACAAAACCTGCAGTGACTTTTCACCTGTGTGCCCTAGCCTGTAATGCCAAAGTCTGCTCATGTCCGCCTCTGAAATAGTCGAAGTAACCTGGCCAATCTCGATGCTCCCCTTCAGATAGTATAAATTTTAACTGCGGACTCCCTTCATCACCACAAAAGATCCCTTAATAACATTCGCTACAGCGTCCTCAAAGGTCACCCTGAATCCCTTAGCCTCCAAAGCTCCAACTGAGATAAGATTCTTCTTCAGTAGAGGAACGAATCTCACCTCCTTCAACTCACGGACTACTCCATCGTGCATCCGAATCCTCAAAGTACCTATCCCACAAACACCACAGGATTGATCATTTTCCATGACAACAACACCCCCGTCGAGTCTCTCCAATGATGAAAACCAATTTCTCCTAGGAGTCACATGATAAGTAGCGCCAGAATCAATCATCCAATCCGATGCATCCAAATGCTTCACCTCTGGAGTAATCAAAAGAGAAAAGATCGAATCATCAGAATCATTGTCTTTCGCAACATTCACCTCATTGGCCTTCGGGCCCTTATTCTTGCTATTCTCTTTTTCTTTGACCTTTGGGCAGTCTCTCTTCCAATATTCCTGCTCCTTACAGAATGCACATTGGTTCTTTCCAAGCTGGTGACGACCTCTTGACTTTGACCTCCCTCTATTTCCACCTTTCTGATATGAGCTTCTACCTCTCGTCGACAAGGCCTCTCCTGAAGTACTAGCGCGGGAAGTCTCCTTATCCTTCCTCCTTAAATCGTAGTTCGTCAATGCGTTAGTCACTTCACTATAAGTGATAGAAGATCTCCCGTTCAGCAAAGTAAGCATGAAGGTATCATACTCCTCATCCGGTAAGGAGCCCAAAAGAATAATAGCCTTGTACTCATCCGTGATCTTATCATCCACGTTCGCCAAGTCCGACAACAACTTAGTATAGTTATTCACATGAGCCGCAAACGAGGTGCCTCTGGACATCTGAAATCTGAATAATCTTCGCAGCAAGTGCAACCTGTTCTCAACACTCTTCGTGAGATACTTGTTGTTGAGAATCTCCCACATCTTTATTGCAGACGTCACCCTAATCACATCATATTTCAGTTCTTGTTCCAAACAGGACCTGATCACCCCACAAGCATTTCGATTCATTTTTTCCCATATCGCCTCTTCATATTTAGGTGGCCTCACATCGACCATGATGGTCTCCTCTAGATTTTGAGCATTGAGCGCATCCAGTACATCGCTCATCCACAAACCAAAATTGATTTTGCCGTCATATTTCACTACACTAATCTTAGTGTTCTGAAAACCCACTTGAACTGTGCCGATCATCTTACTGCTTTCACCAACTTCTTCACCCATAATCACAAATTCCAAATTGCAGAGAAAGATCACAACTTTGAAAGGAATAAGAAATTACCCAACTGAACCCTAGATTGGATTCCAAATAGAACTCCTAACCACACGAGGAAAGCGAGATCTCCAACGACAACTTCGAACCCTAACTCCACCAAAGCCTAGAACTCCAAGAACCAAGCTTTTACACAAGAATCTTCCTCCACCTAATCCAAAAAAACCCTAGATCTAAAATCTGGGCTCTGATACCACTTGTCGTGCGCCTATGCGGAAGCGTTGCACGCACACACAACGAACTTGTGATCACGAGAAGAAGAAAGCCACACACTTGCACAAACCAAGCCAACTATGACAAATCAAACCAAACACAGAGATATACGTGGTTCGGCAACTTGCCTACGTCCACCCAAGCCAACTATGACAAATCAAACCAAACACAGAGATATACGTGGTTCGGCAACTTGCCTACGTCCACAGGGAGAGGATGTGGAGATTTCACTAATTCAAGGAGAGTACAGAGGATTACAATCACACAAGATCTCTCAAACTAACCCTCAACCAAAGATCTCACCTTGCTCACAGTATCTCCCTCTCACAATGCTCAAAAGATTCCTCAATCTCTGATTATTAAACCCAAACAAATCGTTTTCCTATTTATATCAAAACAAAAACCCAATCAGAGTGCAAACAGGAAACCAAACTGTGCAAAAAAACCCGTCGTAAGTCGACTTAACAGAGTGCATAAGTCGACTTGGCAGAGAGAAAAAACAGCAACTGGAGCACACTTCGTAAGTCGACTTATCAGGTCTGATAAGTCGACTTGGCAGAGGAAAAAATCATAATTTCAGTGCAGATCGTAAGTCGACTCGTGCACAGACACAAGTCGACTTACCATAAGTCGACTTAGCCTTGTGCATGAGTCGACTTATAACAGAAAAACTGGTTTTTTTCTGTTTTCTTCCACAAAATGGTTATACTCTTTATATTTTCACGGTCTAAACACAATTATGTATCACCACTCTTGACACATGTATGTGTCAAGAGTTTTGTGACACATGTATTTGTCACCACTTTCGACATATATATGTGTCGTGAGTTTTGCGACATATTCGCACATGTGTAGAACAACACTCTCCACACATGCTCTAACCACACTTTTGATATGTGTCGCACTCTATTTGTGAGACATAAAAATGTGTCATATAAAGACAAAAAATGTACCATAATTTATAACTTTTGTTGTAGTGTGTATACCTCACATATAAAGACTACTCGTGGTAGCAACACATTAGCCAAAAACATGATGAGATAGATTAATCTTCCTTTACTCTTTTAGTAATTAATTTATGCAAAAAGTTGGTCGATATGGTATCAAAGAGGTACGATCAACTTATTCTATCATACTGAGCTAGCATCCTTAAGGAGGTAGGACGTTGGATCAATTCAAACTCGATTCATAGATGGGATGCAATTTCCAGACAATGGTCAATTAAGTAAAGTAATTTGGTAAAATATTTCCGACAATGGACAATTATAGATCACCAGATATTATATAAATTCAGGTGCCTGATACTATCAAGGAAAACGGCCAAAACCAAACCATTGGTTGAACTTTTGAATGAAGTATAAAGATAGCCTTTACATGATATCAAGCCTTTAGAAAACTTACCCACCACGAAAAAGAAATCTCCTGTAGACATAAAAAGATTTGCTTTTTTATGATCCCTCTTTTATATATAATGAGAAATTAGTGGTACTCCTAAAGTCACCATATAATGTCACCCAAGCGCATGAAACAATGACAAACGTCATTTGTTATTTTAATATTAAATTAGAATTCTTATATGATGGATAATTTCTATCCATAATTAAAGTCTTCATCAAATTAAATTTATCTATGATGAGAAAATTCTAACTATAATTAATATTTATTAATCTTAATCAAATCATAATAAAAATCAAATAATTATAATTTTAATTCTCTGTAATTATTCATAATAAAAAATTTAATAATCGCAATTTTAATTCTCTTTTCTTTTACATATAAATGAGAAATTAATGGTTTACAATTAGCCTTACATTTCAAAAAATTGTCATATGAATCTCCTTAACTTTGTAAAAGATAAATTTTACTAAACCATCTAGCACTAAGCACTAAGCACTAAGACTGCAAATTTTTAAAAACACCCAATTAGTTTTAGAATTTTAGTTTCCCTCATTGACTCCTATGCGGCACAATCTCCACCAAGACAAATTCTCTCTCCTACTTTATTCCGTGATTGTGCCACATAGGAGTCAAGGAGGGAAATCCCCTTCTTGACAATGATACCCATTAATCTCTCTATATATATAACAAAACAAGCATTATGGTACTATCAAATATGAAGGTTGACAGCTATTAATTTGAGGAAACCCCACTGCTTATCAATAAGCCTTCCTTTATGAGAAGTTATCTGAAAGTATGCAAGGTACTGCTTATAAAACCCCAACTGTAAATGAAGAAGCCTCGAGCTATAGAACCACATGGGCAAATGAATATAAACATCTGAAAGTATCCAGGTCTATGCAAAGAAGAACCAACATTTATAGTAATGAAATATGAGGCCAAGAGGCAAGAAAAGGTGCTCAGGCTGTTCATCAAGCATCATATATACTAATGATATTTATATACATCTCTGAAATTAAAGAAACTAGCAAGGTACTATCAATTTGAAGGCTAGTAGGTGTTAACAAATATAAAAAAATGACTTTATAGAAGCCTCGAGCTATACAACCTCATGGGCAAATGCATATATGCATCTGGAAGTATCTAGGTATATGTAAAGAAGGACCAACATGAATAACTTTATGAAATATGACGCCAAAAGGCAAGAAAAGGTGCTCAGGCTGGTCATAAAGCATTAGGCATGGCATTTTTAGTAATGAAATATGAGGCTAATAGGCAAGAAAAGATGCTTAGTTTAAAATCAAGTGACATTTCAAAACTTAATAACATATGTGACGAAATTGATCAAAGTATGAGACAAATGGGCTCAGATGTTTGTCAACAACATCATATATTCAACATGAGTAAACTCATGATCCTAGCAATGTTGGCTGCATATCTCAACAATTACTCACCTTGATCAATAAATGGTAGGATTGCCTCGCCATGTCAATTGCTAGGATAATTACAAGCTGAATATATCATCTTATATATCAGAAGATGACAATCATCATTGCACGAAGCAAGCCTCGCCATGTCAATTGCTAGGATAATTACAAGCTGAATATATCATCTTATATATCAGAAGATGACAATCATCATTGCACGAAGCAAGCCTCGCCATGTCAATTGCTAGGATAATTACAAGCTGAATATATCATCTTATATATCAGAAGATGACAATCATCATTGCACGAAGCAA
>NC_033800.1:2096037-2104587 GCF_001876935.1 Asparagus officinalis | reverse complement strand
AGACCTTCCTTTCTGATTTCGGCTTGGACGATATGTTTTTTTTTTTTCTTTTTTATTTTCCTCCAGTATTTAGCTTGTCAGTTTTGTAAGGGGCACTGTTCTGACCGAATATTATGTCTTGATGATATTCCTTGTATATGGTTATTTTATTTCTGAGTTTGTCTATTTATATTCTTGCTAATTGTGAATCGGGGACCTGTGACTCGCTTGTTTTTTCTTAACGCTTAGCGTTATTAGGTTGAGGAGAAATGTTTGATTTTTATTATTCTTCCTTAATTCTAATACGGTCGCGGGCTTGTTCCTTTCCAATTCCCGGATTTTTGGGAGAAGCGAGACGTGATATTATATAATTACTGTAGAATGCAACATGTTGTAATAACAATCCTTGGACTGTGTTGAAATGGAAAATCAAGCACTACTGTTGAATTTTGAAACGATTTTTCAAATTCCACATGTTCGCTCTCGCTGTCCTTTGCTCAAAAGTGATGATGTGACAAAGTTTTAAATAAGCTCGCCGATGGCTTAATGCGTTCGTCTATCGTCTGGTTGTGTCTCTTTAGATGTTGAGGCACACGCCACTATAAGGTTGCAATTAAAACCAGATATTGTCATATATCCACATGCGTAAAGATATAGTTTTATCTGACAATATTAACATGAACCAATTATTAACAAATTGCTTTTTAAACTAATAAAATAGTTTATAATTTATTTTCACTTTTTATTACCTTTTATCAAACGCCATCTCTTTGGCAGGGGAGGATAGACAATGATCCCTCAAATTGTAAAGGTCAGATTAGTGGCCTTCCCATCCAGACATGACATAACAAAATAGCTTATTAGGTGTAACAACTACAAGCAAATTTTGTGTGGGACATCTTTGCGACCATGAAATCGAGCAACTATATTATCTTTAAGGGATAGACGATCATGTGTGTTCCATCAATCATACCATGATAACAGTTCTGCATTTAAACATACTAATATATATTCCCTTTTTATATTAACATATTACCCTTAAGATGTTATAGATATAAATGATTTGAAAATAATTTCCCTTCTACCTCAAACCAATTGTACAAGTTTAATCTACAATGAAACCTTCATCGAATACCCTCACCACTTCTCTGCTTTCATTAGTAATGCGTCTCCAGTTTTTAATAATTACCCACGAGGACTGCATTGAAGTACCTACTTGTTTCGCTTGACGTACGAAGTTTTATACCGATCCACCCTATTTTGCATTATGCCCTACTATGTGTATAAAACATAGCCAACTTGGCTCCTCGATGCGAAAAGATATATGGTACTCTTTAGAGTCTAGCTTTCTGTAACATGTCGAACAAGTGTTTAAAACTATTGGAACCTCGTATCCATTCTTAAGTAGTCATATGCAAATGTTTCTCGCACTATGAAAATCCAGGTAGATATAAGCATTTCTCAATGACATCTCTCAACTCGGTTGCGTTTCCCTAGGACGTTACTTCTCTTTTATTTCAAACCCAATAAAGTAAAGCACACACTATATGTAAAACCCCGTATTTTGGTTTATGAGATATGTGAATTTTTTTTATTGCTGATAAATATTTTATTGTGGTAAATTGACTTCGAGGTCATAGAGTTACTTGATTAGCAAGTTATTAGCGAGATGTCGATGTTTTAATCTAGAGTTTTGTGCATTGTTTTTGACAAATTAGTAAACATGCATCGAATCTGGAAAAATGTCGGTCTTAGTCGACTCCATGAGTCGACTTATGGTCGACCAATGAGTTTGACTTATGGGCAGATTTCAGATTTGTTTCAGTTTGCGGGTTTGGATGAGTTTCTTTCGGGGTTTGTAACCATATTATATATATTTTCTTTTACCCGAAACCAACCCAAAACCATCAGATCCTAGAGAAACCCTAGGCCCCCTCTTTCTCCCTCAAACCTAGTTCGTCTTGGTGATTTTGGAGGAGGTTCTTCAGATGATCTTTTTACGCGGGATTTGTGTCGGGTACTGCTCGAAGGGATCGTTCTCTCACGGATTCTAAGAATTTGCCAGAAATCAGAGGTGAGTAACATCTCTACCCAGCCCTCACCCACGTGTTTGTATAGTTTTATTTGCGTTTTATTTCGTTATTAGTTGAGGCCTAAATCACTATTTGCTGGTATAAAAATAGATCTTGTATAGCATTATGATGCAAACATCGACTCGTGTTTTCAGTTTATCAAAAGCTCACAACGACTCTTGTAAATTAAGATCCATCATCTAGAATTTGTTCTAAACATTGAGCTTAAGTATTTGTATTTTACTGATTTCAAACACGTTTTAATCATGTATATAAATGTTATGGCTTTTAGTGTATATTTTTTATCTGCTTATCTCTCGGTTTCAGTGTGGCACATATATGCTAGAATCGGATTTATATTGCTGGAAATGATGAAGAGAAATTTTAGGTTTAAACTTTTGCAAATAAACAACATGTGATGAAAACTGGAGATCTGTCTGATCAGTCGACCTACCAGTCGACTTATCAGTCGACTTATGAGTCGACAAATGAGTCGACCAATGAGTTGACTGACGAAAATTTCCAGCTTTTCCTTCTTTTTCTGTTTTGTTCTGTCTGGTCGACCGATGATCCCAGTCGACCCATGAGTCGACTGATGAGGAATTTTCTAGTTTCCTTAGTTTTGGATCTGTTTGGGTTGTTTCAGTTTAACTGAAACTGTTTATGCTTGTTTATTAATGTTGCGTGCTTTAATATGAACGAGGAGTCGCCTCGAATAATGGGTATTAGAATTTATTGTTTAACTTGTATCTTTACATGTGAGATGACATGCAGACACGAGTTTAAGTTTACACACCGAGGCGCGTGTGAAATTTGTATAGGTATATCTTTCCACCTATCTCATCTATATTTACACAGTTTGTTCAGTCCTCGTGTTGGATTATAATCCATTAAAGTCCTCGTGTTGGACTATAATCCATTTCAGTCCATGTGTTGGACATTCATCATATTCAGTCCATGTGTTGGACATTCATCATTCAGTCCATGTGTTGGACAATTTATATATGCAGTCCATGCGTTGGACATCCACTACATCTAGTTTAGTTCATGTGTTGGACACATGTTTAGACCTTGAGTTGATACTTATACTTGTATAGACTGGACATGACACTTATATGAGTTGTGACATGACACCGTAATTAAGTTCTGAGATGAGTTTATCTTCTTTTATTATTATTCTTGTATTAGATTTTGGGTTTGGTATTTAGGGATTTACAATTTGAGATACAAGGTATATACATGAGGGTTTCCTTGTTTGGATTATTTTGCTCGACGTATCTATGCTCGTGTTGTAATTTCCTAAATACTAAAATCCTCTTATACGTAGGTAATTACAATTTGAGCTACATGATATATACATGAGGGTTTTCTTGTTTGGATTATTTTGCTCGACGTACTTATGCTCACATTGTAATGACCTAAATAGGATCAGTGATTTCATATATATATGTATTAACTGTATTTTCTGTATACAACGAGCCATTTCCTTTGGGGTTGGTTGTGATCTCGTTGTCCCTCCCCCTTTCAGGTAACGAGCCCGGAGCCCGGAGAGTCGCAGGCTAAGGATGATACTCATTAGCGCCTATTTTTCTTTTATAGATATTATTTTTTCTTTTGAACTCCACTGTAGACTTTTGTTAGACATTTGAGAGTTTATTCTAGAAGTTGTAAAGGCTGTGTGTCTTGTTTTCTTTTATTCAGACATTTGTATTTGAGATTTGTTGAGAAGTTCTAGTTTATTCATTTCAGACATTGACTTGTACTTCAGTATGTTAGATGATGAAATATTTATTTGGTCTCTATTATTTTATCAGTTGACTCTTGTATTATCTTTTACTTGCTTTTGTACCTATAAGGCGTCAAAAAATGCTAATAGATATCCCAAGCATAGAGAAGATCACTCAAAAATTCACAAGAAAGGATTTCATACTGTTTTGGAAAAATCAAAACAAGTATGAACTGTCTCGCCAGCGGGACAGTCTTTGCTGTCTCGCCAGCGGGACAGTCTTTGCTGTCTCGCCAGCGGGACAGTCTTTGCTGTCTCGCCAGCGGGACAGTCTTTGCTGTCTCGCCAGCGGGACAGTCTTTGCTGTCTCGCCAGCGAGACAGTGTTGAAATAGTCAAAACTACATTTGTAACTGCCCTACACGTGTCCATTAACTGCCAAGGGACGTGGGAAACATCATGGGCGAAAATCACGTGGATAACTGCCAAAATAACGGAGTTTGAAACGTGAGAGAACAGTTACAGTGAGAAACTGCCATTTTCCGAGACAGCATTTACTGTCTCGCTGAGCGAGACAGCAAATTTACTGTCTCGCGGGTCGAGACAGCAAACGCTGTCTCGCCCAGCGAGACAGTAAACACTGTCTCGCCGTACTGACTTCTTCGATTGTTAAGTTTTTGCAGGTACTGACCCTTGAGGCTATAAATACCCCCCTAGGGTCACTTCTGACGGGCATCGAGCATTTGTTAGAGCATTCCAGAGCAGAGAGAGCAGAGATTTGAGTTATTTTCTTGCAACGCCTTGAAATTAAGCTTCGACTTGATTTTAAGAAGAACGACTATCTTACTTCGATAAGATATCGTTTCAATTTCTACTTCGATAACGAAGTTAGAATCATAAGCCCCCTCTTCACGATCTGTGAATCGGCGGTCCACGAACCAAAGCGTTCCCGGCACAGGCAAAGTCCCACGAAAACGAGAATTGATAGACGATTTTCGTGTTTGTTTCTCAAGAGTTGTAATTTTTGTTTTGTTGTGTAGAAAAAGTCTTATAAAAAGATTATTCTTTCGAATTTGTTGTAATCGACCGACTTTTGACTCAAACAAGCTGGCGACCACAGTGGGAGCCAGCGGTCTCGCTGCCGAGACCGCGGTGTCGCAACCGATCAAGATCATCATCAATGAAGAGATCGAATACGAATTCGATCAGGCGAAGTTTGAGGAGTATTTATCATCCTCATCCGCGAAATCTTCCTCGTCTCGCAAATATAGGAAGATTTCGAAAACTTTCAAGTCTGCAATTCCAACGGAGGCCGCAGACAAAGATTCTGGCTCGATCGTTGTTAAGGAATCTCCTTGCAACGTCCCTGCTCAAAACGACTCTACACCAGTTACGGAGTCGTTGATCAATAGCTCACCAGTGCTGACGAAAAGAGCTCGTCAGAGACAGCGTCAGCGCCGTGCTCGACAATTGGCTAAGGCCATGCAACAAACCGACGGGGTCCATTACTATGCGGACCTAGAGTCGAGGAAACAGAAAGCGGTTCAATTGCCCCAACGGCAAAATAATTGTATTTCTGCAAAACTTACGACGGAGGAGTGGACTCTCGTCAAAAGGGCCCGTTCAACCCTCAAGGAACGGATACAAAGGCGTAAGGCGAAGGCTGCCCAAACTCGCGCTCTTCGTCAACAAGCGCAAGGAACCAAGAAAGAGACAGTGTCTGAAAAGTCACCGAAGAATCGTAAAGTCTGGATGCCAAAGACGCCGCAAGCATCTGTTCCGGGCCCATCTACTGCGTCGTCGGTGAAACCCTGGGTTAGCCCAGATTTGTCTAAGTTTAAAGTGACAATGGCAGATCGCCTCGGTCCTTCGGTTGACGATCGAGGCAAAGCCCCAGTTAAACAACCATCAGATGCTGCAAATAAACCCATAGTGGTTTCATATGCAGGGGGTCGTAAACACCCACCTGTCAGAACCTCACAAGTCCAGAACGAGAGAATACCAGTTCACTCTCGTTTAGGACCTATGAAAACTCCACTCCCGCAAGGGGGTGGATTCAAAAATTCAACTTTGGATCGCTCAGAGGCGACGACCAGTCGTCCTATGTATGTTAACAAAGTTCAGAGGCAAAGGATAGGTTGCTCGAATCACAATAATGACGAGCTGTACTATCAGAAGAAGAATTTAAGAAAGAGGATTGTCCGAGAGAATGAGTCCCATTGCGCTTGCGAGAGACTCATCAAAGCAGTGCTGACAGAATGCGGATGCTCTAAGAATAATTCAACAAGAGTCTCCGTATTTCAAAGATTGTCCAATGAAGCGTCAAAACCCAAAATGAGACGTTTCAACAAGAAAAAATCTGTAATCCAACGAGATGAATTCCCTGAGGTCACTATCAACATGACCAACAAAGGAAAGAAACAGTTAGTTAACCCCGACCCTGATTTCTCTCCGGGAGGGAGAGTTGAGCAGGGTCTTTCTCAAAGGATGGCGCGATTACAAAGAAGAGCCAACCTACGACGAGATTACAAGAGAATGCACGAGGGGTTATCTTCGGACGAAGAATTATCAGACACTTGTTCTGCTGTCGCTTCTGACGACACCACATCCAGTGTTGGACAAGCCAGAGAATCATTTGCAATTACGCCAGATCAATTGGCTCACATGCTGCAGGAAGCGTTGGCTAAACAACGCGAAGAAATTAGAGCTGAGTTCAAAACCGAAATGGAGTTGACTATGCAGCAGATGCGGGATTTGCAGGTTCAGCAACACCAACCGGAATCAAGCCAAAGAGCAGAATCCAGTCGGCGTAATGAAGAGGATGAGACGATATTTGAAGATCCTCCTCCAGATAAAGACAACTCCGGAAGCGATCCGACCAAGTCAGCCACTCAACCTCCACAGATCTATTTGAAGAAAAGCGAGGAAGAGGACAAGAAGATGCACGATCTTGAGAGCAAAGTCAACGCTTTGATGACGGCTCAAGAAGTGAAGAAAACGGGCATCCCATACCCGTACCCGAGGGAGTGGGACCTGATTCCTTATCCCCAGAAATTTAATTTGATTAACTTTACTCCTTTTGATGGCAGGGGTTCACCAACTCAGCACTTGATCTATTTCAAGTCGCATCTCGGCGCAATATCTGGGAACGAAGCCCTGATGGTCCGGTCATTCGTAGGAACCCTTCGCGGGCCTGCCTTCGATTGGTACCGACGCCTTAAGCCTGGGAGTATCACTAGCTGGGCAGACATGGAAGAGTTATTCCTCACCAATTTCTTCGACGACGACACGGAAGTCTCGATCGGCACGTTGTTGGATGAGAAGCAGAAGGATGGGGAATCGGTTGATGTCTTTGTCAAACGATTCCGGGACAAAGCGGTGAACTGCAGAGATCCACTCACTGAGGAATTTATTCTGCAAACATGTCATAATAATCTGTCCTTGGATGTATTAGAAGTGGTGGGGGTTGTTCCCTCTAAAACTTGGAAAGAGATGAAAGTAAGAGGTGAACAAGCTGAACGCTTCCTCAAGAGAAAGAATTTGGAGCGAGGTTTGCCACCAGCTAATAATCAGAATCAAAATCAAAAGCAGAACTTTAACCCTCGAGGCAGAGGAAGAGGGTCTGTAGCCGCTGTGGACGCACATCAGACGTCACAACAGCCACCGCAACAACCGCAACAATCATCCTTCCAGTTGGCGCCAAACCAGAATCAACAGCCTTCGAAGCAGTTTAAGAATTCTGAGCCCAGATTCCCAAAGGAATACTCTTTCAAAGATGATGAAGTTCCGGTCATCTTCAAATACTTGTTAGAGAACAACAAGATCAAGCTTCCACCGGTCACAAACCAAGAAGAAGCAACGAAGATCAATGACCCAAAGTATTGTGCATATCACAGAAGGGTCCACCATCCTACTAAGACATGTTATGTTTTAAAGGATAAAATTCAAACATTGATTGATGTTGGTATTGTGACACCGAAGCCAAAGGAGAAGAAGGTAGGCGCAAACGCGGTCTCTATTAGCTTCGGATCGGTTCCTTTGTCCTGGTTTCAAGCCGAGCCAGTATCAAAGGTCAAGATGCAAACCATCAACGATGACCCTCATGGACAGCGCCAGAAGGGGCTCGTATCTCACACAGCCCCCAACGGCGAAATCCTTTGGGTTCATCCGGATTTGCTTGAAGATGAACAGTGGACGACACCCACATCAAAGAAGAAGTCAAAAGGCAAGGGAAAGGAGAAGTCCTGCTATGGAGCCTCGGCGATTCCCGAGAAGAACGATGAGGATATAGCAGCTTTATCACTTTCTGATGGAGAACAGGAAGTTTTTGCTACAAGAAGTGGAAACGAGTACCATTATAGGTATCCGGAAACCTCAGATCCAAATGCCAAAACTCTTACGGAGCTGGGGGTGGACGACACCCACATCAAAGAAGAAGTCAAAAGGCAAGGGAAAGGAGAAGTCCTGCTATGGAGCCTCGGCGATTCCCGAGAAGAACGATGAGGATATAGCAGCTTTATCACTTTCTGATGGAGAACAGGAAGTTTTTGCTACAAGAAGTGGAAACGAGTACCATTATAGGTATCCGGAAACCTCAGATCCAAATGCCAAAACTCTTACGGAGCTGGGGGTAGCCATAACTCCACCAGTAGTAGCTGAAAAACCTCAGAAAGTTGTTAAGCAAAAAAAAAAAGAACCTCAACAAAGAGAGGTTCAAATTCCGAAGCAGTCTCGTTTTAGTCGACCGATTGGACGAGACAAACCGGAAAGCTCG
>NC_033800.1:2004122-2095037 GCF_001876935.1 Asparagus officinalis | reverse complement strand
GAATATGAGAAAAATGAGTATGCTTGGTACCAAGCACAAAAAAGTTGTGCTTGGTAGTGAGGTGCCACATCTCCCTCCACTCATTCAAATGTGAGACCACACTTGAAATAATAATATTGCTGCCGCACCCCTCTTCATTTTGCTTAACTAGCTAGTTGGCTAGTTGGCTTAATTAATTGATCTGTGCCATGCTACGACTGCATGTGCTTTCCTTGCTATTTAATTGTAGACTACGTACATCTCAATGATTAGATGTCTAGGACCCAATTAGTTAATTAATGATTATGGCTGAAAGTTGGTGAGCATTTATAATTAATTACTGGGTTGGTACGTACGTGTGGGGCTGATGCCTAATCTATCAAACACACTCATGAAACACGAGAGCATACTCAGTAATATGTATGTATGTTATATACCTAATAATACCGCCGGTATGTATATATGCATCTCCGATATCATTTTGAGTACTTTGCAGAATTCCTTACATATGTATTAGTCCAGTGATGGTCGCTGTATTGTGGGACTGATCGCATGTGTTGCGTGGGCCTCTAATATTAATATGGTTACAGTGATATGTATCCACTCTTGGTATTCTTCATTAAGATCTCACCTAACTATATATCTACATATACCTACCTATTGATAGTGGATGATAGGACAATTCCAAGGGTGCGATTATTGAATGCGGATCCTTCCCACCACCAAGAAGTAATGGAGAGATTATTACTTTATCATATTCCTTTGATTTGTTACTGAGTAGTTATGATTCATTCTAAATCTAGCATTCACTATACTCCATGAACTGCATTTATTTCTAATTTACATCCAAAGCCAAATCAAAATTTCCCGTGAAACAAATCGATGGCTAACAAAAAAAATGGTTTCTCTGCTACTTTTTTTATTATAACATAAAAATAACTAAGTATTAATCATCCAACAGAGTCGACACGTGTCACAAATTAACTATGCATCATCTCGATTCGACACTATGCAGGACGAGTCTAGTAAAGTTATCAGTCGACTCTTACCAAGAAAGGTCGAGTAAAAAGGCGTTCTAAATCAAACCTTGTAGTTCAGGATGGCTCTATGCCTCTTCATTTTGTAAAATCTAGTCGAGAAACTACCAAAAGAGCCTAATCAAAAGGCCTCTTCTTATCAATCCACTCGTAAAACCGAGACAAAATACAGTTATTCTCGAACTCCACACTGACAACCGATCACCGTCACATAAAAATACATGCTCGAAGTCATCATTACACCAACCTCAAAAAGTCTTAATGAAACATCGGCCTTTGTCATAGGTATCACCATCACATTAATCGCATAAGTGACTCACGCCATCGCAGCTGACACCAATAAAGTATTGGCCGAGTCAGCTGACTAGTTGGACTCAGCCAAAATTATAAAATTGCCCTCTTGAATCTACTATAAATAGGCGCACTATCTACGACAGGGAGGTAAGCAATCTTTTATAAATAAACACACTACAATCATACTTTTCTCCTTCACTTAAACTCACAACTGACTTGATCGTCGGAAAAACAATCAGAGATCCCAACTCCAATCCTCTTACATACTTTTTATGTCTAGGACTGAATTCTCTACTCTTAACCAACCATCTAAAAAGATTGGGATATCCTAAAACCAAGAATAATCCGCACTAAAGTTCCCTGTTTAATAATTAACATCAACATTTTTGATAGTGAAGAGGATCTAAATCCTTTAATATCATATTATGTTGTGACTCAAATATGAGGCTTGAATTGCTTGGACCTGAATCGGGGCTTGACTCAGTGGGGAAGTTGGTAGAGAGTTGGTGTTTGATGATAAGGATTAGTTGCTTAATCCTATTTCTGATAGGATTTGAATTCCTATAGGTTATTTGCTCAAGGACCTGTTTGGCTCAAATTAAAATTCTAGGATTTGGGGGTGGCAAAGCAATTATAGGAACAAAAAGTAGTACTTTTGGCATAACAATTCCTATTGGTTATTTGCATGTACTTTGTTTGTTCAGGAAAAAATTTTAAGAATTTTTTTTTTTTGCATAATGAAAAAAGAAATTAAATTTTAGGATTTGTCAAATCCTAACTTTTATTTAGGTGGTGTTATGGTGCTTTCGATCGCCTAATTAAGATCTCTCGTTAACAATAAGCAAGTATCCCACATTACACCTAATTCGGCCGACTCGACACTTGGGATAGCTAAAGTCCTGATTCAATCGACTCACTGCGTCGACACCTCACCAGGATCGACTTGAGAGGTGGTACTTATAGATCCTCTCGTCCAAGACGAGTCACCACAAGCCCACTCGACTAATTATCTAGCCGACATCTCAAAAGGATCGACTCGAAAGGCTGTACCTCTCGATACCCTCCATGTTAGACAAAAGACGATAGCCACCTAGAGACCCATACTGATAGCGCATCGACACCACATTAAATACGTGACGTACAGGCGCCATCAATTCTCCATCCCCAACACTATTTATGACACATTGGATCACGTCGTTTCCGCACGCCGCCTGTCCCATCTCACTAAATGCCGAAATGACCACGCCCATTCCGTGACTGACACTTGTAAAGTTGAAACTAACCCAGTCACCAGCCGGGATTCGATCGAAGAGACCAAAATTCCCTCCTTCATTGCCATAAAAGGAGAAATGATTCCCAACGCAAAGGTAAGCAAATTTTGTCATCATTTTTCTCCATTCCACTACACTTAGGAACAACTATAGTTCGCCACTTTTCCACTCAAGTATCTAGCTGACTTGATCGTCGGTGGAACAACGGGGGAGCCAGACCCTGCCCTCTTGTGAGTTGTTATACGTGCATGGAAGAATAGATCAACTCTAAACCAGATATTCGGAGAAGTTACCAGCCCCTGATCAACCTCATTCCGACTAATTCATCTGTTTGATAATTTAACATCGACAGGTGGAAAATTTCCACCTCCATTATCCCCCTCTGTCTCTCTTTCTATATCTATCTTTTCTAGTTTTGCTTTCCTATTTTTTTGGGTTGGAACTAAACATGAGATTACAAATTTTAAGATTTTCTTTCCTATTATGAAGATGAACCAAATGAAAAATTAGTAATTCTAAGGTAATAATCAAAATCAAGAATTTAATTTCTTGATAGAGATTCTATTTCCTATCTTTTTTGAAAATAAATCAAACAGCCCTTAAGAAGACAGGGAATCACAAGAGTCCAAGTTGTTTAGAATTTTTATCCTACGGCTAGGAATTACTTCATGCAACAACCTGTTGGTCACCGATTAGAACACTATATATAATGTTACTTCCAAGATGAGATTAGATACAGAAACTAGTAACAACACAGAGAGAACAAGGCTCTTTATTGTTTATATGTGAAGAATCATGGGTATTTTTTCCAAAACAAGGTAATTCTGAGGATCAGATGAGTATGGGTACAAACCTGACACGTTGAAGTTGCGCAGTTTATATATATCTATTTTTTATTTTATTTTATTTTATTTAATGAGAAAGATAGAGGCCTAAAGTATGATTCTAATATATTGCTTCATAAATAATTTGGTTACGAATACAATTAAGTCCCCCAAGAAGGTCTGCGAGAAAAAAGATATGAGGGACAAGTACATTTATATCTAAGAACAAATTGACCTAAGAAAAGGGATTGTTAGTGCAAATCAGTGTAAATTGTGCACTGGTATGTGCTTAGAGAGCCGAAATCACCTATTTTTTGAATGTTCCTTCTCAAGGGAAGTGTGGAATCATATCATGGATTGGCTTCATTTCAAATGGAGATCATGTAGTTGGGACTCTCTCTTGGATTTGTATTGTACAAAGCTAAGGGGGAAAGGTATAAAACAAAAAATTAAGAGATCAGTGTTATCGGCTACAATCTATCACCTTTGGTATAAGAGGAATATGAGGATCTTCCAGCTAAAGTACAAGACTGTGGAGATTTTGGTTAAACAGATCAAAGTTGACACTCTGACAGTATGCCTAAATTCTCCATATATAGCTGAAAACGAAACTGATTGGATTTGCTCTTTGTAAATGTGTATAGGCTTAAGATGATCAGGGTTGTTTCTAATAGTTTTCTCAAAATCTGATAATCTTGATGTATATAAATTTCATATTTGGAAAATGAATAAAGTTTTTTCATTGACCAAAAAAACAAATTGACCTAAGCTTGTGCACAACTATTACCTGACCTTATAACATGTTGAACTTATATACTTGTGATATCTTTAAAGAATTGCGAATAAATGCCCATCAAATGGATCAGAGCTTGGGGGATTTGAATGACCCCATGAAACATATGGAGAATCAAATTCGAAATGGATTCTCATCTAGCCATTAACTTTTGCAATTTGGAGAGCCTTGAGTATCACCTTTGCTTCTCCTACAGTGGCCGATATTGGAGGTCCAAAATCACCAAAGGAAAACAAGTTAGAGCCCGAATAGTCTCTGGCAATAACTTCAATTGTTGAGGCATTACAGCGGATAGCTACATCCACATTGATCTTGTTTATGTCTTGTGGGGGTAATAACAATCGATGAGGCGATGGCAAGTTGAGACATGAATTTATATCAGTCATCTTAGGAGTGTGTTGTTGTGCATAAGCCTCCGTCATAATTAATGTGGTCGTAATTGATCTTTTGGTACCTTAAAACACAATATCGCATCTTGTCTCCCAAGCAAACCAAGTCACAGTGGAAGCAAAAACTAATGCTTATATAGTTATATACCATTCTGAGATGAAGAAGAGGGGAATTTTGTCCACAACTCTAGCCATTTAGCAAAAGTAGGAGCTGATGGTACAAAACAAAAAGCACCAGTTCTGGACCAAAAGTCCTTAATCAAAGCACAATTTATCTAAACTGGTCTATGGTTCCGATTCTATCTCACTGTAGGCAATAAAAATTACCTTTATCCCTGCACAACAACTTAGAACAAGCAAAAGAGCTCAACAGTCCATCTGAGTGAAGTCAGGTCCACCTGAGAGTCAAGTTCGCCTGAATGCTTGACTTCACAAAACAGACAAAAACGCAGAAATCTCTCAAAACGTAAGGAATTTGGCGAGATAGTCGATTTTTATATATAATTCGTCTAATTTCGACTTATGCTTTGAAATTTATGACATGTTCTTCGTAGCATGTTCTAGAGCTCGCATGAAGAGCAAGCTCATCTGAAGGCTTCAAGCTTCAAGCTCGCCTGAATGAGG
This sequence comes from Asparagus officinalis, assembly GCF_001876935.1. Taxonomy (NCBI): domain Eukaryota; kingdom Viridiplantae; phylum Streptophyta; class Magnoliopsida; order Asparagales; family Asparagaceae; genus Asparagus; species Asparagus officinalis. The sequence goes on along the minus strand of NC_033800.1, from coordinate 2,089,826 downwards.
TTGGCTCGCCTGCACAGCCTTGCCTCTCAAGATCACCCGCATGACCTAAGCTCGCATGCACCGTTGAAGCTCGCCTGTATGCTTGAAGCTCGCGTGCACGCTTGAAGCTCGCTTGCATGCTTGAAGCTCGCCTGCAAGGCAAGCTCGCCCGACAGCTGGAATCTCACCTGAATGAGCCTGGCTCGCCTGCACAGCCTCGCCTACCAAGCTCGCTTGCATGACCCAAGCTCGCCTGTACGCTTGAAGCTCGCCTGCATGCTCGAAGCTCGCTTGCATGTTTGAAGCTCTCATGCACAAGGTAAGCTCGCCCGACAGCTTGAAGCTCGCCTGCATGACCCAAGCTCCCATGTACGCTTGAAGTTCGCATGCACGCTCAAAGCTCGTCTACACAAGGAAAGCTCGCTCGCAAGCTTGCCTAGCCCACCTACTTGAGGAATGGGAGAGGTCACTTCCCACGATTTAAGGGAATGACTATGATTCCCCTCATGGCCTTACCCAGTATGGGAATAGTCACTTCCCTTGATTTAAGGGATTGGTTATCCTCATGACCATACCCAGCATAGGAATAGTCACTTCCCACAATTTAAGGGAGTGAGTACACCCACTCCCGCATGATTGAAGGGAGTTGCCATGACTCTCTTGGGCTATTTATAAGCCACTTTGGGCTACATGAGAGGGGTCTTTGGGCGAGAGGCCTGCTTTCTTCTTTTGAGAAGAGCTTGGCATCTTCAATCCCTTGTGGCTGGCTCTCTCTTAGCCTGGATACTAGAGGCTCTTCTTTGGTCTTGCACAAAGAAGAGACAAAACCAGGGGCGACCTGACTTTGGCTTTCAGGAGAACTGAGCCCAAGCATTTCTTGGGCGTTCGGTCCTTGATCTTCTCTTGCTCTTGGCATCTTCCACCTCGGGGGCTTGCTGGCCGACAGCAGAGGGCTGGACATTTTCATAAACCCTTAGTACATAATCTGGGTAAAACTAAGGCAAAACGACTTCTCAGTCGGAAAAAAGCCATTGGCTCTTCCTAAAGAATAAGTCCAAGGCAAAAACGACTTCTCAGTCGGTATCAAGACCTTGGTACCTAATCTGGGTAAAACCAAGGCAAACGACTTCTCAGTCGGCATCAAGATCTAGTCACCTAGGCACGACGACTTCTCATTCGAATAAAATCCCTTGGTGCCTTTTTAGGATAAAACTAAGGCACAACGACTTCTCAGTCGGAACAAAACCCTTGGTACCTAATCTGGATAAAACCAAGGTAAAACGACTTCTCAGTCGGAATAAAGCATTTGGCTCTTCTTAAAGGTAAGACCAAGGCACAACACATGGTTCGATTCCTTCTGCTCTCATCGTCCATGGTGGTCAAAGCCCTTGGTACCTAATCTGGGTAAAACCAAGGCGAAACGACTTCTCAGTCGGTATTAAGCCCTTGGCTCCTAATCTGGATAAGTCCAAGGCAAAACAATTTCTCAGTCGGAACAAAGCCCTTGGTACATAATCTGGATAAAACCAAGGCAAAACGACTTCTCAGTCGAAAAAAAGCCCTTAGCTCTTCTTAAAGAATAAGTCCAAGGCAAAACGACTTCTCAGTCGGAATAAAGCCCTTGGTACCTAATCTGGGTAAAACTAAGGTAAAACAACTTCTCAGTTGGAACAAAGCCCTTGGCTCTTCTTAAAGGTAAGACCAAGGCACAACACATAGTTCGATTCCTTCTGCTCTCATCATCCATGGTGGTCAAAGCCCTTGGCTCCTAATCTGGATAAGTCTAAGGAAAAAAAATTTCTCAGTCGGAACAAAGACCTTGGTACCTAATCTAGGTAAAACCAAGGCAAAACGACTTCTCAGTCGGTATCAAGCCCTTGGTATCTAATCTGGGTAAAACTAAGAAAAAACGACTTCTCAGTCGGTATCAAGCCCTTAGCTCCTAATCTGGGTAAAACCAAGGCAAAACGACTTCTTAGTCGGAGCAAAGCCCTTGGCTCTTCCTAAAAGAATAAGTCCAAGGCAAAACGACTTTTCAGTCGGAACAAAGCACTTGGCTCCCTATCAGGAGTAACCTAAAGTACAAAGACTCTGCAAGTCGACAATCAAGTCTATGGTCCCCCACCTAGATAAACCGAAGACAAGCGCAGAGTCGACTCTTTGAGTTATCTTCCAACCAAACAAGAAAAATAAAGACGTCGCCACCTATCCAGCGTAGGGTATCGAACCTATAAGGATCAACACTCTTCTCAAAAAGAAAAATAGAGCCACAATGTGGATCAGTTATTCTATCAAACATTTGTAGTTCTCAAAAGCAGAAGATATAAGAAATCGTTTCTCATTCAGAAAAGAGTTTTTGTACATTCTTTACCAAAAGGCCTAACCAGGCTTACAAAAAAAACAAAAAAAAAGAGAAGAAATTTTTCTAAGTCTCAGCGTCGTTGTCCCCAGGGTCCTTCCTCATCTTCTTTGAAGGCTTCCTGGGAGAACTCGGTCCCTCCGAGTTAGCCCCTCTTTTACAGACCTCCATTGGTGGAGGAAGGGCCATCGCTTCGGGATCAGAGGAGGACGAGGTCCACCCCATCCCAGGAGACTCCTCTCTGTCCAGAGTCTTAGTCTCCTAAAGACTGAGGTGACACCGGATCTTCTCGAGATCCCCAGCCGCGAGATCGCTAAGGGCCCTCGGCTCCAACACATTATCATGTACCTCGGGCCAACCTAAACAGGATAGTATGTTGTCGGTACCGAACACCCAGATGAAGAATCTCTTCCATTCTTCGTCTAGCTCAGGGAGATCAGAGTCCAAGCGGAAATCGTCCCGACAGCGAAAAAATAGTGTGGGTCGCCCTCAGCAGACCCCACACTAACCACGTGCCCAAGCAAATTGAGGCTGGGCACCACGTCTGCCTCAGAGCAGACATCTATAAACACCATCAAGATATAGATAGCATGGGGATGGAACTGACAGGGGGAAAACCCCAGAGCCGTAAAGACTTCCGTAACAAAGGGATGCAATGGCAGGGGGGGCCCACACTACAGATGCGCCCAATAAAGAGGCACCCGGTCCTTACCGTGCATATGCACCGGAGTCGAGCTGTCCGGTGCCCCTATGGTCATTGTCGCATGAGAAATGCCATACTTATCATGCAACCAGTTGGCCTTGTCCAGAGTCATCCTCGATCTAGAGGGAGACAAGACCCTGAGTTTCTTCTCGCGGTCATTCTGCGGAAGAGCCATGATAAAATCTCTTTAGGAGTCAAAGGAATCGACGAAGAGAAATATTCCTGGTAAAGAGTGCTCTCTTAAAATAGCAGCGAAAACTATTTATAAGCTTCTAAAGAAGCATGCAGAGCCCAAAAGGCATGGCCTTAGAGCAACCAAGAAAGATTCACTTTGAGAATCGGAACGGATTGCTCGAAACATCAACCGTCGTTCGTAATTCACACCAATAAATTAGCAAAAGAGGCGCCATTTATTCTGCCCACGACGCCTCGTCTTCTCTAAAAGTCGGTTCCTAAAACCGATATCATCAGTCTACAAAAGATTGGCGATTAAGTGCATCCCACACCATGTTTCTAAGCCACGATCAACTGGATAGAAAATCTCAAATATACTGAGAAAACTCATTTTTATTTCACTCGGACTCAACCAAAGTCAGCTCCGATTGAAAGGGGCCAACTGTTATGGTTAGTCACCATACTAAAATAGAAATATCGAGAGAATATCTGCATAAGCCCAAGAGAGCTATGGTCCGAATCAACTTAGAGGTTCAAAAGTCCAGTCAAGGCCAAGTCCCTCGACCAGACGAGCAGACAAGCCATATTTCAATCAAGGGTCATCATGACCAACTCGAAGTGCGGGATCAGTTGCCCCCTCGCAATTAAGACGACTCCTTGAGTTGACGACTCGACTATACACCCAACCCGAAGCCCACTCGACTATCGGGTCACCAAATTATAAGGATGGCTCATAGATCAACCCTCCTCGACTAAAGGGATAAGAGCTGACCAAGTTCACTTTAGATGTCAATCGACACAACAGTACTGATTAGTACCATCAAGATCTCTATTCTGACAACCCTCGTGCCCCAGCCGCTTATTCGTCTTATAAGTCATTTCCCAGAAGATTGCCATGATGCTTTCCTGTGCACGAATGACTTCTCCTCCAATCACCAGCCATCACCTGGAGAGAAAAGGACGGCCACGCAGCCAAACTATCCTACTCCCTGCCTCTTCTGACAAATCCAGGGTACTCAGAAGATAATTCTCTCTTGTATTCAAATGACTTCCCTTCCAATCGCCAACCAACATCTGGAAGGAGAATGATGACTCAACAGTCTATCTACCCACCCTGCAACCACCCTCCCGTACAAGAGAAAAGCAAAAAATCTCAGAGGCGACGGACTATAAAAAGGAGGTAAGGAGGGTAAGGGCGAGAGGCTGCTCTCCGCTTCTTCTTACACCTGAGCTTTACTCCCCTTGGGGATTTTTCTTTTACATAAAGAATATTTAATAACTTTTAGGGAGAAACCCCCTGCAAGGACCTCAATGGCTTAGGGACCTCTCAAAAAACCCTCCCCAAGTTCACTAACTGACTTAACTGTCGGAGGTACCACGGGAGAAACTAGCACCGTATTCCTGCGATTATTGCATGTGCAGGCCATCAGTCCACCCCGCACACTCAGAATCGGGCATAAAGTCAGAGGAGGAGTTGGTCCCAACATTCATCCTCTCCTTCTTCCCCATCGTCGCCAGGATCGAAACTACATCCAACTGCAAAAAATCCCCTTCGACTGTTTGTTCATGAGCATCAACAGTTCCTTTATACCTAAAAAAGAAAAGAACAATCATGAAACAAAGTATAATATGAAGTAGTACATTAATGCATGTTTGATTAGATTGAACTCTACCATACCTATTAAAAACATGTGTACCATCCAAGAAAAACATTGGCCTACATACCTCCATAAACCCCTTCCAACAAACATAATAAGATACAAATACTCATGTAAATCTTCCGTCTTCATGCTCTAAGTGAACAAAATTCCCGGATTGGTTTCTATAACTTTATCCTTATACCATCGGAGTTGGTCATATGAAAATTTAGTATCACCATACAATTCACGTTGAGCTAGCTCTTTTCCCCACCAAATTCTATGATAAGGGATGTCCAAACCAAATTCCATTTTAAGCTTCTTCTGGAAATCAATTGGGCGATAAGTGGGTTTTTCCTTTAATATGGTGTTGAGATGATTAACATTCCACTTAAGAGATGCCCGTTGATATCCTTCCTTTCCTATGCCTCATCCCAAGCAACTATGAGAACTACATATTTTTTTCACATAGAATCGATCACTATCTCTACGACCGGTGCAATGAACCATCCATTCACAGTTACCGTCCTTGCATTTTGCTGTCACCCTTTCGCGTTCATTTTTTACAAATTCAAAGTTAAATCCTCGTGCAATAGAATAATTACTTAAACTCCACCGACAATGCTCAACATCATCAAACTCTTGACCAACACTTCTAATAGCATTGTGCCATACAATAGGAATCATACTAGAGCTCTAACCTTCCCGAGACATATTTTATGAATACGATAGATTTTGTGAATGAGAAACATGTTTGTCACTAGAAGGGATATATGGATTACTGCATAGAAAATTATACAAGACTTAAGAAAGTGATAATGTTAAAGTACGAAACTATAACAAAAGTGGAAATTACCTTATATGGACATTGTTATGTATCCCAAATAATATCTCTCGATTCATCTTAGCATTCATGACAACAGTATTCTCCTTGCAAATTCGATGTACATTGAACATTATCGAGACATCATCATCATCACATACACGAACATAAATTTCTTGTGTGTGGGGTACTTTGTAAGTCAGCTGTATCGTGATTTCACTACAAGCAATTAGGCTTTGGACTGCAACGGCCAAATCTTTGTAACTCCCGTTGATATTTAATTCTAAAAAGTAATTACTTCCTCTAAAATCTGTTAATGCGTAATAAAATTCTTCATCCATCTATATTTATCACCAAAAATAAACAAATTTAGAGAAAAAATTCATCAAATATAGACACATAAAATCAATACAACTAAAATACTGCTACATGATAACGTGTTTTATTTTCAGGTTAACCATCTATACTTACAATATAACGTGTTATACTTACATGTTAACGTGCTATACTTACAACATAACGTGCTATACTTACAGGTTAACGTGATATACTTATAACATAACGTGCTATACTTACAGGTTAGCGTGCTATACTTACAGGTTAACGTGCTATACTTACAATATAACGTGCTATACTTAAAGGTTAACATGCTATACTTACAGGTTAACGCGCTATACTTATGATATAACGTGCTATACTTATGATATAACATGCTATACTTATGATATAACATGCTATACTTACAATATAATGTGCTATACTACAGGTTAACGTGCTATACTTACAATATAACGTGCTATACTTATAGGTTAACGTACTTTACTTGCATGATAACATGCTATACTTACATGTTAACGTGCTATACTTACAGGTTAACGTGCTATACTTACAGGTTAACGTGCTATACTTATAGGAGAACGTGTTATACTTACGATATAACATGCTATACTTACAGGTTAACGTGCTATACTTACATGATAACGTGCTATACGTACGTGATACGTGATATAAGTAATTTTTAACTATTTTTTATGAATTGATAAATAATAATGAGAAATTAGTGTGACATAATCATGTCAAATAACTAATGTGAAATAATAATGTGGAATTAATGGGTGGTTAATTACAAAACCTCATTTAACTAACATTTTACCGAAAATAACAAATTTAAGAAAAATTTTATGAACTCATTTAACTAACATATCAAATAATTATCATGCATAAAATGATCATAATAAATTACAAAATTGGTAGTGGAGTAAATTGAAAAATTCTACCTTCAAATGCTAAAAAAGTTGGTGAGAATTAATTGATGGGTTCAGAGAGAGTGTTCATTTCTATTAATGGAGTGAGAGAATGGGAGATGAAGTGGGAGATGAAGAGGGAGAGAGAGAATGAAGTTGGTGAGAATTAATGAATGAGAGAGAGAGAGAGAGAAGACAGAGGGAGAGAGGGGGAAGCTTTCCCGTCATTTACAGCAAGAGAGAGGGTGGGAGGGGGGCCCACTTACATGAAGGCTAACATTGGAATTTAAGAAAAATATATAGAGGGACCCATGTATGAGAGTATTGTATTTTAGAATTGGGTTTAAAGATAAATACCAAAAGATAGTTGAGCTTAAAAATACAATTTATAATACTTGGGTTTAAAGATAAAGCTAGGTAAACAAATGGGCCTAAAGACAAAAACCCCAAATAACAAACTCATTTAAATGAATTATGCATGTTTTATTTTAATAATTCACTTGTTCTCTTCCTCTGCCTAGAATTTTAACTAGTTTGGACCCAATGATAAAAATACAATTGCATAAATATCACAATACGTAACATCATACATTGCATTAATTTTCGTCAATAACCAAAAAATTCAGAAAATTCAACATGATAGCAGAAAAAACTTAATATCTTCTAAAATTAACTAAATTTTTAGAAATTGCCCTAAATATGTCTGCTGGAGAAAGAGGTGTTGGGACAAACCCGGGGCCCAACAGAGCAGGGTCGCAGCGATAGTAGAGTGGAAGTAATAAAAGAAAAGGAACACACAGATTTACGTGGAAAACCCCTAAATGAATTTGGGATAAAAATCACGGGCAATGATAGAAGAATCCACTATGAGGAAAAACTTAGGAGTTACAATCTCTCTTTAGAAGGAAAAACTCTCTATTTTTTCTCTCACACTCTTCTATGTGAGGAGTTATTTATGGGATGAATTTTTTCTGAAGAGTTTTGAGCCTATTTATAGTGTTTAAAAAAAATACTATGCACTAATAAAATAATATTATTTTACTGCACAACTTTTAATTTTTCAAACTTAGGTAGGGATGGTGCCTAATAAAGCTGTGGGGCCCATTCCTTTTGTTTTTAGTAAAAAAAATCGGCTGACAAGAGGATGTTTGAGGAAGAGTAGGCAACATAGACAAGTCAATTAATTTGCTATAAATAGGGAAATTTGGGTTAGATGGTCAAATTAGGTTTAGGGTTTTGTAGAGAGGAGATAGTATGTACAGAGGAGACGGGGGGCAACCTGAGGAGAAGGAAACAACGGGGTAGATGCTAGAGGAGGAGGCGGTGGAGGCAACAATGGGCTCCGACCACGTCGGAGGCGGAGATGTCTTTAGTGCGCTTCGTAACAGCATCGAGGTTGACGGTGGGATGAAGACCAAGAGGAGGAGGAGGTGAGCCCGTACGTCGAAGAAGATGCCACCGTGAACAAATTGGGTTAGGTATTTGAGAGGCACGCAGGGGTCTTAGATCGACTTTGGGGAAATTTTTTTGGGGGGAGCGGGTTTAGTACACGGAGTGAATGGAGAAAAGAAATAAGTTTTATTTTTAAAAAAAATAATTAAAACTCTCAAACGGTTGAAACCATTTGGGCTAATTCTCTCAAACGGTTTAAACCGTTTGGGCCATGCATTTGGGATCTTTCTAAGCCCCAAACGGTTATAACCGTTTGGGTCTTATTATTCCATACGGTTATAAACTGTTTAAGCTATTTTTACTTGCCCAAACGGTTATGAGAACTGTTTGAACTGACCATATTTGTACTAGCGCTTGCTTTTAAATTGATAGATAGATAAGGATAGCTAGAGTTTATTAGTAACATCATTCACATACAATCATTCATTGGCGTATTCCTCTCTTATTTAAGCAGTAAACATATAAAGATAGTAAGCTGCGCTAGCCAGCAGCATACGTAGATATGTGTAGTGGATGGATCAGATCAGTTGATTGATTCGGGAGGAGTAGTAGTAATAATAGCAGCCTCGGCGAACCAGTGAGAGTGGGTCTTGCACTCGTTGATACTTGTGACCCCTTATTCTGCGCGACGGAATGAGAATGGCAGGAAGTTGGTGGTGGGAATTTAATGGGTTAACGGTACCTGTAGATTTGATGACTAATCAAGCTACACGCTAACTTCTCATGAATACCACACATATTTAGTTAATTTATTTGTATTATCTAACAATATTATAGATCCTGTTTTCCTTTCTTTTGTTGGCAAATGAATAAATTTTCAATAGTATGAATGTTGTATACAACTTTTTTTCTGTTGTTTATCATTGGATTAAATCATTTTCCTATCACATGTATCCTTTAGGGGCTGTTTGGTTCCTTTTTTTTTGTGGTAAAAGTGGGGAAAGCTGCCAAAAATGTCAGCTTTTTGTCAGCTTTCCCCCAAAATCACCCATTAAAAAGGTGATTTTGGGGGAAAGCTGCCAAAAAGCTGACATTTTTGGCAGCTTTCTCCTCTTTTACCACCCAAAAAACCTATCCAAAATACTGACACGAGTGGTTTCGTGTGTGTGTACTATTATTATGCTCTTCGAGTTAATTTATATAACATAAAAGAAAAATATAACTTCGAATCTTCGTCGTAGCTTCAGAAAATATGATATTCAAGCAACCAAGTTCAATTTCACCATCCAAGAATTTAAAGTGGATTTAAGAAAAAATTGGTGATTTTGTATAATGTACATTTTCATATTTGAAAATTAAATTAACTCTCTAAGTTCGGTTTCAAAAGGTTAATTACTTGTGTGCAAGACAGCATGGGTTATGTACCTCCTACATTAATTGTTGTTGATATTGTCTTGACTACTTTGGATCTCACCTAACCTTACCAACACCTCTTCAAATTTGAGTATAGTGGATTGGGTAGCAAACGCGGCTTGTTATCAGCCAATGAGTGCAAAATATCTCTAATTCCTGGTAGCAAGTACAAGCAAAAGTAATCTATGTGTTACTCCGATACTAGTGTGAAAAGATAAAAAAAATAATAATGAATTAAGCATTTAGTTTTAAAATATAATTATATAAACCACTTAGAAATTAAACAAATATATAATATCACGAAAAAATACAACAGCTGACACTGTGTACCGAGTTACTGAGTGCAAAGTGGATTTAAACACAATTCGATGGAGCTTCTTTTTTGGTGTAAGAGCGATATTGAAAGTGGAACGGGTTAACGAAAAAAAGGCTAAATTGCACTTAAATACCCTATAGTTTCATCAACATTGTACTTAGGTGACCCCTGTTGTAAAACAGAGCAAATACCCCAAAGTATTTAAATGTTGCAGATTAATGCCCCGAAGTTTAAAAAAAACCCAAATGACATTAACAGTTCTCTATGTATTCAAGAATATCACATAATACAAGGGACTAAAGTGTAACCCTTAGAAACTTTAGGGTATTAAAGTGAGGTTATTTACAAACTGAGCGTATTTATATGCACTATAGGGTAAACAATATGGCACCAGCATGTAACATTAAGTAAACATGAAGATACCAAAGTCCAATATTTTAAAGTTTTAAGGCATTTATCTACAAAATTTAAAAACTATTGGGACATTTATTTGCTCAGTTTTAAAATAAAGGCTACTTAAGTGCAAGACTGATGAAACTATAGGGCATTTAACTACAATTTACCGAAGAAGAAATGGTAGCTAGCGAACCTCATGCTTATAGACAAAAAAAACTCATATACAGTCCAGTGTCACGACATTTGTTTAAAAAGTAAAAAAAATAATTATTTAAGCATTTAGTTTAAAAATACATTGCATAGCTAATTGATCTGGACAAAAATTATAGCAACTTTCTGCTAGGAAGGTTTACCTAGGAAAACCCCGAGAATTAAACTATTTTGTTAATTTAATGATGGTTTACCTATGAAAAATCCGGGAATTAAAGTATTTTGTTATTTGTAGCTATAATGTGGGATAGGGGTGTCCAAAAAGCCCGGAGCCCGGGCCCGGCCCGGTGTCCGGCTCAGGCCCGGCCCGGTCGTGCCCGGGCCCGGACCCGGCCCGGTCGTGCCCGGGCCCGGACCCGGCCCGGGCCCGGAACAGTGCCCAAAAATGGGCACTGGTTCTTCGAATGGCCGGGCCGGGCCGGACCGGCCCGGCCCGGCCCGGCCACAACGGTCACTTATGTGACCGTTGAATCCGGGCCGGGCCGGGCCAGCCCGGCCCGAATATTATGTTGAGGAACAGGGAAAAATAATTTCTTATTTTCAAAATTTAAACTGCAAATTTTCTTTAACTTCTGATATTTGGTCATCTAGAGTGCAAACTGGTTATTTATGTATAACAGCACACTGGATTGATGAAAGTTGGAAAATGTTTAAAAGAGTTGTTTCTTTTATTGCAATTGAAGAGGCACACACTGGTATTAATGTTGCAAATTTAATTGTTGAAGAACTTGGACAACTAAAAATTGATCAAAGAATATTTACTATTTCACTAGATAATGCAAGTAATAATAATGTAGCTGTTGATTTTCTGAAAATAACTTTGTCATTGCCATGTCATGGTGAGCTTTTTCATGTTAGATGTATCTGTCATATTTTAAATTTAATTGTTCAAAGTGCATTTTCTGAAATTAAACCCATGATAGAAAAAGTTAGAACAGTTACTAATATGCATAATGCTTCTGAAATGAGAATTAAAAGATGGAAACAATGTTGTAAAAGAAAAAATTATAAGCCTAGACTAATTCCAAAAGATGTTGACCATAGGTGGAATTCCACCTATGCAATGTTATCTGTAGCAATAGAATATAAAGAAATTATAAATGATTTTATAAATTTTTATGCTTCTAGTTCTAGCTCTGGTAGTGCTTATGGAATAACTGAAGATGAATGGACAGTTATATGTAAATTAAATGAGATGTTACAAGTTTTTTATGATGCTACTATGTTATTATCTGGTTGTTATTATCCAACTATTACTTTAGCTGCTTTACAAATTTTAAATATTCAAAAATTTTTTGCAAAATATCGTATGGATGATATTTTTGGAAATATAATTTTTCAAATGGAGAGTAAATTTAATAAGTATTTTAGGCCTATTCCTCATATTTTTGGTATTGGTGTTCTTATTGATCCATGCTTGAAGGAAATTGGCCTTCGAAGTTTGTTACAATCATTATATGGTGGACAGATTATAGACTTAGATGATGACATATTATAGACTTAGATGATGGATCCACCCTTACTGCTACTACTCATCATTTAGCTATTAGAAATTATTTTCAAACCTTATATGATGAGTATGCAGCTAGATATGGTGTAGCTACACAACAGTCTTCAGCTTCGGCACCTTCAGCTTCGAGCACAGGTCGAGGTAAAAGTGTAAGTTTTGATAGGTATGCAATGGTAGCTGAACTAACTGGTGGATCTGGAACTTCATCAGGATTAGATGTTTCTGAAATAGATGAATATTTTTCTGCTTCTTTAGTTAGATGTCAAGGAAATGCTTTAGATATTTTGCAATGGTGGAAAGTATATGGATCAGTTTCATATCCTATACTTTCCACCATGGTTCGTGACTTACTATCAGTGCAGGTTTCGACTGTAGCCTCGGAATCCGCTTTCAGCACAGCAGGACGTTTGATCGACGACCACAGGACATGCTTAGATCCGTATACTTTACAAGCAGTGATGTGCTTACAGGATTGGTGGAGATACGAGAAGCGAACACAAAGCATCGAACGGATTGCTATGATTGAAGATAAATTTGAAGAGTTGGGACTAGCAGATAGATATAATGATTAGATAATATTCATAAAATTGTAATTTTTATTTCTTAGCTTTAAATTTGAATTAAATTATTTCGAAAAAAGTTGCAAATGATAGTGATATGGGTGAGTAGGTGCCAACCTAGTTGGGATGTACTCATCTATTGTGATGCGACGAATTTCGAAATAAATTTATACTTGTAAAGGATTTACCGATTATTAATAAAGAAGTTATTTTTATCATTTTTTGTACTTGTAATTTATGTCATTTCATTTCAAGTTATTAATTACATTTATGACATTTTTTATAATAATTTATGATTTATGGTTTTGTTAAAATAATTTATGATTTATGGTTTTGTTAAAATTTTAAAAAAATAAAAAAAAACAAAAAAAAATTCTTAAAAAAAATCAAACCGGGCCGGCCCGGTGTCCGGCCCGCTCAGGCCCGGGCCCGGGTCCGGGCTTGGGTTTTGCCCGGCCCGGGCCCGGTTTCCCGAGCCGGGCCGGGCCGGCCCGGATGGACAGCCCTAATGTGGGATATACTTGCGCTTCATTACCTCTATTAATTGTGTAATAATGAAAAATAGTATTATGGTAATAAAAAAAATCTCTTCTCTTAAGACAAACTCCTAGAATAAACAAATATCGAGAACACAATGACACACGGATATACATGGTTTGGCTTGTAGCCTATGTTTATGGGTTAAGGAGTAGAACAGATTTTCTAATTTATTAGGAATATAATATAGAATTCTCTCAATCATTTAATCCTAAATACACCACAAAAGCCTAATACAATCTTGTGAATGTGGGGGCCACGGCCACCACATGCATGAAGCCATCACGTGAATGAAGATCACGTGAATGAAGCCAGTGGACAAAACTCTCAAGCCCAGCGAATAAATCACAAGCCCACCCTATTACCTGATTAGTTGCTATAAATACCAACGCATAATCTAACCTAGGGTTTTGTGCAAGGAATTTTGGTTTTTGCGGCTGCAGGAGAAAAGTGCAGTGCGGCTTCGTGCAGCAGGGGGTGAAGGAATTTTTCGGCTGTGCAAGTACAGGTGAAAGGAGATAATTGCAGAGAGCGGCTGTGCAAAAGAGGGACGTGGCAGAGTTCCTCTTCGGGCTGCGTGTTGGTGAAAGAAAGTGTTGTTTTGAGAGAGAATTTGTGAGAGAAATTGAGATCTTGTTTGAGGGTTTTATTTGTGAGACTTTGTGTGTGTGTAAGCCCTATTTGTATTCTCTCTAATAGTAGATCTCTCCCCTCCTTGCCCCGTGGACGTAGGTAATTTGTCGAACCACGTAAAATTGATTGTCTCGCTGTGATTTGTAATAGCTTTTAGGATCACTCGACAGGTCAGTCCTAGAACTGATGAGAGGAAGAGCTGATATCTCACTTGGTTGAGATATTTTGCTTAAGATTCTTGTTTTCTTTGTGAAACAAAATTTTCTATTGCGACCTGACTCTCTTGTTGTGCTGCCGAAGTGCTGCCGAAATTTCCGCTGCGCGCAACAAGTGGTATCAGAGCCCAGATTTCAGATCTAGGGTTTTGGAGTTTGGTGGAGGAAGATTCTTGTGTAAAGCTTGGTTCTTGGAGTTCTAGGCTTCGGTGGAGATAGCATTAGAAGTTGCCGTTGGAGATTTTGCTTTCCTTGAGTGGATAGGAGATCTATTTGGAATCCGATCTAGGGTTCAGTTGGGTGGTTCCTAATCAAATTTGTTCTTTCTCTACAATTTGGAGTTAGTTTGCAATGGGAGAAGAAGGTGAAAGCAGCAAGTCGATGGCGAGTACAATACAAGTTGGTTTTCAGAACACTAAGATTAGTGTGGTGAAGTATGACGACAAAATCAACTTTGGTTTATGGATGAGCGACGTACAGGATGCGCTCAATGCTCAGAATTTGGAAAAGACCATCATGGTCCACGAGAGGCCACCTAAATATGATGAGGCGATATGGGAGAAGATGAATAGGAATGCGTGTGGGGTGATCAGGTCCTGTTTGGAACAGGAACTGAAATATAATGTGATTGGGGTGACGTCTGCAATGAAGATGTGGGAAATTCTTCACAACAAGTATCCCACAAAGAGTGTTGAGAACAGGTTGCACTTGCTGCGAAGACTCTTCAGATTTTAGTTGTCCAGAGGCACCTCGCTAGCGGCTCATATGAACAACTACACTAAGTTGTTATCGGACTTGGCGAATGTTGATGAGAAGATATCGGATGAGTACAAGGTGATTATTTTATTTGGCTCCTTACCAGATGAGGAGTATGATACCTTCGTGCTCACTTTGTTAAACGGGAGATCTTCTATCAGCTATAGTGAAGTGACTAACGCATTGACCAATTACGATTTGAGGAGGAAGGACAAGGAGACTTCCCGTGCTAGCACTTCAGGCGAAGCCTTGTTGACGAGAGGTAGAAGCCCATATCCGAAAGGTGGTAATAGAGGGAGGTCAAAGTCAAGAAGCCGCCACCAATTAGTAAAGAACTAATGTGCATTCTGCAAGGATCAGGGACATTGGAAGAGAGACTACCCGAAGCTCAAGGAGAAAGAGAATGGCAAGAAAAAGGGCCCAAAGGCCAATGAGGTGAATATTGTGAAAGGCGATGATTCCGATGATTCGTGCTTTTCTCTACTAATTACTCTGGAGGTGAACCATGTGGATGCATCAGATTGGATGCTTGATTCCGGTGCTACTTATCATATGACCCCTAGGCGAGGCTGGTTTGCATCTTTTGAGAAAGTCGACGGGGGTGTTGTTGTCATGGGAAATGATTAATCCTGTGGTGTTTATAGGATAGGTACCATGCGGATTAGGATGCATGATGGAGTAGTCTGTGAGTTGAAGGAGGTGAGATTTGTTCCTCAACTGAAGAAAAATCTTATCTCAGTTGAAGCTTTGGAGGCGAAGGGATTCAAGTTGACTTTCGAAAACGCTGTAGCGAAGGTTACTAAGGGATCATTGGTGGTGATGAAGGGAGTCCACAATCGGAATTTGTATTATCTGAAGGGAAACACCGAGATTGGCCAGGTTGCTTCGGCTATTTCAGAGGCGGACATGAGCAGGCTTTGGCATTATAGGTTGGGGCACACAGGAGAGAAGTCACTACAAGCTTTGTACAAGCAGGGGCTATTGAAGGGAGCCAAGAGTGGTAAAATGGAATTCTGTGAGCACTGTGTTCTTGGTAAAAAAAACAAAGGTGAAGTTCGGGACTGCTATTCATAGGACGAGGGGCGTCATGGACTACATGCACACATACGTTTGGGGTCCCACCAAGACTGCATCACTTGGTGTTCGACATTGGTTCGTCACGTTCGTTGATGACTATTCTAGACGATGTTGGGTGTACACCATAACAAAGAAGAGTGAAGTCCTAGATATATTCGTAGAGTGGAAGAAGAGATTGGAACTGCAGACTGGGAGAAAGATCAAGACGTTGCGATCCGATAACGGTGGAGAGTATACTTCAGACCCCTTTTTGCAGCTATGTCGAGACGAGGGTATAGAGATGCACTTCACGGTTAGTCATACACCGTAGCAGAATGGGGTGGCAGAGAGATTAAATCGGTCTTTACTAGAGAAGATTCGATTCTTATTGTCGCAGAGTGGTTTGGAGAAGATCTTTTGGGCTGAGGCACTTACATATACGAGCCACCTCATTAATAGGCTGCCTTCATCTGTGATTGAGGGGAAAACCCCTATGGAGAAGTGGTCGGGAGAGCCAGCACACGACTATGACCAGCTCAAGGTATTCGGGTGCCCTGCATTTTATCATGTGAGAACAGATAAATTAGAACCTCGAGCTAGGAAGGCCATATTTGTAGAATTCAAGCGTGGTGTTAAGGGATACAAGCTTTGGGATCCAATTGATAAGAAGATTGTGCTGAGTAGGGACGTCACGTTTGATGAGGCTTCTATCTTGAAGCTTTCCAGCTCTCATCAGGTAGAGAGCGACCCGACGGAGAAGATATCGCAGGTGGTGGAGATCGATGCAGCTCCACATTGTCCAGATGGTACAGTATCCATTAGAGTGCCGACTGAGATGACGCTAGACAAGCACGACGATGACACGGGGGATACGAGTACTGATGTGCAGGATCAGGGATCGACGACTCAGGCTCAGGATTCAATTGCGGTTCGGAGACAGAGGAGAAACATACAGATGCTAGTACGGTATGCCAACACAGTTGCGTATGCACTTCCGGTGGAGAGTATCGATGAGTTGGTGCCTACTACATTCAGAGAGGCTAAGCAGAGTTCGGAGGCTGACTCGTGGCAGGTGGCTATGCAGGAGGAGATGGAATCTCTTCATAAGAACGATACGTGGGAGCTTGTTGAGCTTCTAAAGGGGTGAAAGGCAATTGGTTGCAAGTGGGTATACACGAAGAAAGAGGGCATTGAGGGCACTCCATTGAGGTTCAAAGCTAGGTTGGTTACGAAGGGCTATGCACAGGAGGAAGGTATTGACTATAATGAGGTTTTCTCTCCGGTGGTGAAGCATTCTTCGATTCGGATTTTGCTAGCTTTGGTGGCACAATATGGTTTGGAGTTAGATCAGTTGGATGTGAAGACGACATTTCTTCATGGTGATCTTGATGAAGAAATATATATGACTCAGCCATTGGGATTCCGAGCTGCAGGGAAAGGTTGAAGAAATCGCTATACTGTTTGAAGCAGTCTCCTCGATAGTGGTATAGACGATTTGATGGTTTTACGATTGGTCATTCGTACACTCGGAGCCAGTTTGATCCTTGCGTATATTTTTACAAGTTGAAAGGAGGTGCGTACATCTATTTGTTACTTTATGTCGATGACATGTTGGTTGCCTCTACTTCCAGGTCGGCTATAGATGAGATAAAAGTTCAACTTTCAAATGAGTTTGAGATGAATGACTTGGGTGAGGCTAAACGCATTTTGGGAATGAAGATCGACAGAGATAAGAAGAAGGGCAGAATTTGTTTGACACATGTGGCTTATTTGAAGAAAGTACTACAGCGATTTCATGTTAGCATGGATACGAAGCCAGTTGGTGTACCTTTGGGAGCCCATTTGAAGCTTTCAGCTGGTCTTTCACCAAAGTCAGTTGAAGATCAAGAGTTGATATCGAAGACTCCATATGCGAGCGCGGTTGGGAGCTTGATGTACGTAATGGTATGTACGAGGCCGGATTTGTCACAGGCGGTGAGCATGGTTTCAAGATACATGTATGATCCAGGAGTGGGTCATTGGGACGCCGTGAGATAGATTTTGAGGTATATTCTAGGTACGCTCAATATTGGTTTGGTTTATGAGCGGGACACTACAGGTGGGCAACTATGCATTGGTTATGTTGATTCGGATTATGTTGAGGATTTGGATAAGTGTCGGTCTACGACGGGGTATGTGTTCACTTTGACCCGTGCGCCGGTATGTTGGAGATGCACCTTACAGTCTACGGTGGCTTTGTCTACGACGGAGGCAGAGTATATGGCAGTTACGGAGGCTGTGAAGGAGGCTATTTGGCTTCGATGACTTTTGGAGGAACTTGGTATATCGCAGAGGTCCGTCACTATTCATTGTGATAGCATGAGTGCTATCTATTTAGCGAAGAATCAGGTTTTTCATGCGAGGATGAAGCACATTGACGTTCGTTATTACTTCATTCGGGATATTCTTGAAGATGGAGATGTGAAGATAGTGAAAGTCCACACGAAGGATAATCCAGCGGATATGCTCACTAAGGTGGTTCCGAGCAACAAGTTTGATCATTGTCATAACTTATTGCACATTCTTGATTGTTGAGGCCGTTGGCGGTCATTTGGGTGAACTACGTTCGGTTTGATTCCTTGGGCAAGAGGATATATAGGCAGTCTTTCAGATACAGCCGGGTTTGGATTAGTTGATGGGGGTGAGATTGTTTGGACTCTTGTTCGGGTTTTCGACTTGTTGTGGATTGAGTTCGTACTGGACACAACAAGTGGGATATTTGGTTGCTTTGGTGTCAGCTCAGTTTTGGAAAAACTTCGCCGAGGTGGAGAATTGTGAATGTGGGGGCCACGGCCACCACATGCATGAAGACATCACATGAATGAAGATCACGTGAATGAAGCCAGCGGACAAAACTCTCAAGGCCAGCGAATAAATCACAAGCCCACCCTATTACCTGATTGGTTGCTATAAATACCAACGCATAATCTAACCTAGGGTTTTGTGCAAGGAATTTTGGTTTTTGTGGCTGTAGGAGAAAAATGCAGGGCGGCTTCGTGCAGCAGGGGGTGAAGGAATTTTTCGGCTGTGCAAGTACAGGTGAAAGGAGATAATTGCAGAGAGCGGCTGTGCAAAAGAGGGACGTGACAGAGTTCCTCTTCGGGCTGCGTGTCGGTGAAGAAAAGTGTTGTTTTGAGAGAGAATTTGTGAGAGAAATTAAGATCTTGTTTGAGGGCTTTATTTGTGAGACTTTGTGTGTGTGTAAGCCCTATTTGTATTCTCTCTAATAGTAGATCTCCCCCCTCATTGCCCTGTGTATGTAGGCAATTTGCCGAACCACGTAAAATTGGTTGTCTCGCTATTTGTGTGATTTATAATAGCTTTTAGGATCCCTCGACAGGTCAGTCCTAGAACTAATAAGAGGAAGAGCTGATATCTCACTTAGTTGAGATATTTTGCTTAAGGTTCTTGTTTCCTTTGTGAAACAAGATTTCCTATTGCGATCTGACTCTCTTGTTGTGCTACTGAAGTGCTGCCGAAATTTCCGCTGCGCGCAACAAATCTCTCTCAAACAAAGGAATAAAATAAGAGAGCCAAAAATATAACTAATAGGTTTGATGAGAAAACCTCTTCTTGGATATCCTTGATTGGTGTTAACAAATTGATGATGATTCCCAAATATGCATACACACGCTCGCGCAAGCGTACAAACTTATTGGTAAGGTTACAACACACATATGGTGTAAATAAGTTAGGTCCACACATCTATGAAATTAGATGTTTGACCATAGATGTTAAAGATTCACACCGTTCATTATAATCTATGCATTCATTACTTTATAAAGTAAAGAATTACATAGATTAGATATTTCTAATTTATACATCTAATGATCTAGAAATGAATAGCATGTAATGGTCCAACATGTCATTTATTTTGAATTGCTTAATTTATAGAATAAAAAATTCCAAGCATACATAACTTTTTATCCACATAAATTTGATGACATGTAGACTATAATGAACTATCCTTTATATATAGTGAGGTGGCTCAATCTTATTTATATATTTAAAAATGTCAACTTGAAAATGGTCCCCACTTATTTACTCACTCGTTGAATAAGTAGATGAGAATCGACCATCTCATTAGCTACAAAGCGTACCCAAAAATGTTTCTTGAAAGGTTATATCATACTCTTTTTAAAGGTATATATATGTATATATATATATATATAAAGGTTATATCATACTCTCTTTAAAATTATGTATGTGTATGTATGTATGTGTATACACACACACACTCTCCTTTTAAAAGTAAAATATCAGAAAAAACTTTTCATGGTTAATATTACCCTTCACTATTTTGAATAATTATTTTAAATCTTAATAGCCTAATCATAATTAGATCCTATCCTAATTCCATGTAAACTACTTACAACTCAACAATTTAAAAAGATAGGATTAATAAAGTACATGAAACAGCTTCACAGTATTAGTTTATTAAGGTAAAGCATTGACATGCTACAATATATAAAGTATTACAAAATACCTTCAAAAGCTTACAGCCTCCGACGAATTTAAAATATGCAATTAACACGCTCAATGTTTCAAAAATTATAAAAACATCCTTAAAAGTTCAAGTAATAAAAACAAATACCCTAAAATTCAAAAATGTCAGAACTTACAAACAACAAAGATGAATTCAAGGGATTGCTATTAGGCACCTAAAAATTTAAAATTATAAAAAAAGATCATTAAAATTAAAAAAAATAACATTAAAGTTATAAAAATTGTAAAAAAAAACTATTTCAAAAGTTGAAAATCACAAAAAGAAACCCTAAAATTTTAGAACATATAATCTGCACATATCAAATCTAGAAAAAAGTTGAAAATCACAAAAAGAAACCCTAAAATTTTAGAACATATAATCTGCACATATCAAATCTAGAAATTATCAGCAGGCTTTTAAAACTTTCCCTAAAATTTTAGAACATATAATCTGCACATATCAAATCTAGAAATTATCAGCAGGCTTTTAAAACTTTACATTTTATATAAAATAATATAAAGTTTTACTAATTACAAAAAAACTCTTAAAATTTTACAGTTATAAAAAATATCCTGACATTCAAAAACTTACTACCAATACATGAAATATAAAAATTACAAGCACCCAACTTAAATTTTAAAAATTTCAATAAATATTCTCAAAGTTTTAAACTTTTCAAAACACATCCTCAAAAATTCAAAATCACAAAAAACACTAAAATTTTTAAAACTTAACGTAGAAAAGAATAATTGCTTGATATTATTTCATTAAGATATATAAGTTTCATTTTTAATTTAAGTTTATTATCCCTTTTCATCATCTAAATGTAGTGTAATGTTATCCAAAAAGATAAAGCTAGAGAAGGATTGGTGTTGGCTCAATAAAAAAATGAAATAGAAAGAATGAAAGACACTGTTTTCTAAATATTTTATAGAATAGTTTATTATTTAAGTAAATTAGGAATCTTTAAAAGAAATTTTTAATTATGAACTCTTTTAGTAATTTTTATGCTTATGTGGATGCTTTTATCATATAAAAATGTATTAGAATTAGTATTACTCTTTAGTTTATGATTAGTTTAAGTCTATCAAGGTATAAAAACAAACTCCATATTCTTTTTTGTGTGACTTTAGCCCACTTTTAACCAATCATCTTATCTTATTAGCTTTACTTATTCACCTTCTTTTTATAACTCTATTTTAAGTATTTTTTACTTTTGTAACACCATATTTTCTCAAGTCAAGCTTGATTTTATGTCGGTTTAAATAACATGATAATTCAAGCGAGCTTTAGATTATATTTGTTTATTGTCTTAATATAAAATTTAAATTGAGTGTAGCTCATTTAAATGAACTTCAAAGAAAATATATAATCATAATGCTAACGTCTAAAGCCATAAGTGAGTAAAAATTATCAAAGTGGAACTGAGGAATAAAGTTTAGTAAGGAAATAAATTAAAAATACTTAATCATAGTATTTAACCACGCGTATTGCATGTGCATAAAAGCTAGTGTATGTGAGTGTATATATATGGAGAACGTAGAAGGTACCGATCGATGTGGATGCAAACGGGAAATGCACTAAAAATAATAATGTTGCTGCTGCACCCCTCTTCATTTTGCTTAACTAGCTAGTTGGCTTAATTAATTGATATATGCACGACTGCATGTGCTATCCTTGGCTATTTAATTGTAGACTACATCTCAATGATTAGATCTCTAGGACCCAATTAGTTAGTTAACGATTAGGGCTGAAAGGTGGTGAGCATTTACATTTAACTACCGGGTTTGTACATATTATGGGACTGATCGAGCCTCATCGATCAACAGGGGTAAACCTAATATAGAGTCGGCTCCTCTCTTCCTATCCTATGCACACCGCAAAAGGACGGGAGGTTGGTGGTAGGTTGGTGGTAGGTTGGCAGCCACTCCACCACAAAAGAAAAGGCACGACACACATACTCGGACCAAGGTACCTAACGCGGATACAAGGGGGTCCGAGGACACCTTTTTCTTAAAAGCATAATCTCTAGTGAAGGAAAGAATGACAGCAGTTTATTGCTTCATGCGCCTATCATGATTGGCGTTTACAATCCTCTTTCAACTGTCTGAACTAAAGCTAGTCAACTCGACAAAACATCCTGAGCAGTTACAACAATTCGATCACTCTTGGAGTTATTAAGCACTCATGAAACACGGGAGCTTACTCAGGTAATATGTATTTGTGTTATATTGTTGTGCGCAGCGGGAATTTCGGCAGCACTTCTGGTGCACAACAAGAGAGTAAGATCACAACTAAATCTCTGTTTCACAAAGGAAACAAGAACCGAAAGTGATATATCTCAACAAAGTGGGATATACACTCTTCTTCTCATCAATTCTAGGACTGACTTGTCGAGGGAACTTTAACAAGCTATTACAAATCACAGCAAGACAAACTATTTTTACGTGGTTCGGCAAGTTGCCTACATCCACGAGGTAAGGAGGGGGAGATCTACTATTAGAGAAAAAGAGAATACAAATAGGGGTTACAATCACACAAAGTCTCACAAATAAAACCCTCAAACAAGTTCTCAATTTCTCTCTCAAAAGGATGCTCAAACTCTAAGAATAGCTGCACAAAACTCCTCTTCAAAGTCGGCGGCTTTTCCCTTGCTACAGTCTTTTTCGCCCCTGCTTTTTCCCTTCTGCACTTGTGCGCCGTTCTCCCCCTATTTTGCACAAAACCCTAGGAAGTGGAACCTAAAGATATATATAGTGCAGAGTATCGGGTGGTCCAGGAAACGAAAAAACTGCCCACGTTTACAAACCTGAACGTGTGTGTGGCGCCCACTATCTCCTCACACATCCAAGATCCTTATCTCCTCACGTGGGTGTGACCCATTATCTCCTAATGTTCACAATTAGAAATTTTGGCAGCACTTCTGGTGCACAACAAGAGAGTAGATCTCAACTAAATTCCTATTTCACAAAGAAAACAAAACCCAAAACTGATATATCTCAACAAAGTGGGATATACACTCTTCCTCTCATCAGTTCTAGGACTGACTTGTCGAGGGAACCTAAACAAGCTATTACAAATCACAACAAGATAAACTATTTTTACGTGGTTCAGCATGTTACCTACGTCCACGGGGTAAGGAGGGGGAGATCTACTATTAGAGAAAAAGAGAATACAAATAGGGTTTATAATCACACAAGGTCTCACAAATAAAACCCTCAAACAAGCTCTCAATTTCTCTCTCAAAAGGATGCTCAAACTCTAAGAACAGCTGCACAAAACTCCTCGTCAAAGTCGGCGGCTTTTCCCTTGCTACAACCTTTTTCACCCTTGCTTTTTCCCTTCAGCACTTGTACGCCGTTCTCTCCCTATTTTACACAAAACCCTAGGAAGTGGAACCTAAAGATATATATAGTGCAGAGTATTGGGTGGGCCAGGAAATGAAAAAACTGCCCACGTTTACAAACCTGAACGTGTGTGTGGCCCCCACTATCCCCTCACACATCCAAGATCCTTATCTGCTCACATGGGTTTGGCCCACTATCTCCTCAGGTTCACAATTCTCCACCTCGGTGAAGTTTTTTCCAAAACTAAGCCGATACTAACCAAACCAAATATCTCACTTGTTGCGTCCAGTACGAAGTGAAATAATTCACGACAACGGACACAATCCATAATAAGTCGAGAACCTAAATGAGAATGCGAACAAATTCCACACATCGGTATCTACTCCTAAATCA
The DNA here is from genome assembly GCF_001876935.1 of Asparagus officinalis. Taxonomy (NCBI): domain Eukaryota; kingdom Viridiplantae; phylum Streptophyta; class Magnoliopsida; order Asparagales; family Asparagaceae; genus Asparagus; species Asparagus officinalis. The sequence continues at coordinate 2,065,648 of NC_033800.1, read as the reverse complement.
GCTACATCATAAATGACTACCTATGTATCCCTTTTCCTAGGGAATCAAGCATTCACATAGTTCACCCAAATGGCCGCGAACGACCTCAATCAACTAGAAGAGTTCAGAACCCTTCTCCAATATCACCAATAAATCTGCGGCTGATAGCTCTCCTAATGGCCCCAAAGCAAAACAAACCAAACACCTCCTCCTGAGGTGAACCAACGGCCATAACCAAATCTGAACTATGTCCACCAGTTGTACTAGAATCAACCAACTCATCATCTGCATCAAAACCAATATGATTCCCAAGCTATGTTATCTCAGCTGAAATCCCAAACGATACAGTATGATCTGAAAAATGTGGAAGAATCTCCACCCAATGTGAAGTGGCATCACACTCCACCTGTTGTGATATCCTAACGATCAGATCAACACTCTCTACCTACCGAGAGTCAAAAGTGATATACCTGCTCAGAACAAAATCAGAGGCTCTCAACTGCTCTCAACTGATAACCAAACGAACCTCTGAATCCCAAATATGCAATCGGATCAAATCTCACATCCTCGATGTGACCAAATGCTGGGCAACCAAACATCCGACGTAATCCAAAATCTAAAGCAACTTCACTAGATCTAAAATCTCTAAACGTAACAATTGGCAACCTATGAACAAGATGACCCAAATATGCCGAAGCCCGAACACCAAAACCAATGCTTGACATCAAACGTCGATCCTCCTCCAGCAAGGAACAACTCACCAAATCTGTCATCTCATTTCGTCGCTCTAATATTTCCCCTCTAATGAAGTGTCTCCAGCTACCGTGAGCTCGGCACAAACGTAGAAAAGAACCCCTACCTAAAACTGAATGACGGATTACCTTTCTGCCAACACACTTCCTACAACTGTTGTTGAGTTCTAGGACTTCACACCAATGGGACTTGGTTGCAACCCACCAATACCTAGAATAGTCACCAACACAGAAAACTACATACCTATTACCTTCTAATGATGCCCCCTTAGAAGGCCCCCAAATGCCTTAATGAACACCCCTTAGAAGACCCCTCGATCGATGGATAGAAGTGCCAAACTCCACCTCGGTCTTCTCTCTCATACCAATGTGTTCATAACACTTCAAACTGCAGGTCAAAGTACTCCTTAACAAACAATGTACGGTACCAATAACCAAATATCCCAGCCTCAACAAACGCCACATTCTAGCCAAATTCAAAGAAGTCGTCAACTCATCACCAATCACCATGCTACCAATCAAATGATATAAATTTCTCTTTGTGACGCCCTTCATCACAATCATAGACCCAAATGTGATAATCAACAATGCATCCTCTAATGTCACCCGATAGCCTGTCGCCTCTAAAACTCCAAGTAAAAAGATGTTCTTCTTTAATTGCGGAACGAACCTCACTTCATCCAACTCCCGAATCACCCTGTCACACATCCTAATCCGAACAGTATCAATACCACCAATAGAGCATGCATGTCCATTACCCATGAGCATGACATCCTCTCTTTTCAACTCTTGAAAGCTGGAGAACCAATCCCTCTTAGGGCAAATGTGGAAAGAAGCATCCAAATCCAACATCCACTCTGTAGAGTTAACAACTCAAACTGACGGTAGTGCAGCTAACGAATAGCCTGAAGAATCTGATTCTGAATTGTTGCCACTAGATTTGACAACATTCACCTCTGAAACTTGTATAACTTTCCCCTTATTCTTCCCGGCTCGATCTAACTTTGGACATTCGGCTTTCCAATGTCCATCCCCTTTATAAAAGACACACTGATTCTTACGAACTGTAAAGTGTGCACCTCTAGACTGTGACCTACTACAGTTTGGACAACGACCTTGAACTGCTAATGTATCTCCCGATGCCTTCTCAGAGGGTTCATCAACACTCGGTCACCTCCTTGTAATTAACAGTCGTTCTTCCATTAATCATAGTGAGAACAAAAGTACCATAATCATCATTGGGTAACGAACACAAAAGTAGCATCGCCTTGTCTTCATCCTCAACCATGATATTCACATTGGCTATATCCGAAAGCAGCTTTGTGAAGTTGTTAACATGCTCCCTAATGAAATCTCCCCTCTTCATCTTGAACTGGTAAAACCTCTTCTTCAAGTGAAGGTGATTCTCAATGCTCTTGGTAAGATACTTCTCATTGAGTGTTTCCCATAATTTCTTCACCGATGTCTCGTTCATCACATCATAAATAAGATCCAACGTCAAGCATGACTGAATAACTCCACAAGCCCTACTGTTCAATTTATTCCAAGCATTGTCCTCCATATCATTAGGTTTCTTAAGTAACTCAAGAATCTCCTTCAAATTCTATGCGTCCAACGTATCCATCACCTAGCATCTCCACAAATCAAAATTGATCTTGCCGTCAAATTTTGGAACATCAATCTTTATATTATTGATGCTCAGACTCTGTATCGCATTCGTAAGATACGATCCCGATGTGCTTGTTTCACCCATGTTGTAGATCTAACTCTTCAAATATCCTTCAGCGAATCATTCGAACAAGCCCCAAGTCAAAACCTAGACTCTAATACCACTTGTTGTGCGCAATGAAAATTTTGACAGCACTTCTGGTGCACAACAAGATAGTAGATCTCAACTAAATCCCTGTTTTACAAAGGAAACAAGAACCAAAAATGATATATCTCAACAAAGTGGGATATACACTCTTCCTCTCATCGGTTCTAGGACTGACTTGTTGAGGGAACCTAAACAAGCTATTACAAATCACAACAAGACAAACTATTTTTACGTGGTTCGGCAAGTTTCCTACATCCATGGAGCAAGGAGGGGGGAGATCTACTATTAGAGAGAAAGAGAATACCAATAGGGTTTACAATCACACAAGGTCTCACAAGTAAAACCCTCAAACAAGCTCTCATATATATCTAACGGTATCGATTATATGTATACATGCACCTCCGATATTTTTCTGTGAGTACTTTTGCAGAGTTCCTTATGTATTAGCCACGTGATGGTTTCTGTATTAATTTGTGGGATTGGTCGCATGTGCTGCGTTGGCATTTAATATTAATAGGGTTATAATGGTATGTTTCCACTTCTAGAATTCTTCATTAAGGTCTCACCCAACTATATACCTACACATACATATGTTGGCCTTCTTGTTTTGATGATGTTTAACAAACAATTTACCACTAATGTTGTTTGTCTAGTATTTGTGTTTTCGTATTTATTATAGACAAACAACGTTGTTGGAGGATGGATGGAATAGCGCTTCAACGACGATATCAAATGGAGGTTGGCGGAATGTCGGGTTGAAGTCTTGCAATTCAAAGTTAAATATCAAGTTCAAGCTTCATCCGCATGTGTACCAAGTTGAGCTACAATGAAGATCAAGATCAAGCTTGGGTAATCTAGTTTAGATTTTATATTATGTGTGTTAAGTACCTTAAGCTCAATATCATATACACACACGTATTTGGTTTCTATGTATATATATAGTTATATATATACATGCACGGTTTTGAGTTTCATGCTTTGGACACACTTGCAAAATACATGAGTTTTCACAAATGGAAATTCAATTTGAGAAATTCTTTTTCTAACATGTTTGTTTTCATGTTTACAAACATTTCGCAAAGTTTCATCAAGTTTAGAATTGATTTGTTATGTTTAATGGAATTTACAAAATCATGTTTTCGTTCGTGCACATGTTCGTGCATGTTTTACAAAACAGATGAGTTTTCACAAATGGGAAGTGATATTTGAAAAATTCTTTCTCTGACATGTTTATCTATATGTTTAGAAACTTCCCTCAAAATGTTACTATTTTTGGAGTTGATTTACTGTACCTAATTGATTTTACAAAATCGTATATGTTAACAGTTTTTCAGAAACTGTAAATTTGCGTTCAAATATTTATTTCTCTCAACTGGGAAAATATTTTTCCGAAATTCTTTCTCTGACATGTTATTCTATATATCTAGAACATTCCCACAAAATTTCATAATTTTTGGAGTTCGTTTACTATTTTAAATTGATTTTACAAAATATCTGCGCACTGCTACAGTAACTCCGGTCGACCGGACCAGTCGACCGGAAATGTCTCTGGACGTTTCTCAGCTTTGCAGATGGCTCTCGGTCGACCGTACCGGTCGACCGAAGTACTGTAGCATCCGACCGTTACTACAGTAACGGCTAGTTCTGTTTTTTGTTTATTTTAACAAGAGCTTGAGGAGATCATCTATTGGTGTTTGGGCATCCAACTCTTCTCCCTCCACTCTTGATATATTGAGAAGTTTTCTAAACTCTATTTCTAGCTTTTTTATATATTTGATTATCATTGTTATTAAGCTAGAACTACATTGAGTTTAGTTTTGATTTATATCTCTTTGTTCACACACAACCTATTGAGCTTATTGTATTTGCATACATTATATAATTGGGTTGTGGGATAGTGTGACATTGAGTTGAGCCTAATTGAGTTCTCACCTTGTTAGAGAGAACAATCATTTGCTATATTGTGCTTAATTGTTAAATCACTTTGTAATACTCTTGTACACCGAGTGAGGAGTGTGTGGTGAGAGTCGGGGATCGTCCCAAGAGGAGTGGCGTCGGTTGACGTGCCTAGGGAGAGGTTGTAACCGAGCACTTGAGGGAGACACGGCTAGGTCCAACACTTAGTGGGTGTAGAGTGTGATTGCAAGAGTGTGAGTTGTAGAGTTTTCGGTTAGCTAGAAAACCGAGTGTGTAGAAGAAGTTCCGGCTTCCAAACCGGATTGTGTTAGTGGATTTCTCCCCGGGAGTGGGGAGCGGAGACGTAGGACGGAAGGTCCGAACTCCGTGATCATATTGCTTGTTTGAGTGTGCTTTGGCGTTCATTCATATTTATGTTCATACCTTTTATCGCCATTGTCATTAGCTCATTATCTATATCATCCACTATCTTGTTTAGATTTTTTACCCCTTGTGTTAGTTTATATATATCCTTGCATATATATATTCATCATATAAGATATATCTCATTGTTCATATTGCTTATCCTAGCTTACATATCTTGTTATATTTCATACTTGCTAGGATAACTTATTAATCTGGTTTTAATTGGCATTTAATCGGATAAGATTAGCATAAGACCCTAATCACTCCCCTCTAGGGTCTAACAATTGGTATCAGAGCTTGGTGCTCTTTGATTTAAGGTCTAATCGCCTTGAGTTAAAGATCCAAGTTAGCTTATTGTGCTAATCTAATTTTGAGCTTTTATTTGTATCTTGCTTGCCTTTTATATTATGGATATGCATGGTTTAGGTTATGCCATCAATATTGCTCCTAGATTAGATAATTTCCCCTATGCCCAATGGTGTGTTAGATTTAAACTTTTTGTTCAATCTAAACACTTTGATTTATGGAAAATTATAGATCAACAAGTTTTGGCGGATCCGGCTTCAAGTTCATGTGGAGCGTCATGCACACGTGCACTAGGCGATAGCCCTAGTGAGGTTTGCGAGTTCGAAACCATAAATGATTTACCTAATGATGAACTTTCTTGTGCATATGATAGGTTAATGCATTCCTACACTAAGTTGCATAATAATTTCATTGATCTTAAAAGCAAGCATGTTAATTTGAAATCCGATCATGAGTTGTTGATTTCTAAGTTTGATAATGTTTCTAATGAGAATGTGATCCTCAAAGAAAAGAATGATAAATTAAAATCGGATCATGATTCATTGCTTTCAAACTTTGCTATTTTAACTCATGAAAAAGAAAATGCCATGCTAGAAGTAGAGAGTATTAGAAGTAAATTTACATCATTTAAAAATGATCATATTTGCTCTACTTCTATTGACAATGCTTCTATGCCTAATGATGAGTTGAACAATATTAAAAATCGCATTTCATATTTAGATTCAACTCTTAACACATGCATTGTTAATAACAAGAAACTTATGGACTTATGTGCAAAGTCTCGTGCTAACTCTTCAAAACCAAGCACTCACTATGCACATATGTATCGATCGAGGAGTCTTTTAGGTGGTGTTCAATCAGGTATTTGGGGGCCTTCTAAGGAGGCATCATTGGGAGGTAATCGGTATTTGGTTTTCGTAGTTAGGGATTGTTCTAGGCATTGATGGGTTGCAACCAGGTCTCGTTAGTGTGAAGTCCTAGAAGTTAACAACAATTGGAAGAAGTGTATTAGCAGAAAGGTAACCCGTCGTTCTAGCTTTGGTAGGGGTTCTTTCTTACATTTGTGCCGAGCTCATGGCAGTTTGAGACACTTCATTGATGTGGAGACAATGGGGCGACGAGATGAGATGACAGTTTTGATGGGTCGTTCCTTACTGGAGGGGATCAAAATTGGTTGTCGAGCATTGGTTTTAGTTTTGGAGCTTTGACATATTTGGGCCATCTTGGTCATAGGTTGTCGACTGCTGCGTGTGGAGATTTTAGATCAGGTGGAGCTGCTTCAGATTTTAGGTTGCCTCAGATATTTGGTTGTCCAGCATTTGGTCACATCAAGGACGTGAGATTTGATCTGATTGCACCTTTGGGATTCAGAGGTTTGTTTGATTATCAATTAGGAGCTTTTGATTTTGTTCTTAGCAGGTATATCACTTTTGACTCTCAGCAGGTGGAGAGTGTTGTGTTGGCCTTCTTGTTTTGATGATGATTTACAAACAATTTACTACTAATGTTGTTTGTCTAGTATTTGTGTTTTCCTATGTATTATAGACAAACAACGTTGTTGGAGGTTGGATGGATTGAGCCTACACGTTCATATCAAGAGGAGGTTGGCGGAATAGTGGAGTGAAGCAATGCACATTCAAGTCAAGATCCAAGTTCAAGCTTCATCCGCAAGATTACCAAGATAGAGCTTCGTTAAAGATCAAGATTGCTTGGGTAATTTAGTTTAGGAATTTATATTATGTGTGTTAAGTACGTTAAGCTCAATATCTATACACACACATTATGTTGGTTTTCATATATATATATATATAGTGATATATATATATACATATGTTTTTGGTTTTATAGTTTTCGGGCTTATATATGAAACAAATGCATAGAATTAGAAAATACTATTTTGTTTCATGCTTATATGTATATATATATGATTTCATCTTTAACGAGCTTATATTTAATGAAATCATATTTAGTGTTTTGAATATATTGCATAGAATATGCAATTTTGTGAAAATATTTGTATTTCTAGGTTATAGACTTCATAACAACATGTTATATCTTTTATAAAGTCTATACAATCATTTCATAAGGTTTCAAAATGTTGTTTAAGTCAAAATATCAAAATATCAATTTTCAGGTTTTCAGGTTTTGGACTATTTTGTAAAATGATGATATTTTTCATTTGGGAAGTCCTTTTTCAAAACCAGTCGTTGTAGCATGTTTATTATCATGTCTACAATCATTCCCCAAAGTTTTACATTTTTTGAAATTTATTTGATATTTTTAAACAGCATTTTAAAATCAGGTTTTTTTTGAGTGTCAGTTTTTGGTCGACCGGATCGGTCGACCGAACCTGAGGTCAAAAGTTTCCTGGCCGACAGAATTTCAAGTCATCTAAGAGAGTTTTAAAACAAGTTTAAGAAAGTTTTTAATCAAGGGTTTAAGTTTTGTTTAAAAGAGTTTAAGAGTTTGTTTGAGTTTAGTTTGTGAAGCAAATTTCACAAGAGCAAAGAGGAGATCATCCTTTGGTGTTTGGGCATTCAACTCATCTCTCTCTCACTCTTGATCTATAGAGAAGTTTTCCTTAAACTCAATTCTAGCTATTTATTGTTTTGATCTTAATTTCCATAAGCTAGATTTATATATTGAGTTTAATTGTTTTATTGATACTCTTTGTTCACACACAACCTTTTGAGCTTATTGTATTTACATTCATAGTATAATTTTGGGTTGTGAGATTAGTGACTTAGAGTTGTGCTTAATTGAGTTCTCACCTTGTTTAGAGAACAAATCATTTGATTTATATTGTGCTTATTGTGAGGATTCACTTGTAATACACTTGTACACCGAGAGAAGTGTGTGGTGAGAGACGGGGTCGAATCCAAGAGGAGTGGCGTCGGTTGACGTGCCTAGGGAGAGGTTGTAACCGAGCACTTGAGGAGGAGGACACGGGCTAGGACCAACACTTAGTGTGTGAGGTGTGATTACATAGTGATTGTATTGTGAGGTGTAAACGTTGTTCGGGTGAACGTAGAAAACCCGGTTGTGATAGTGGAGATCTCCTCGAGGTGAGGAGCGGGGACGTAGGTCGTGGGGACCGAACCTCGTAAACATATCGTTTTGTTTGTGATTGTATTGGCGTTCTTATTCTTGTTTTCATATCTTATATCGCCTTTGTGTATTGCTCATCATATTACCCTATCACTTGTGTAGATTGTTTATTTTACCCTTGTGTTAGTTCATATATCCTTGCTCATATATTTGTAATATCTCATTGATAGGATATATTCATTTGTTCATATTGCTTATCCTAGCTTACGTATCTTGTTATATTTTATACTTGCTAGGATAACTTGTTAATTAATCTTAATTGGCATTTAATCGGATTAGATTAGCATAAGACCCTAATCACCCCCCCTCTAGGGTCTAACATGTTGATCAGGTCGTTTGGATATCACAGCAGGTGGAGGGTGATGCTACTTCATATTGGGTAGAGATTACTCCACATACTCCGGATCATACTGCATCGTTTTGGATTCTAGCTGAGGTGACATAGTTTGGAGATCATTTGGATTTAGATGCAGATAATGAGTTGGTTTTGGATTCGAGTACAGCTGGTGGACATATTTTGGATACGGCCATTGGTTCACCTCAGGTGGAAGTGTTTGATTTGTTTCAGTTTAGGGTTATTGGGAGCGCTATCAGTTGCAGATCTGTTGGTGATATTGGTGAAGAGTTGTAAACTTTTCTATTTGATTGAGGGCCTTTGGAGGCCGTTTGGGGGAACTACGTGAAGGCTTGATTCCTTGGGCAAGAGGATACGTAGGCAGTCATTTTATGATGCAACCGATTTGGTGAGTTGATACAAATATTTGGAGAGTGTTCACATTTTTGTTTGGGTCTCGACTTGTTGTGAATTGAGTCCATGGTCATAGATTTGTTCCACTTCGTACTGGATGCAACAACTGGGACATTTGGTTGGTATTGGTGTCGTCTCAGTTTTGGAAACACTTCGTCGGGGTGGAGAATTGTAGAATAGCAAGTTTCTAATATGTTTCCTAATTTATTTTGGTAACATGTTATTGGTGTTTGGGGAGAAAGTCGATTTGTTCATTGCTGTGTTCATTATAACTTCAAACGTTACAATAAAAACAAAAGAAAGTCGATTTGTTCATTGCTGTGTTCATTATAACTTCAAACGTTACAATAAAAACAAAAGTTAGTCTTTTTATAAGACCTTTACAAACGTTACAATAAAAACAAAAGTTAGTCTTTTTATAAGACCTTTACATAATAAAAACAAAAAAAGTAAACTTTCGTCAAACAGCGCAACGAACGTTTACCTCCGTTGCTTGCGTGGGATCTTGGCCGGTGACAAGGACATTGATATCCTTGGACTACCAAGCGATCAAATCGGATCCGAAGCTTCGTTGATTCACAAAGAAATTAAGAAACCGAAGCAATTATCTCGGCAACAGCGAGATAATCACTCTCCTCGAGATCACCGTAACGGGTTAATCTCAAGGATAAGAAACAGGAACTGCATATCTGACGAACTCTTCTTCTTCATGTTAAAGAACTCGGTCCGATCTCCTCCTATCTTCTAAAATTCGTGCTTCTTCAGTCTTCAGTTCAGCAGGCAGGGCTTCGCCAACGCTCGAGAATTCCAGATCTGAAAAAATGAAGGCCCTGGGCCTGTATTTATAGGCTTAGGGACTCATGTTTTCGGATAAGAACGATCGATTCGATCTTATCTTCAGTTGTAACCACTTAACCACGTTTTTGGATGATATCAGATCAATTGAAACAAATCCAGACGATTAACGATCAAAAAATAGCTTTAATCTGCCAAAAACAGCATTTCGGGTCTGCGGACACCCGTGGGTGTCTCGGCCAACCTTGGGCCGAGACACTCCTTGGTGTCTTTGCCAAGATTTGGCCGAGACAACTATGGGTGTCTCGTCTTGGGTGTCTCGGCCAAGCCTTGGCCGAGACACCTCTTGGTGTCTCGCCGAGGCTTGGCGCGTTATTCTGCGCGTTGTGTCCGTTTCCGTCGTAACTTTATCTTTCGATCTCAGAATTATGCAGTTCAAGATGCATTAGAAAGATAACGAAGAGATCTACAAGCTCCTATGGTTGAATCATATATGAAGTAGATGGGACATGAGGGATGCTTCATCTTTTGTAATCAACGTGCAGCTCCCGGTTCATTCGTGTTTCCGTTATTCTGAAATTCTGTTGCTTCGCATGGTATGTCGACTCACTTCATGCATTTGTCATTGTTAAATGAGCTTCTATGACTCGAATAACAATATTCATCATCTTCTCTCTGCCTCGATCCGCGTGCAGGGACTTATGGGTAATTTTTTATGCCTATAGATACCCCCTTCAAAGTGTTTCCGTCTTGTTTCTTTTATATATAAGCCTAAAATACTTTGGATATGATTGGTCCAACCTTCAGTCGATGTAAAGAACCTGTAGTTAGCTTTAATTCTTAACTCCTTCGATTTTTAGTCTGTTTGATATTTTGATGAATAACCGAGACTTCTCCGACGCTGCGTTTATCGTCTAGCCGTCACCGAAGTCTCAAATTGAAACTGGTGAATTGATTTTGGCTCGTATCGTCGAGTAGACTTTGAACTGACCCTCTCCATCATAATATATTGACTTGCGTTGACTTTCATCGTAACGCGTTGAATGGCGTTGACCTAGAGTTACGTGTTGACCAGCGTTGACCTAGGGTTTCGGATCAGCCGACGTTGACTTTTCATCAATGTGTTGACTGATATTAACCTAGGGTTACGCGTTGACTGGCGTTGACCTTAGGGTTTCGGATCGCCCGACGTTGACTTTTCATCACAAAGCATTGACTGACGTTGACCTAGGGTTTCTGATAGCCCGGCGTTGACTTTTCATCAAAACGCGTTGATTAGTGTTGACCTAGGGTTACTCGTTGACCTTAGGGTTTTGGATCGCCCGGTGTTGACTTTTCATCGTAACGCGTTGACTGGTGTTGACCTAGGGTTACGCGTTGACCTTAAGATTTTGGATCGCCTGACGTTGACTCAGTTTATACTCATACGTTTGCTGGAGTATACACAGTTTAAGCTCTTAAGGTATTGGAGCATGACGGTCCCAAATTTTAGGTTGCAGGACCAACTGTTAAAGTTGTTTTGTCTGTAGATTTGGATCTTATCTCGAAGTTGTTAGATGCTCCAGTAACGAGACCAACTAATGGGGCTGGTACGTCAATGACTCTTGCATATATAGGATTTTTGGTAAACCCTCAGCCATCAACGGGTTTGATGGGCCTTTACCGACTATCGTTTGAGTCGGGCTAGCGTGTGAATTATTTAAGTCCGTTCTGCACGTAATGTTGTGCTAAGAGAGTTAACTCTCTTAGTGCTACGATATTGAATACGTAAACTTTGTCTTTCTCACGTGAAAAGACTAAACGGCGATGCATGTTAGGTGTAGACTTTAGGATTTTTGACAAAGCCTCAGCCTTCAACGGGTTTGATGTGCCTTTACCGATTACCGTTTGAATCGGGCTAGCATGTGAATTGTTTAAACCTGTTTTCACATGTAACGTTGTGCTAAGAGAGTTAATTCTCTTAGTGCTACAATGTTGAATACGTAGACTTCGTCTTTCTTACGGGAATGGTGTTATTAATAATAACCTACCACAATATCGAATGTGTGGGCTTTTGTCCTTTTTACGGTTAAAGACTAACCGACAACGCGTGTTAGGCGCTGACTTATCCAAACTTAGGCTTCGGGATAAAATTTCCTACGTGTGTTAGGCACGGATTATGAGAGTTAAAAAGATGGTGTCTTCTCTTGGGGTAAAGACAAACCCGATACTGGAAATAAAGAATTTTATATTCTATTTCCAATTGCAAAGGAAACTCCAAGTGGGATCTCCACTTCGAGAATCCGAACCGGTGAAACTAAGAGTGGGATCTCCTCTATGAGAATCAAATAGATTCAGGTAACTCTAACTTTTATAGGATTAGTTACTTGATCTAAAAAATAAATTCCAACTTTAGTCCTAACTTTTATAGGTTTGACCGAAGGGGGGGGGGGAGTGAAAGCCTATCGTTTATCGAAAGGGAATTCTGATTCTGGCCCTAACTGCTTACAGGTTTGACCGAGTGGGGGTTTAAGACAATTCTAACTTATGTAGGTTTGATCGCTCAATTTGAAACTGAACCTCTCGTTCATGGAAGGAATCGAGAGGGGATTTTGGTTGTGGTCCTAACTGTAGGAAGGTTTGACTGAGTGAGGAGTTTTGAGACGATCCTAACTTTTATAGGTTTGATTGCTCAATTTGTGGACCTCTCGTTCATTAAAGGAATCGAGAGGGGATTTTGGTTATGGTCCTAACTATAGGAAGGTTTGACCAAGTGAACAGCAAGAGTGGGAGTACAAATTACAGAGGGAGTGTTGATTCGTACAAATCACTCAAAGGGGGTTCCTAGTGTTAAGTGAAAAATACCTAACATGGAGGGGTTTGACAATTGTCAATAAACAGAAGATTAAAATTTTGAGTACTATGTCCGGACTCTAACAATGGGAGTGTTGAGTGCACAGACGTAGCGGGAGTTTGTGTGGGAGTTTTTTATTCATCACCTTCTTGTAGTGACCGGGTTATCCCTAAGAATATTACATGTAACATTCTTCTGGGAACTTCTCATTATATGAACTATCCACTCCCAGCTTTTTTCACGAAACCGAGTTTAACATTGTACTTAGTTGGATGACCGGTTATCCTTAAGAATACCAGGCATGGCACTCTCCAGGAACTTTCGGTGAAAGAAAGGAAACAGTTTAGACTCATATACCTGTTAGAGTATTGAGAAGCAATTTATACTCGTATACTCTTTGGAATGTTGGAAGGAGCAGTTTATACTCCTATACTTGTCAGAGTCTTGATTCGGCATAATTTAGCGTTATGACGCTGGCTTCAATCAAGGTTTGGATGCTATTTTTGAGAGCGAAGTAAGCCTTGGTGGGATGAAGGATCCTCCTGTGGTACGAACAGTACTTTTGATCCGAAGTATTATCAGCTTCATCCTGATTTGCGATAGGTGGTAGCTTGATCTTGTTGTTTTCAAGGAGTGACTCGAAAATGGCTGGAACGTCTTCGTCCTTGAAGGAGTACTCTTTTTGGAGTTTCGGATCCGAAGTATTTCGTTGTCTCCGGGGTTGTTGTTGTGACGTCTGATTAACGTCAACAACTACTACAAGTGCTTTCTGTTAGCCTTCTTGTTTTGATGATGTTTAACAAACAATTTATCACTAATGTTGTTTGTCTAGTATTTGCATTTTCCTATGTATTGTAGACAAACAACGTTGTTGGAGGATGGATGGAATAGAGCTTCAACGATGATATCCAAAGGAGGTTGGCGGAATATCGGTGAAGCAACGTACAATTCAAGTTAAAGATCAAGTTCAAGCTTCATCCGCAACGTGTACCAAGTTGAGCTACAATGAAGATCAAGATCATTGCTTGGGTAACTTTAGTTTAAGTGTTATATTATGTGTGTTAGATACACTAAGCTCAATATAATATACACACACATTTTATTGGTTTCTTCGTATATATATATATAGTTATATATATATATATATACACAAGTTTTGGTTTCTATGCATATATAGTTTTATATATATATACATACATAGTTTTGAGTTTTCATGTTTATAAATATGAAATCACATGTTTCATATTTACTATTGTGTTTTGGTATTTATTGCATAGAATATGCAATTTTGTGAAAATATTATATTCTTAGTTTTTGGACTTAACAATAATCATATACATACTTTATTAAGTCTATATAATCATTGTGCAAAGTTTCAAAACATGGTTTAGCCAACATGTCAATATTCACATGTTTCCATTTTCGTGTTTTGGACTATTTTGCAAAATGATGATTTTTCACAAATGGAAAATTCAATTTGGAAAATTCTTTTTGTAACATGTTTGTTTTCATGTTTATATACATTTCCCAAAGTTTTATTATTTTTGGACTTCATTTGTTATTTTTAACATATTTTCTAAAGTCTCAAAATCAGCTTCTAAAACCTGTTTTTCTGCATATCAGTTTTCGGTCGACCGATCCGGTCGACCGTTCATTTGNCAGAGAGTTGGTCGGTTGACCGGTCCGGTCGACCGAGAGCTCCATCGGTCGACCGCACCGGTCGACCGACGATGGTCCAGAACAGTTCATAGTGTTTTTGTTCTCCGTCGGTCGACCGATATTTCCGCCGGTCGACCGACAATAGATCCGTTGCTTTCCCAACGACTATTTCCAGAGCTGTTTGCTGGGGTTTTTGGTCTTTTGTTTTGGGAGTTTTGGCTGAGATTTTAAGTGGGTATAAATACCCTATTGCTGTTCTTTTTCAACCATGCTAAGAAGTTTTTAAACAAGGGTTTAAAAAAGGGTTTAAGCTTGTTTTAAGCTTGTTTAAGGGTTTGGTTTAAAGCTGTTTTGGTTTTCACAAGTGGAGGAGATTATCTTCTTGTTTGGGCTCATATCTCCATCTCTCCATCTTGATCTAGAGAAGTTTTCCTAAAATCAACTCTAGCTTTTATTTATAATTATTTGTTGATTATCATTTCTATTAAAGCTAGTTTTATATTGAGTTTAGTTTGATTTGATTTACTCTTTGTTTACTGTTTGTCGAAAATTTTTGTAATAAGAAAATGAATAAAAGAATTGCGTTTGACTTTATTCTCTCTAACTGTTTAGAAAAAGAATGATTACAACTCTCTCTACTCTCGATTACAATTTGAATTCCTGGTTACAAAAGAGAAGAGAATGATCTGGATTCTCTCCTTTGTTTAATTCTGGGTTCTTCACGGTGGCGATGAGATGCTTCCCTCGAATGCTCGCGTCGAGTTTGCTTCTCGTTGACGATCCGAATATCTATACTCACTGGAACAACTGTCTTGTCTGGTTGATAACTCTTGAGGAGTTTCGTGATTCAGAACGAATAACAAACTCTGATAAGAAGAGTTGTTTGAACCGAAAATGATTCGGTTAATAAGCCAAGTATTAACGTCTGGATTTCTCAATGGATGTTGATTCCCCAGACTGTGTAAAGAATTAATTCTCCAACTCTCTCTCTAAGATCCTTTCCAGGAAATATGATCTCCGCAATCCAAAAAGAGATCCCCTGACTCTGTTGAGTTTGTTGATATTTATAGGGGGATTAGGGGTGTACTTGCCCCCATAATCCGCACCTACATAGGGGTTTAGTTACCCCATTAATCGGGTGTAACAACCCACGTAAGCCACTCCTCAAATCGTGGGTGAAGAGCGATTTTCGAAACTGCCTGGATCGTGTTTGAACAGGTCAGAACTTTGACATGCGTTCTGGCCTGAATTCTGTATTTGAACGCAACATCTGGAGGTGCGTCCTACAACGATATTGAGCTGCGTTCTTCGATGTTTGAAGGTATGTTTGGAAGCAGTATAGAGCTGCGTTCGACGTCGGTTGGAGCTGCGTTGGGCAGCGATGATGAGCTGCGTTGGGCAGCGACGATGAGCTGCGTTGGGTAGCGACGATGAGCTGCGTTGGGCAGCGACGATGAGCTGCGTTGGGCAGCGACGATGAGCTGCGTTGGGCAGCGACGATGAGCTGCGTTGGGCAGCGACGATGAGCTGCGTTGGGCAGCGACGATGAGCTGCGTTGGGCAGCGACGATGAGCTGCGTTGGGCAGCGACGATGAGCTGCGTTGGGCAGCGACGATGAGCTGCGTTGGGCAGCGACGATGAGCTGCGTTGGGCAGCGACGATGAGCTGCGTTGGGCAGCGACGATGAGCTGCGTTGGGCAGCGACGATGAGCTGCGTTGGGCAGCGACGATGAGCTGCGTTGGGCAGCGACGATGAGCTGCGTTGGGCAGCGACGATGAGCTGCGTTGGGCAGCGACGATGAGCTGCGTTGGGCAGCGACGATGAGCTGCGTTGGGCAGTGACGATGAGCTGCGTTTGAGCTATATTTGTGTTTGCCGCGGTAGGTGATTGAATTGGTGTTGTGTCTTGATGATGGTACGCAGAGAGGGCTTCCACGTCTTGGTTTGAAGAGGTCGTCGATTTGTAACTTCCATCATCAGTGTTTGATGGGGAATCAGCTATCTTCTATTATTTTTAGACAGCCTACAGAACCCCCTCCAAAGTTTTCGAAAGTTCGCGGTTGACTGGGACGAATTTTCGAAACACTTTGGAACCCAAAAATTTTGTTGATCAAATGTATCTTATTGCAAATGGAGTGGGGCATCTTCGTTGACTTCTTCATTCTCTTTTGGTTCATCCGTAATGACTTGGGCTTTAGCTTGTTTGACTCATCTTCGTTGACTTCTTCATTCTCTTTTGGTTCATCCGTAATGACTTGGGCTTTAGCTTGTTTGACTAATTTCGTCATCTTCAGGGGAGTTGGACATTTCTGGACTTAAGACAGACATATTGACATAGACGTAGAGAGCCACGAGCCTGTATAAGAAGGACTTTATCCCCAGCCTAGTCAGGAGACTGGCTTTAGAGGGATTCACTTTATCTTCTCTCTTGATCATTTTGTCTGGGGTCATTGCTTGGAATATTAACCTCTTTGAAAGGGTTAGTTACGTGATAAGCTGAGATTGGCCACCAGAATGCATGTCTAAATTACGCGTTCTGCTGTTTGAACGTGAGGGTGCGTTCAGAAATCAAAACCCCCTCGCGAGAATCACGTTTCGGGTGCGATTTGCCTAAAATCCCGCTCTGATTTGACAGCTACAGCTGTTTATAAATGGGCCACTGAGGTCAAATCAAAAGGTCATTCGACTTTTCCCCCTTTTACTCGATTTCTAACCAGGGCTACTGTTCATCTTCTCCAGCACTTCAACGGAGGAAAAGATCCGTTCCTAAATACTTCGCCCATTTTTGTCTTCTTCGCCACAGTTGCCATGGGACCTAAGAAGAAAATGGCGTCCAAATCGAAGATCGCTGAAGCTCAGGGTGCTTCTTCAGCTAGAACCTCTGGGGACGATCAAATCCCCGCGCCTTCGTCGCTGGTTTCTTCAACTAACGGTAAAATTAAGCCACTGGGGGTGGGTTCAACAGATCTCCCCAACCCTTGATTGATGATCTGTATTCCACTCTTAAACCCGCGAGATAATTCTCAGTGTTCAGGAGACGAATGGGGAGCTCCATCGTTCATAAAATTTCAACGCAGGTTTAGATCCTGCGTTTAAAATCTTGGATGTAGGTAGAGGCCTTGCGTTCGGGTCTCCGAACGCAGGTCCGAACCTTGCGTTCAAAATTTTAGAGACCCTGCGCTCAATAGTCCAAACGCAGGTCTAAAGCTTGCGTTCGAAAATTTAGATGCGGGTTGAGACCCTGCATTTAATGATCTGGACGCAAGTCTGAGTTTTATATCCTTGAGTTGGACTTCTTCTGACTAACTTTTCTATTTGCAGTATGCTACTCCAAAGAGCCTCTTTCTTTCAACCATTACTTCGGTCATGCGGGAGGTGCGGAGAAGAATACAATCTTCAACTTCGCCTTTGAATATCTAGTGTTTCAGAACACCCACAAAGAACGGTCGAAGCTCATCACCCAAGCCTTTCCTGAGACTCTCAGGTCTTTGGTTATAAATGCCAAATTTGAAACCGCAGAGCGTGAGATTTTAAAGAAGCCGTCCTTCCTATTCGGGGATTCTGTAAAAATGGACCCCAAGCGGATGTCCGAGGGGAATTACAAATGGCTGAAGGTCGTCAACAACCATCGTCTTTTCCTTCCCAATTTGGAGCGGATGTGGCCGATCTCTTATTATCAGTGCGTTTCTATCCCGCGGTCGATGAATTGGGAACTTGTTCAAGACCAAGGCGGTGTTGCTACGGGGCACATCACTAATCGGGGTACTCATCCCACTGGTTTCAATAATTTCATGGCTTTGAAGCCAGGTTTATTCCAAAAAGAGCACCCTGTCGGAGAGTCTGCTAAGTTAGCGGAGGTGTTTATCAGAACATTTATTTCTGTCAAAGGAGAGTTCCCTGCTCGGGATTTCAGGGCCCCTACTTGGGTTCACCCCAGTGATGCGGACTGGTGGGCCCGGATGATAAATTTCGTCTTGGAGGAACTAGAAGAACCTTTGAGAATTTCGGATTTGAGAGTTCCAATAATGGCCACTCGATATGGCATTCCTCCGAATTACAGCGGACTCTTCGCTATGCTGGAATTCTACAACCCTCACACCGGCACCTTTTTCACTCCAGTTGGTGAACTGGGCTTCGCTCTCCACGAAATGTTTGAGATTTCTGGACTGTCTTTTGGAGAATTGCCTTATGAGGAGTTTGTTCCCGGAAGCAGGGAATTAGAGATCCTGAAAAATGGTGCTCCCGAAATCTACGACACTTACTGGGAATTGATGTGCCATTTCCAGATATGTGCACAAATTACTGGGAAAAGAGCAAGCGGCGTGAAACAAGGATAATGGGCGGAATATCTTTTCCACAATCTCTGGGACAAAGAAGCTGAGGTGACTCGCTTAGCGGCCAGTACCCTTGAGGAGATCACGGAACGTATCAATGACGCAACTTCTCATTATACTTGCGAGGTAGAGGAGGATGTCTTCCCGGCATTTACCACGTTTGAAAGCTTCCACTATCAGGCAGAAGTCCCAATCTCCGACATGGCTTTGTTTGCTGGTCACTATCAGGCAGAAGTCCCAATCTCCGACATGGCTTTGTTTGCTGGTTTTCTAACTCTTTGGTTGAAGAGTTGTGTGGTCCCCACAAGGCCAGTGGATGCTATTACAGTAGAAGTTTTGTATCCCACCGTTCTATTGGGTTGTGTGGTCCCCACAAGGCCAGTGGATGCTATTACAGTAGAAGTTTTGTATCCCACCGTTCTATTGGCTTATGGACGACCCTTGAATCTTCTTTCAGCCATGGTGTGCTGCTTACAAAGTGGTTTGCGGGAACTATCTTCCGAATTTGTTGCTGTCAAGAAAGTGGATTCCGACGGGAAGACTATCATTCAGACCCCAACCCCTCGAGTACCGATGCCATACATTTATTTGGTATCTTGGTTCGTGTTGCACTGTCCTCCGATAATGACGACTCCTGAATCAAGTGGCACTTCAACTCCTCTTGTTCAGCAATTAGAAACCTCTGAATGGGCCGGTTGGTATCAAGTTAAATTCCGTGAAATATTAAGACGGGATTATAATTACGAGATTGCTTGCAAGTTTCCCGCTTTCGAGGGTGGCGCGTATGGAGAACTTCATCAAGACACCCCGGGACCGAATTCTTTCACCATGCTCAGCAGGGGTGCCTTTTGGTGGCTCATAAACATTCGTCCGGGCTATCTTATTTTTCGACAAGGGAGAAAATGCTTTATTGAACCATATCAGCCTTATCGTTTTTCTCGGCAATTTGGCTATGATCAGCTCTATGTTGGGAACCCAAACCCTACTCTTGCATACACAGGTAATGTGTATGAAGGAGCAAGAGCTTGGTACTACTCAGTAGCTGGTTGTACCGGAGCAAAATTCCGACTACCGCATAAGACGCCCAATGCTCGTACTTCTTTGAGTTTTTGTACGTGGTACCAAGCTGCCTCTCAAATTTCAGCTTACAACATGAATACCTCTTGCTTGAAAGCCATCCGCAAATGGTATGCTTCAAAGAAGAGTGCCAAAAGGTTCCGCGCTCGTGGTGCTAGCGAATATTTATCGTATGAGAAGTCGATTCCAGAGGACGAACGGCAACAATCACCGGAGCCAATTCAGGAAGAGATCAGGATGCCGGATACTCGCGAGGTAGAACCTTCGGGAGTTCAAACTCGGAGTAAGAGTGCCACTGGAAAGAGGGCGCTGGGGCCGGTTGAAGAAGCCAAGTATGACAAAAGAGCTCGTCGGAAGTTAACGCTCGAACCCCCTGCTTCCAAACTTATGACGGATGCTCAGAAAGCATGGTGTACCGAAGATGAAGAACAAGAATCGACTGCTATGGAACTCTCGCCTCAGCCTGGTCTCCCCACAGTTGGTCCCGCTTTAGGAGGTCATGATTCTTCTTCTCATTCATTGTATGAAGAAGAGAGTGGAGATGAATCTTTCGCAGGGGGTGCAGATTTTATTCGTGAAGACGCGCTTCATGATACTGCCTCCACTGCCTCTCATGTTGCAGAAGACATAGCTCCTGCCCAAGAACTTCTAGAGGCCGCTCCGCAAGGCTTAGCAACAGATAAGTCTCCTTCCGCTTCTGTGTTATTACCAATTGTAGGCGACTCACAGCCTAGTCCTACTACTGGAATCATAGCAAAGCCTATTGTCGCCGAAGATGCGCCAGCATTTTCCCCTGTAGGCGAAGAGGAGCCTATGGATCACAGCGAAGGTGCAGATGCCACAGATGATGAAGGCGACCAGCGTGGGAATGAAGGGAGCAATGACAACCTGGGTGATGACAGCGATGATCCCGATGACTGGGATATTCCACCACCATCTTTTTCCGACAAAGCGTCAGCCTACATTCCTCTACCTCTCACTGGTAAGTGTCGTTTGTTTCGGCTTGCGACTAACCTTTAATCTGTATTTAAACGATTTTCTCATGCAGATCCTATGATACATGAGGCAAGTACTGTCACCCCTACTTCGACACAACAGCTTACGCTAGCGTCGGCTCAAGTGTCAGAGCCACCTCGCTTGGAGACCTCGACGACGGTCCTCCCACCGACGACTTTATTGACGATTTCTTTAGCCTCTACGGAAGTTGTAGACGTGCCAAGGTAATCTCAAATGGGGGAACTGATGGCTTTGCAATCGAGTCCGTCTCAACTGGATATTGGCACTCCTTCCCAAGCTACTACATCGAAATCACCTGCTGGTCTTTTACTTGGCTTCGCGTGTTCAGAAGTTTCTGTACCGTCGCCTATTGCTGTTTCGAGCCCCGCAGACGTACCAGATTTTGTCAAGATTTCCCTTGACTACTTGGGAGGGCTTACCAAGAAAATAATTGAGGTTGTGCTAGCCGGACGAGATACTTTTGATACCTTCAAGCCCATGCTCATGAACAGTTTGAACAACCTCAAGCTCGTAGGTGACGTCGACGTTGTTCAGCGCTGCTCTGAAGCTATCTCACGTCTAGAGGGACAACTCAGATTCTTGGAGGCTTTGGGTCACGCTGATATCTAAGCACAGATTGCATCTACTTTTGAGGATATTCGAGCCGAAGAACTCAATAAGTATGAAGCCGCTCGACGTCATATAGCTGAGGAAGAGGTTGAGGTTGAACAACTGCAGCAGCTACACGCTCAAAAACAAGCTGAGCTGACACTTTCGAATACTTCTCTGGAGAATTTGCGAGAGAAGATCGCTGCCGCTGAAGTGGAGTTGACTAGGATGAAAGCTCAATTCAAACGAGAAGAAGTCATTGTCACTGAGCTCAACGTCAAAAGTGCTACCTCTCTGGTGAATTACCGCGCAAAAGCTAATGCTCTGGAGGAGGCCAAGAAGGAGGTGGCAGCTATGCTGTCTAGCGAGGACGAGCTTCGGAAGCGGGCCGAGATGCTGGTTCGGGCCGACCATGAAGAAAAACTTTCTGACATTAAGTCTCAGCTAGCTTCATTTAATCTGATGAATTGATGAGCCTGTTTTTATATCGTTCTTTTGGTAGGAACAACACTTATCTTAGGTCACCTTGTTTTCCTTTAAATAAAGGTAGTGTTGCCGTTTGGCTTTTTATTGTTTCTTTTTCATATCATGTTTTAACATGGAACAATGAAATACCAGTTTGATATTGCGACAACAACTATTTATTCCTCTTGTATTATGCTTTTGTCTTGAATACTAGAAGAATCCTGTAAGTGCCAGGAATGTAATATTACCGTGGCACACTTTGTGGTCCCGTCGCTCTATTGTTAAGAGTCGACGAGTGGAAGGTGTTGCGATTGGAGCGACTTTGGGGACTTATCGCTCTATTAACGAGAGTCGATAAGCTAGAAGTGTTGCGTTTGGAGCAACTCTGAGGACTTATCGCTCTATTGACGAGAGTCGATAAGCTAGAAGTGTTGCGTTTGGAGCAACTTTGGGGACTTATCGCTCTATTAACGAGAGTCGATAAGGTAGAAGTGTTGCGATTGGAGCAACTCTGAGGACTTATCGCTCTATTGACGAGAGTCGATAAGATAGAAGTGTTGCGATTGGAGAAACTCTGAGGACTTATCGCTCTATTAACGAGAGTCGATAAGGTAGAAGTGTTGCGTTTGGAGCAACTCTGAGGACTTATCGCTCTATTGACGAGAGTCGATAAGATAGAAGTGTTACGATTGGAGCAACTCTGAGGACTTATCGCTCTATTAACGAGAGTCGATAAGGTAGAAGTGTTGCGATTGGAGCAACTTTGAGGACTTATCGCTCTATTAACGAGAGTCGATAAGGTAGAAGTGTTGCGATTGGAGCAACTTTGAGGACTTATCGCTCTATTGACGAGAGTCGATAAGGTAGAAGTGTTGCGTTTGGAGCAACTTTGAGCAAAATAGAGTTCAAACTCCGTAGCAATGAAACCCATAATGGGTTTAATGCTGACATAAGAAATGTACAAAAGTTTTAAGCTAAAGCAGCAATGGGTTTAATGCTGACATAAGAAATGTACAAAAGTTTTAAGCTAAAGCAGCATATTTCCCAAGAATTTCAATTCTAGAACTAGGGGTACCCCCTGCGTTCTCGTCCTTGAGTGGGACTGCGTATTTTTGGAAGAACGCATCTCCAGATTATTGCGTTTAGTCTGGCTTTATGGACGCAGGGCTTTGTCCCGCGTCTAACAGGAAGCTGAAGCGGCCGTAATGATGATGAAGAGACCTCCTTTGGGCGGGAGTCTTGGGACTCTATACTACCCACAGTAATTATATATATAAATAGCCTTGATTTGTCTTGTCAAGGGCCTTAATCGCTTAGGCTTCCTTCTTGAAATTAGAAACGAGCTTCTTCACGTTAATTCCAAAAACTGTTCGGCAGTTTCGTTTCATCTTCCAGTGATGGCCTCCAAGAGATCTCGCTCGAGCGATGACGACAAGACGGTGCACCCTACCCCACCGTCAAAGAAGGTTTTCGGATCCTTTTCCTGGCCGACATCGACGCCTCCCACGCCTGGTCCTCGAGGTAAGTCCCGCTGCCTTCTTCGTTTCAGGCATTCTTCATCAATGGGTTTTCTTGAAACTCTCTAGATGAGTTCTGGTTGATGATGACGAATAAAATTCGTCGTTTCAATCTTGAATTTGCACAGAGTTCGCATTTCTCTTGATGAGAACTGTTCATCTTCTTGACTGAAAGAACTTCTTGTGTCCATTGTAATGGTGAAGAATCAAACCCTTGATGTTGAACACACGGAGAAATTTCTGTGTTTGTTGATAAGATTTGTTCGTTTTAAGTACGAACAATCATTCATGTGTTCTTTGGGTCTTGCATGCGGATGCAGGTTTCCGTGTTTACTGATAAGATGAAGAGATTAATCTTCCAATCTGGAACACAAGCAGAAGTCCTGCGTTCATGGCTATTGAACGCAAGTTTAACTTTCTTGCGTTCAGGGTGAACCTAACGCATGTTTAGACTTGCTGCGTTTGTCTCCATCTATTTTGCTAACTTTGCTTTAGCTTGTACGCCAGGTGGGGCTTCTGTTGCCGAACCTCTTGTCATATCTGATGATGAAGGAGCAGAGGATCCTCTTATTCCACCCATCTCTGTGATCTTCCCGCACGAGGACTTCGAGCGGGTGTGTGATGAGAAGGTTCGTCTGTTTCCTCATTCTGTTCTTTTTCTTTCCAGACGTTTAGAAAACCTGGTGAGGCAAGCTTTCTGCATTATGATGCACGGGTGGGGTTCTTTCTCTGAGTTTCGAGCGCCTATTGTGGAAGGGTTGAAAGCTCTTGCGGAAGTCAACCCCTTCTACGCTAAGCGCTTTGACGAGACGATATATCGATACTCGGGGGCCGCTCGTTATCTAGAGGAGCTGCAGCACACAGACTTGGAGTCTAAAATCCAATGGGCCGCTGAAGGAGGGGATTGCTGATAGGGTCTGAGTTCTGGATATTTCAGAGAAGAAGGCTCGTATCTGGAACTTGCAGAAGCAACGTCACCAAGCCAAGGCCAGACTTAATGCAGGGGAGATAACTCATGAAGAGTTCAGCCTTGAGGATGCCACTCTCGCATCAGAAGTTCAGGATGAGAAGGAGGCTGTCGAAGTGCTAAAACAGGAGGCCTCTGCTGCTGCTGCAGTTTCTGATGCTGAGTTTCACAAGAGAATTAGAGAAGAGGTGCTGGCGAAGCACGAAAAATCCGTATCGAATACAGAGGCTCATCTTATGAGTTTCTCTTTACTTTAAACCCCAGCAACTCTTGCTTTTGATTTTATCGAATACAGAGGCTCATCTTATGAGTTTCTCTTTACTTTAAACCCCAGCAACTCTTGCTTTTGATTTTGTAATAACTCTATGCTACTTCCTCAAACACTTATTATCTGCATGAAATGAACTGCTGCTGTTTTTCTTGCATTTTTCTGTGTTTGTCTGGGATGTTGCAGTCTTGTTGTGATGTTGGAATTTCTGCAAATTATTCTTTTGTATTTGAATGGCTTGAACGCAGGCCCATTGGGGACATCTGGCTTTGTCAAGCAGGTTTGACTGCGACTTTAAGACTTCTGAAAATTGAAATGATCATGTTGTGCGTTCGTTGGTGCGAACACAGTGTCAGGTTCTGCAGCTGTAGGACTTGAAACGCAGCTATAGACTTGCTTTGAACGCAGCCGTAGGACTTGCGTTCAAGAGGACTGAACGCAGTCATAGGCCTTGCGTTCAAGAGGACTGAACGCAGTCACAGGCCTTGCGTTCAAGAGGACTGAACGCAGTCATAGGACTTGCGTTCAAGAGGACTGAACGCAGTCATAGGACTTTTTCACCAAACAGATTATGCTGATAGCTATCTGAAAGACTTTGGAAAATTCTTTTATTATAATGATTCTCAATAACTTAAATTGTCAGAGGTGTAATGTTAACTTGACGACATACAAAGTAGGAGAACTTCTTTACTCCAACGAACATTTGATAAGCAACCCCCAGCTAAACTCAAGAGACTTGCAGCTTACGGGTAATATTTCTTAAGAAACTTCCCATTAATTGGCATCATAAGTCTGTCGCCTTTCTTATTGATGAGACGGTAAGCTCCGTTGGAATAGACTGTCTCAACGACAAAAGGCCCTTCCCATTTAGGATTAAACTTCCCTTTAGTTTTATGAGTCATCACCATGGGTCGTCGATTGACCAAAACCAGATCGCCCTTCTTGAAAATCCGTTCCTTAACCTTTTTGTTGTAGGCTTTAGAAATACGAGCTTGATATAGTTCAATCTGTTGTTGAGATTGGAGTCTCTTGTCGTCTAAAGCTTCAAGTTCCTGCAAGCGTCGTTGGTGTTTCTCTTCGTCTGTCAGTCCAGTTGTGACGGCGACTCTCAGAGACGGGATCTGAATCTCAAGTGGTAATATAGCTTCACAGCCGTATACTAAGGAGAATGGCGTAGCTCTGGTAGAGGTCCTCACTGTTGTTCGGTAGGCCCACAAACACTCGCCAAGTCTTTCGTCCCAATCACGTCGGCTTTTGGAAACAAACTTTTTGAGAAGCTTTACTTTGGTTTTGTTGAAAGCTTCCGCAAGACCATTTGCTGGCGGATAGTATGCCGTAGATGAGACACTTTGGATGCGAAATTTATCACAGAATCTCTGAAATCCAAAGCTAACGAATTGTGTTCCGTTGTCGTGAACTATTCGTCTCGGGACTCCAAAGCGATAGACAACGTGATGTTTAATGAACTTGATCACATTCGAAGTCTTGACTTCTTTCAACGGGATTGCTTCTGCCCATTTGGAGAAATAGTCGGTCACGGCCAGAATGAACCGGTGTCCTTTGGAAGTCGGAGGAGAAATTGGTCCCACAATATCCATGCCCCACATCTCAAATGGCCAAGTTGCAGATGTAGGATGTAAATTACCTGGCGCTTGGTGAATAAAATCTCCATGAATTTGGCATGCGTGACAGCGTTTAGCATAGTCGACTGCGTCTGAAAACATCTTTGGCCAATAATAGCCAATTCGTCGAAGACGATCTCCTAATTTAGCTCCGGGCTGATGAGCCCCGCACATTCCGTCGTGAGCTTCCTTAAGGGCCTCCTTCGCTTCCTTTCGAGAGAGACATCGAAGCAAAACTCCGTCGTGTGATTTACGATATAGGGTTCGAGAAACCGCATCATAATAGAACTGGAGGGCCTTTCGTTTGATAGTGGCCGCTTCCTTAGGGTCATCAGGTAATATTCCGTATATGGCATAGTCGATATACGGGAATCGCCAATCTCTAGCTTCAAACTCCATCGAGGTTGTACAGACTTCCCCTGTCATCGTCTCATCGGAGCTTTCCTCCATAGGTATCTTAAAACAGTATAGCTCGCGTCCTTTAAACTTCTCAGCTTGCTTTAGCACTGCGATATGATACGGGATGAGATCCTCATGCCGCACTTCGTATTCCCCTCGGACTTGATTAACGATGAGCTGAGAGTCACCGTAAGCTTCGAGGTGCTGAACATTAAGTTCTTCGGCAAGTTGCATTCCTAATAGCAGAGCATTATACTCGGCTACATTGTTGGTGCAGGGTTCGATTAGGGAGAACCCCCTTGGGATTACGTGACTGTTCGGAGAAACGAGTACGACCCCCACTCCTGCGGTGATTGCTCCGTGAGGGTTTGCTCTAGATGCACCGTCGAAGAATAATTTTCATCAGGCAACTCTTCATACAATTTAGATGTCCCTGGCACCGGGTGATCAGCTAAGAAATCCGCCAATGCTTGACCCTTTACTGCCTTTTGGGGCATAAACTGCATATCATATTGTGACAAGAGAATGGCCCACTTTGCGAGCCGGCAATTTAGAGATGATGGTTTCGTCATCAAAACTCTTAAAGGATTCACCTTAGAGATGACGTGAATTGTTTGTCCCACTAGGTAATGTCGCATCTTTTGAACCGCGAATACCAAAGAGAGACATTCTTTTTCAACTGGATTGTATCGGTGTTCGGCTCCCATCATAGTCCTGCTTAGGTAATAGATGGCTTGCTCTTGACCCTGATCGTTATTCTGAGTCAACAGAGCTCCAAGAGAATGTTCCATGGCTCTCACATATAACAGGAATGGTTTCCCTGATTTTGGGGCTACAAGAACCGGCGGTTGAGTAAGGTACTCCTTAATCTCCTCGAATGCTTTTTGACATTCTGTATCCCAGACAAAAGATACACCTTTCTTCATGAGCTTAGAGAAAGGTTGACAGCGTCCTGAGAGATTTGATATGAATCTACGAGTATAGGCCAATCTCCCTTGCAAACCCCTAAGCTCTTTGAGATTCTTGGGAGGCGACATGTCTTGGATAGCGCGGATTTTCTCCGCGTCGAGATAGATTCCCTTGGAGGTAACGATAAATCTCAGGAATTTTCCACTTGATACACCGAGGAATGATTTTGTCGGGTTCATCTTCAATTGATGTGCTCGCATGATATCGAACATTGTCTTCAAGTCTGTAAGATGATCACCTTTGTGTTGACTTTTTACTGCTATATCGTCAACATAGCATTCGATCTTCTTACGTAGGTGCTCGTGAAAGATGACATTCATTGCACGTTGATAAGTTGCACCCGCGTTTTTCAGGCCGAATGGCATCACTGTATAGCAATACACCCCCAGTGGTGTTCTAAAAGCGGTATGCTTTTCGTCTTCTGTGTGCATCTTGATCTGATTGTACCCGGAAAACCCGTCCATGAAAGACATCCTTTCATATCCACAGGTGTTATCGATCATGACGTCGGTGATAGGAAGCGGAAACTCATCTTTTGGACAAGCTGCATTAAGGTCACGGAAGTCGCATATCTTCATAATTCCAAGCGAAGACATCTATATATTCTCGGATGAGAGATATAAGATCTTCTTTTTCGGATGATGATAAGTCTTCGGCTATGAAAATAGGCTTGAGGTTAGATTCATCTCCCATGTTGACCTGAATCACTTTATCTTCAGTGGGTGGTTCACGTTGTTCGAAGCGCATATCCCACAGGATGTTAAGACGTTTGATCCAAGGATCATCGGTTTATTCGACTAACTCTTCGTCACCCCCTGCGTCTTTATCTGGATGATTGGTCGAAACCATGTTCACAGTTAGGCTTTTAAAGAAAGGCCCAACACTGACGTCGGATTCGCAAGAAGATGTTTCGGAGGAATGGTCGTGACGCAGGTAGTTACTGATTTCGTTTTCCGAGGCTGACGGAGTCGTGACATATCCTACGCCTCTTCCGGTTTTTTGATAGTAGTCCGGAGGTTTTCCTTCGGGAGTGAGAGACATTCGAATCGGCGTTCGCCTTCCTTTCCCAAAGTTTAAACCCTGCTTTTCATTAAAGTTATACCCCATTCGTTTTATTAAATGTATAGAATTGGGCTCAGGATAATGAAATTGAGGAACTCCATCATCTTCTTCTGAGCTTCTCCGTCGGAGTGGTGTGGGTTTAACCTTGCCGAGACGGATTGGCTTTTGCCCTTTCTTTTTAGACGGGGCTTCGAAGAAAGCCTTTTGTGCATCTTCTACTTCTTCATCGGAAGTGAAGGATGATTTAATTGGCAATGTGAGGCATGCTTCTGCACGCAATGTATGCCATGAGCTGGTACCTGTATTATGATCATTCTTTATTTGTCCAACTTTAAAAGATTCATCCGACAAGTACGCCAAAATAAAACCTTCATTAATGCACCACTCGCCCTCACTCGGTACATTATTATTGTTCTTGACTGGACCAATTACATTAAAGTTTAGCTCCCATGGGCAATTCCCTTCCGGGTCCGGTTCGACATCCGCTTCATTACCACTGTCGACGTCTTCTTCCTCTTGCGACTCTAAGTAAAAGACTGAATCGGTGTGGAAGGCTTCATTACCACTGTCGACGTCTTCTTCCTCTTGCGACTCTAAGTAAAAGACTGAATCGGTGTGGAAGTTTTCCACTCCCTTGAAGGGGTATTTCTCCGCAATCAGGTTTCGAACTTCGTCTTCATCATTGACATACTTCATGACTTGATGCAATGTAGATGGAACAACACGATTTGCGTGAATCCATGGTCGTCCTAATAACAGATTATAGGATGTGTCCGCATCTATAATGTAACAAGCTACTTCGGATCTGAGATCTCCGATTTGACATCTGAGCTTGATCTTTCCCATAGGCCGAGTGTTGTTAGCATTGAATCCGAAGATGGTGGTTTGGGTAGCATGCAACCGGTGTAAGGGAATCCCTAAAACTTGCATGACTCTGTATGGCATGATGCTGAGTGCCGAGCCTGGGTCGACCTGAACGCGGCTAATTTCTGATGACCCGATATATCCTGTGTAATACAGGGGTCTGTCATGCTTATGTTTCACTTGCATATCTTCCTGAGTGAATGATATGCAAGGGAGGTTTCTGACTGCTTGTAAACACTGCAGACAGGATTGATCTTGAGATGCTTCGGGAATTGGAGTAACTTGGGTAATGAAGCTCTCCGTGTTCTTCAAAGCTTCAATCAGAGCTTCTCTGGTGGTTTTGGACAGCTTCAAGAGCTCGTAAAGGGTGATCCTGGCTGGTATATTGGCCAACTGTGCCATCACATTAAATTGGTAAGGGGCATTTGTTTCGCCGAGATCTTGGTGAAGATTTTTGTTGAACCGGAGCTCTTTTTGCTTCCCTTTATCAACCGGCTTCTTTGGCACAGAACCCCCAGTATCTTGGGGCTGTTCTTCAGCTTCTTGAGCGTTCTGGTCATAGTTCCTCAAATAAGCTTTCCCTGAACGAGTACCAGGGTTACCCTCTGGGTATGCTGCTAGGACGATCCTCTCTTCTTCTGAGTCGGTGAGAGGTTTGAGATGGTCATTATTCTCATTAACAGAGGGGCTAATCATGTTGGATGACTTAGCCTTGTCTCTTTTCTTCTTGAATGCGGTATTCGTCCATTGCTGATCCTCAATTAGGTCAGGATGGACCCACATGATTTCTCCCTTTGGAATAGTCAGGGATACCAACCCCCTGCCCTTCTGGTTGTGTAAGTCCGTGTTCTTCAAGTGCATCTCCCCTTTATGGACGGGAATAACACCATTTGCAGCAGCTACAGGGGGGAAATCACCAAACTGGACCGCAATCAGGTTAGTGGTTACAGTCTTTTGCTCTGGTTTCAGGGTGAGTACATTAGCGTTCACCAAATTTTGCAAGATGTCTTTGAAGACATAACACTTTCGGGTAGGATGTCCCAAGAACCTATGATATCGACAGTAATTGGGGTCATCTACTTTGCCTGCTTCATCTGGTTTTCTGATTTCAGGGAGCTGCAATTTATTGTTCTTCCGAAGTAGTTGGAACAGAGTGTCCACATGCTCTTCTTTGAACGAATACTGCTTGGGCGCTCTTTGCTGATTGGGTGTCTTGCCTTGCTTAGTAGGCGGTGGTACTTGTGTGTAGTCGGCTGCTAAGGTCTCTTTTCCCTTAGACCGTTGGGCATTGTTCTGATTGCGTTGCTATTGCGGCTTGGGTTGTGGTTCTTCCTCAGCTTTGATCCGAGCTACAATCTCTTCAGCTTGCTCTCCTTGCGACACCAGTTGTCTCCAGGAGCGACATTCTGCTACCCCCATCTGAGCAAGGAGCTGGGTCTGCAAGTTGTGCCTGCAAGTTTCAACCAAAGTTGATTGAGTCATACCTGATGGGCATCGCAATGCCATGCTACGGAACCTCTCCACGTAAGCCTTAATCGGGACTGAGACCTCTGTGTCGTCTTCAAAGAATCTGGCCAAGAAAAGCCTTTCCAAATCTACCCATTTATGAATAGATCCAGCAGGCAGTTTCATAAACCATTCAAATGCGACGCCTTTGAGAGTACCGATGAATAGCCGGGTCAGAATGGCGTCGTTTGACACTGTAGGCGTATAAAATTACCTATAGGTCCCTTAGCATGGTTCAGCATGATGGTTCGACAAATTAACGGATGTTCGAGCGACGAGGCGATAAAGCACACAAACAACGGCATATGTTCGCCTGTGGAACCAATCCAACAGTTCGGAAAGTCAACGAGTCGTCCAACGACAAAATAGATTTGTACTCAAACACCGAGGCGGAAATACTGCCAAATAAAGACCCGGGCTATCAAATCAAAGTCCGGACGAATCAAACGAAGAACTGAAAGACGGAAAACACCGGAAAACGGCGAAACGGAACACACCCGGGGACTCGGCCTAAACCGAGCCAACCCGGGGTGGCTCGGCCCAAGCCGAGCCACCCCAGGGTGGCTCGGTGGCCGAGCCACCCCAGGGTGGCTCGGCATGAGCCGAGCCACCCTTTGGAGAAGTGTTTCCTGTTGCGCCTGGAGCATGACATGATGTTCGTCTACTCTTTTGGCTATGTTCTCGGGGTTTCCCGTCATATAAACAGAAACCTTCTGTGCTCCGACAGAGCTGGAAGATTGAGATTCAGCTATTGCCAAATGTTCATCACTCGTCGTAATCCCTTTGGCTACCCTTTGATAATTAACCGGTCGTATAGCTCCGGTCCGTGATCGAGTATGCCGATACACCCCTTCGAACTCGTCACAAATTTCTCGAACAGTTGGGGAATGACTCCTTTCTGATTCATCGAAACTAGGATATGAGATCTTCCCTCTGCCGGTCATGTTGATAGTAACCTGAGGATACTCGGGTTCAGAATCTTTCTTCTTATGATGGCGTCGTCTCTTGGTAGGTCTGACGACATCCGCCAATCTGTCGAACACCGATTGTCGGGGTTCAGGTACGCAACATTGGCACTCGGAGAGGACTGCTGAAATAATGATAGGACCCTCTGTTTTTGAGGGGGCGAGACTGGTTCTTGGTGGACATGAATCTTGAGTCCACTTTGATCCTTTTTAACTTGGCGGACCACATCGTATTCAGGAAGCGAAGTGCGAGGGTCGCGTTGTGATTTATAAACACCAGGCTTTGGCCTGCGTTCAGTTGATGAAACAGACCCCTTAAGGTCTTGTTTTGTTTGGACGCACTCATGAGGCGTCTGTTTTCCCTTAGCAGGGCTGTGTTTTGATTGGACAACGCACCACTGAGGGTCGCGTTTAAGTTGAATCACCCGAGGTTCATAATGTTTTCCTTTAGCAGGGCTGTGCTTTGATTGGACAACACACCACTGAGGGTCGCGTTTAAGTTGAATCACCCGAGGTTCATAATTGGATTCGTTACCTCGAAGTGTGCGTTCTGGAGTATGAACACAATGCTTCGGTAGAGCTTCGGAAATGCAATCATTGCGTTGGACCACGGATTGATTCTCTCGGAGATATGCTCGTCGGATGGATCTCCTCCGTCTTCGAGCGGCGTTTTTCTTGGCTTGTTTCAAAGCTTTAGCAGCAGCGTCGTCGGCGTTGATCGTGCCTTTCTCTGTCATAGGCCTTTTACAACCAAGTACACGCTGTGTCGAAATGAGCGTGGGATCTTCAGATTGCAGAGCAAGTTTGAGGCTTTGGCCAAAGGAGAGGGCTTTTTTTGGCGTCTCAACAACAGTTAAAACCTCTTTAGAGTTCTGACAGGCATCTCGCCTAGCCTTGGGGCTAAGCGATCCAGAGGAGAGAGCCTCCTCGTACTTGGCTTGGTCAAACTCCACAACAAGAGTTTCGACAGTCGTTCCAGTGAGGTGAACGTCGGATTGCGCCACCACTTCTTCGTCAGAGAAGCTAGTCCCCAGCGGAGTCGCCATCTTTTGTTTGTCGAAAATTTTGTAATAAGAAAATGAATAAAAGAATTGCGTTTGACTTTATTCTCTCTAACTGTTTAGAAAAAGAATGATTACAACTCTCTCTACTCTCGATTACAATTTGAATTCCTGATTACAAAAGAGAAGAGAATGATCTGGATTCTCTCCTTTGTTTAAAACTGGGTTCTTCACGGTGGCAATAAGATGCCTCCCTCGAATGTTCGCGTCGAGTTTGCTTCTCGTTGACGATCCGAATATCTATACTCACTGGAACAACGATCTTATCTGGTTGACAACTCTTGATGAGTTTCGTGATTCAGAACGAGTAACAAACTCTGATAAAAAGAGTTGTTTGAACCGAAAATGATTCGGTTAATAAGCCAAGTATCTAACGTCTGGATTCTGATTCCCCAGACTGTGTAAAGAATTAATTCTCCAACTCTCTCTCTAAGATCCTCTCCAGGAAATCTGATCTCCGCAATCCAAAAAGAGATCTCTCGACTCTATTGAGTTTGTTGATATTTATAGGGGGATTAGGGGTGTAACTACCCCCATAATCCGCTCCTAAATGGGGGCTTAGTTACCCCATTGATCGGGTGTAACAACCCACGTAAGCCATTCCTCAAATCGTGGGTGAAGAGCAGTTTTCGAAACTGCCTGGATCGTGTTTGAACAGGTCAGAATTTTGACATGCGTTCTGGCCTAAATTCTGTATTTGAACGCAGTATCTGGAGGTGCGTTCTGCAGCGATATTGAGCTGCGTTCTTCGATGTTTGAAGGTGCATTTGGCAGTAGTATAGAACTGCGTTCGACGTCGGCTGGAGCTGCGTTGGGCAGCGATGATGAGCTGCGTTGGGCAGCGATGATGAGCTGCGTTGGGCAGCGATGATGAGCTGCGTTGGGCAGCGATGATGAGCTGCGTTGGGCAGCGATGATGAGCTGCGTTGGGCAGCGATGATGAGCTGCGTTGGGCAGCGATGATGAGCTGCGTTGGGCAGCGATGATGAGCTGCGTTGGGCAGCGATGATGAGCTGCGTTGGGCAGCGACGATGAGCTGCGTTGGGCAGCGACGATGAGCTGCGTTGGGCAGNNNNGAGCCACCTCAGGGTGGCTCGGCCAAGGGCCGCAGCCAACCTGAAGGTGGCTCGGCCCCAAAGCGCAGCCAACCCAGGCGTGCTCGGCGCCCAAGGCCGAGCCCACCCTGGGGTGGCTCGCAGCCGAGCCACCTCCAGGGTGGCTCGGCTATGCAGCCGAGACCACCCTCAGTTGGGCCCGACTCCCCCCCCCCTCTACTCTCTTGCTGCACAAAGGCACAGTTTCCAGAGAGGCTATAAATAAGGCGCGGGGCAGTGGTGTTCATTTGAGGACTCTTCTGAAACTTTGTAGAGAGCCGAAACTCTGCGGTGATTGTCACCTCAACTCGGAGATCTGAGGCTTGAAACTTGGAGGACCCGGATTTTGATTCTTAGCGAGCACCCGCCCACCGAAAAAGGCCAGGATGTTCGAGATAGTCTTAATCCTCAGATCTACGTCGTTACACTCCGGATCTAAGCTTGGCTTCTTAGATCCCGAGATTTCGAGCGGTCGTTTTCCTAGGTGAAACGATCCCTCCCGGCTATTATCCTTCTTGGTGCGGATATACCCGTAATACGGTCGTAGATCTGCTTGGGATCCAAGCATCACGCGGTGGTCCACGGCGGTAAGGCAACCCCGCGCGCAGGCAAACAAACCCCAGAAGCAGAGACCGAATAACAGGATTCTTGTTCCCATGTGATTTGTTCGGCTAAAAGAGAGAATTGCTAATTTTGTTTCTTTTGGTTTTATTTTGATTTTTTCATTGTTAGCCGGATCTTATAAAAGACCGGATCTCTTTGCTAACACATAAAGTTGTTACTTGAGTGCAATGACATCGGATAATGAAGAAAACACCAACTTTTCCTGCGAACAATCTGGCGACCACAGTGGGGAGCCACCGATCTCCATGCTGAGATCGGAAGCGTCGCCAGCCGCGGATCTCGATCCCGGTCGTGGAGGAGGCTCGAGTAGCTGAGTTCGTACCAAACAGAAGTACGAGGAGTACGGTGTCCTCGTCTGGATCTACCTCCTCCCCAAGTTCAAGACAGTTCACAAGTTTCTCCTCCAGAAAAATGTCCGTGGTGCGAAGAAGTTGAAGCCAACCAACGACGACCTCACCCGCTTCTCGACGCGAAGTGCGTTCAGGTGAAGTCCTACCGGCCTCGAAGCAGGTCTTTAATGTCCGCCGTCGAAGGCGTCGGCTGATTCTTCTCTAAGACGAGCTCGCAGAGGGCCAGCGCCAACGCCTCAGCGATACGCAGTTCGCCAAGGCCATGGCAAGTCTGTTGACGGGTCCGTTACCATCGGATCCTGTAAGAAACAAACGACTGGCCAACAGCCTCAACAGCAAATGAAGCGAATTGGTTCCTCCGAATGCCATTCAACAATGGAGTGGTCGTTCGTGTCAAACGGGACGCGGGACCGCTCGACACTGGAGGAACGTATCGCAAGCGCTGCGCATTATCTGCCGCAAGCGCGGCGCTAAAGTGAAGAAGCTTGTCGCAAGCTACAGCGTGAGCGGTGGCGAGAAGGCAGCCATCGACTCGCAAGCGTTTCGCAAAGCCGAAAGTCTGGAGCGGCTTCAGGACTAATCGCAGCAAAACCCGCAACCGCCAAAGGCTTCAACACCCGGCAAAATCAATCCAAACGGCCGGTGATTTCTGCAACTGCATCCGGGAAATCCTGCGAGGGACCATCCCAGGAGAGAAAGTCAGTTTTGTGCCAGCGCCTCGGTTCCTTATTCCAGAAAGAACGACCGGTAAAGCCTCCAGTCCAAGAACGCTTCGGACCAATGCAAGAAGTCCCAAACAATATCACATGGCTGTGGCGAGGTCGTCGAGGTCGCCGCAACCCGCCCAGCACTTGGCAGAAAATTTTGCGGCGCCAAGCCGCACAACTTTGCGCATAGAAGTACAGGAGCCTGCTGGAGATTCACGCTCACAAAGGCGCGTTTCAAGGCGTGCGACTCTTGGGACGCCGTCCGTCGAAGAGATAGAACCATCCTCAGAAGGAAATGTCTTGTCGCTCTCATGACTGACGACGTTATACCTGGGAGAATGCTGCAACACACGATGCGTGTTTGCTCCAACCGTCAAAACGGAAACGAGCGCTACTATCGTGCAGGGGTTACGCAAATAAACACCAGAAGAGGAGCCCTCAAAGAATTAGGAAGCGCAATGTCCTTTGCCTCGAAGCTTATTCGGGCCCAGTTACTCTCAGAATGCCCAACTGCTGTCAAGACAGTCCCTGACAGGCGTTTCCAGTATTCGAGAGACTTAGCTGTCGAAAACGCAAAACCAAGGCCATAGGTTTCCAACGAAGAAGATATCGGTCAAAGACGGTGAAACATCCGAGAGTCACCGCCAACATGACAACAGAGGGACGTCGATACGAGATTGATCTCGAAACAATACTGAAAGCATCCCCGACTAGAACCCGTCTGCCAGTCCGAGCCATGAACGAGCCAACTATGGCTAGGGTTTTCGACAAGACACCCTTCAGCAGATGAAGAATCGATGCCACGGTTCCGCGGTGGCGCTCAGATAATATGTATCCCAGTGAGGGACAATGCCCGCGAGCGCCCTATGATAGCGCGGAACAGATGGGCCAAGCATGCTTGAAGACGCTTGGCTAAACAGAAAGAAAGTTTCAAATTTGAAATTGATATTGGCATGTGCCAGCGGATGACTGAGAAATGCATGACCAAACAGATCCAAGCATTGGCGAACCAACAAGGCGCAGCAGAATTCATCGTTAACCGATAATCTGTAAGATGAGGATGCGATGCCTCGTAATACCAATTGATTCCTCCCGTCAACGCAGGGCCGGTGGTAATGAGAAATATGCTGAGCGCAAGAAACCAGCGAAAACCTTGAAGATCACAAAATCTCGAGAGCAAAATCAATACGTTGATTCTCCGCTCAAAGAGACAAAAAAGACGGCGCATTCCTGTCCATACCCAACGGGAGTGGGGAATCAATTTCCCATATCGGCGAATGTCGTTACATTAACTTCACGCCGTTTAATGGGATGT
Source organism: Asparagus officinalis (assembly GCF_001876935.1). NCBI lineage: Eukaryota > Viridiplantae > Streptophyta > Magnoliopsida > Asparagales > Asparagaceae > Asparagus > Asparagus officinalis. Next base: position 2,028,559 of record NC_033800.1, on the reverse strand, counting down.
CGCGTTCCCCTACTCAGCATTTGAATATATTCAATCGCCACTGCGGGAGTCATCTCTTGGTAATAACCTTCTGGATGGTGCGGTCATTCTGTTGGCACTCTTCGCGGAGCCGCCTTCGATTGGTATCGTCCCTCAAGCAGAACGGGAGCATTAAATAGCTGCGGACGACATGGAGTCAAAGTTCCTCGCAAATCTTCTTCGATGACGACACCGAAGTCTCTATTTGGCCGTCGTTGCCTCGAATGCAGAAGCCAGAAAGACGGGGGAGTTGCGTCGACACCTTCATCAAGAGGTTTCCGCCCAACAAGGCCGATGAATTGCCGGGACCCGAATCACCGCAAGGAGTTTTATACTCCAGACCTGCCACAACAACCTCTCGCTGGACGTGTTGGAAGCAATGGGCACGGCCACCCATCCAAGACCGTGGGAAGGATTTGAAAGTCCTGAGGGAACAAGCGAGCGCGTTCATCTAAAAGGAAGAAGGCGCGAGAGAGGTCAACCTCGCAACAAATCTCCGAAGCCCAGAACTTTAACCAAAGAGCGCAAAAAGGTCTAAAGCTCAGTTAATGCTGTTGATGCTAACCAAACTTTTCAGATCTGCAACCCTCAGCAACAACAGCAGCAACGTGGCCCACCTGCAACAGCCACAGCAGCAACGGCGCCACAAGCAATTCCAACCTCATTGGCCAGCACGCGTCCAAGAAGCAAAGTCTTGGAGCCAAGGTTTCCAAAGACATACTCCTTCAAGCACGACGAGGTGCCCGGCATTTTCAAATATTGTTGGAGAAAACAAATCCAGCTGCCAGCAATCGCTGGATCAGGACGGGAGCAAAACAAGTGACGGACCCCAAAGTTACTGCGCATATCACAGAGCGGTTCATCACCCTACTGAGGTCGTGCTACCACCTCAAGGACAAGATCCAGGCATCTCATTGACCTGTGGGTTCATAACCCCGGAATGCCTGCCAATAATGTGGCCGAGCAAACGCCGTGTCAATCAGCTTCGCGAAATCGTACCCTACGACTTGGTTCGAGCAAAGCACATCACCAAAGTCGGGCATGACAGACGAGTGAACGACGACCCGCCATGGACAGCCCGCCAAAAAGGCACTTGTTGCCGCACACAGCTCCAAACGTGTGAAATAACTTTGGGTTCATCCAGACTTGATGAAGATTTTACAATGGACTGGAACCTCTTCTCTAAGAAAAAATTCAAAAGGAAAAGGCCAAGTCTTGTTATGGAGTTTCGTGGCTTACTCCAGAGGAAGATGACGAAACAATGCCTGTTTTCTCATTTCCCGCAATGAACATGGGAATGTCGACTGGTGGGGTGAGATGATTTTACAAACTACCCCCGTACCTGCTGAGAGGACCCAACAGGAGCCCCTGCCACCAAGATGTGTCGAATCCCGAGGCTAGTCTCGATTCAATCAGCCAGATGGGAAAGATAAACGCGGGCAGATTCAAACACTTCATGTCACTTCGATGTTATTGAACCCAATTGGCTAACATCCCAGTTAAAAGTGACTCTACACGTAGTTATCACGTCTCTTCCAAAAACACATTAGGGATTGCGTTCAACATTACTTCCTGACCAGCTCACTTCAAATTAGTTCAAGATACACTCATCTAAGCCAGAAAGAAGCAAATTTGAGCGGCAAGATGGAATCTGGCTATGCGGCAAATAAGAGATTGTGCAAGCTGAAAGCGCATAAATTTCCTAAATCGGGATTCATCAGCTGGGCCTAGCTGTTGCGTTTACCCCAACCACGCCTGATTCCAGCATAGGCAAATACCTAATGGTCCGAATTTGAATATGCTTGTTTAAGGACTGATTCTCCCCTCGATAACATAGCGCGAGTGGTACGACCTAGATCCTTCAATGACACTTGGGGGTGCCCAATTCCTACCTCTCGACATCATGAAGCTTTACTAAAGACGAAAGCAGAAGGAATCGGGAGTCTGTCACCACCTCGACTAGACGTATCCTAAAAGAAGAGTGGACTTCGTAAGAAAGCCAATCAGAGTCGTACCCAAGCGTTCGATGCCTGATCCAAGCGTCACAACGACAGTCGTTGGAAGCGATCGCCACAACAGTCAATTCAGATAACAACGATACTCTTTCGAGGATGATGAGGTTCCAGCCATCCTCAAGCTACCTCCTAAAAAGCGACCAAATCAAGCTTCCCACCTATTAAAAGCCAGGAGGAAGCCAATGCAGGAGTTTTCAGACCCAAATTATTGTGAATTACCATCAGGAAGATCCTTCATCCCACCAAGGCCTGCTTTGCTTTAAAGAAAAGCATCCACGACCTTAGTTTGAACTCGTAGCCGGCGTTCTCGACGGCCCCAGAACAATACCGAATTAAGGAGTGACCTCACACCCGACAAGTATATTGAGTATAAACTGGCTTCTTTCGAAACTCAACGCGGTATTATGAGTATAAACTGTTTTTCCTTTGTATCTAACGCGAAGTTCCTTGGAGGACATCATACAAGATCCGAATTGCTAATATGCTCTTTTAAGGCATAACCGATATTAATCAAAAGGGTTGGCAAATAAGCATATTGCCTTATTCTCAGGCAAATTCGAGCCAAATGGGAAGGCACGTTCGTTAGCTTAGAAACAGTCTACCTCAAACGGCCCGCTCTTATCGCCCTAGTCACAAAGATGGTGATCGGCTGATGCATGCCAATAAATTGGCAAATTCCTGAAGAGTCACTATCCTTAGACCTTCAGAAGGAGCTGATGCTATCGGCAAGCTTTCCCGGGAAGATACCACATTGGCGGTATTCTTTAGGGATAACCTGGTCGGCTATAATGAGAGCGATGAACAAGAAGTCCACATTCGAACCCAAATGGGAAGGACCGTTTATAAATAGACCATCTATTTCAAACGGCGCATATCGCCTGATTTACTTCAGGAAGGCCGCCAGGGCAATTAATGCCAATAAATGGAAGTTTCCTGTGAAAAAGTACTGATCCCTAGTACATTACAGGATTAACCCATTTACCGGGAATTTTCTCGAAGAATTATTACTACTCAATATTCTAGGCAGGATAACCAAAAACATCTTTACCACCAAAATCTTCACTGATCAAGATCCAACTGGCGTCATCCACAAAATATGTTTATCCGGCCCTCTTGCATTCCGTCCATTGAACAGCAAGTCCATTTCAGTTCGAGTCCCCTTTTTTTTGATAAACGAATAAGAACTCCTTTCTTTCTCTCTTGGTCAAGCCCCCTATGGTTATAGCCCAAAAGTTGAAATTTTCCACTTCGATAAACGAAGCAACCCATTTTCAGTTTTAGGTAACTCATCCTATTAAAAGGCAATAAGTTTATCTAAATTTTTCCAGATTCTCGGAGTGAACACTCCCACCTTTCTAGTTCTTTTCTTCGCTGGAAATAGAATATAAAATCTTCCTTTCCAGGATCAGGATCAATAGAATATAAAAATTCTTCCTTCCTTGGTTTTCGCGGTTCGCCCTTCACCCTAAAGAAGACGGGAAATAGAATATAAAATTCTTCCCTTCTCCCGCATCGATCTTTTTCCGAAATTTATCAAATTTAGGATTCATCCTAGGGAGTTTATCCGAATCCTAAGCAGGGATAAGTCTATCCGCCTAACACGCGCTGCCGCGTTAGTTCTTAACCGTTCTTAAAAAGAAACACTCCGTTCACATATTCGACATTGTGACAGGTTGCTTATTAAATACACCAGTCAATCATGCCTTACACGCATGGCGGAATTTCATCCCGAATCCTAATGAAAGGATATTGCCGGACGCCCTGCACGCGTCGCGGCTTTTAGTCTTGTTTCCGAACAAAAAGACACCAGGAGTCCGATTCTGGGGTATTTTATCCCGAAGCCTAAGTAGGGATAAAGTCAACAAACTAACAACGTCGTTCCCGGGTAGCCTCATTCCCGCTAACCAATGGCGAAAGTCTATGTATTGACATCATAGCACGAGTCTAAGCGGAGTTCATTCCCTTAGCCCACAACGCTTACATGCGCGAACGGATTCCGCATAATCCGCATGCTTAGCCCGACTCAAACGGTTACGCGGTTAAAGGCTAATGCAAACCCCCGTTGAAGGGCTGGGGGTTACGCCAAAAAATTCCTAAAGTCAACACACTAACACGGTCGGCCGGGTAGCCTATTCCGTAACAAATGCGCAAAGTCTATGTATCTCGACATCATAGCACGAAGTCTAAGGCGAAGTTCATGTCCCTTAGCACAACGTTTACATACGAACGGATTCCGATAATCCGCATGCTAGCCCGACTCAAACGCGTAGTCGGTAAAGGCCTAATTCAAACCCGTTGAAGGCTGGGAGTTAGCCAAAAATCCTAACAGTCAACACCTAACACGTTGGCACCGGGAGTGTCGCCGGGCGTAGCCTATTCCCGCTACAATGCGCGAAGTCTATGTATTCGACATCATCAGCACGAAGTCTAAGGCGAGTTCATTCCCTTAGCACAACGTTACATCCGCAAACGGATTCCGATAATCCGCATGCATAGCCCCGACTTCAAACTCGGCTTAGTCGGTAAAGGCTAATCAAACCCGTTGAAGGCTGGCGCGCGTTTGCGCAAAAATCCTATTTGCAGTATTAATGGCTCAATCATTCAAATGGAATGAGGAATCATAATAAAGATAAAAAGACAAAAATCAGTCCACTAAAGAGAATCCAAAATGTCAAGGTTTTCAGCCAAATAAAATTCATACATCAAGGCCCATGGCTAAGCAAATCTGCTGACTGAATTCGGACAACTTTCTCATTCATAAGAGCGCTCCTAAGCTCTCCTCCTGCAACTCAGCTCTGCACAGACTCTTCTCGTTCGCGGCTAAAGCTCCTCACAGCAACCTCCTCTGTCTCAGCCAGTGTCTGCTTCAAAGGACTTCAGCCTCATCAGATAAAGCCAGAAATGTGCTTGCCTGATTTTGCCATCTTTGCTGCTCTTCCTTCTCACGGATTCTCGTCGGCAGCTGATCTATTCTGTAGAATCAAGCCTCTCGATGGCGAAGAGGATCTAGTGGCCCGAGATCAGCCTCAACTCGATCTTTTGCGGTCCCGCTGCACCTGAATTCTCGAGCTCGGCAACCAAATCCGAGTACTGCGCCATGTCTGTAAGGGCGAGCATCCAACTCAGGCAGCAACGAATGAGAGCACCTTGTATTCCCGGAGCTATGAAACATCTGAAGCCTCACGCTCTAAGCGATCAGGTCATCAACCATAGCCGCTCGCTAGATCCTGCGACATCCTTATGTCCCTAATCAAGTTTATCTTGCGAATCGAGGTACGGCGCTTAAATATGGCCGAAAGGGAAGTCCGTCGTGGAGGATGTTTGCCAATTATAACAGTCAGGGAGGAGAAATAAGGAGCGCGACTTCTACGCTGATGATTGATCTTCTCAGGTCATCCCCTGATAACAACTCCTTAACAGATGCGATATGAAGCTTGCAGAACGGGAAGCCCTACACAAAGAATAGAAGTCGTCAAAAGCCCTCAATGAGCGAAATGCAACGGATCGCCCTCGTTAATTAAATTATACCGTCCTTCCCCTCGCAGTCACTGGGGTGATGGAGATGCTACAACTGGTGTAGCCCTGCATCGCACTGGTTGGAGTTGGTCGCACAGCCCGGCTCAACATGGTCTTTTCTCAACAAAAGCTCCTGCTCAAATTCAAAACAGAGAATTCGCAGATTGGTTACATTTATAGCCCTGCATTAGTCAGGGTCGACTAGTCCTATAATCAACTCAGCAAGGAGCGCCACATACCTTCAAAGGAACCATCCTCAGGATGTCGCTTAGCAAATGCGGACTCAGGAAACATGCTCCACGGTAGCTGGTCATTAATCTGATGTGCAGCTATATATGGTAGTGCATCATAGCGAGTTGTCCCGCAAACAGCTTCCCTCGCAAAATCCCGTCGATGGCAGAAATCTGACATAAAAGAATATAAGTGCCAAAGAATAATGAAGAGACGACTTTCAAATCAAAACTAAGGGTCCCATTCCTTGGTTTATTGCTTGTCTCTCCCACCATTTCGGAAGGAACGGAAAAAGAATTTTCTGAGCCAAATTACTGCTTTTTTGGCTCATTTTCAAGCCGGTTCAGCTTATTTGAGCACGGATTTACTCCAATAAGGTTATACGAGTATAAAACTATTTTCCTATTTTGCTTGAGAAGGTCCTTGTGAGCAATATTTTTCTAAAAATATTCTTTAAGGATAACTCAATAACACGACGTCGCGACAACGCTGTCGACAACTGAGGATTCAACACCGACAATGAGCGTTAGATTGCACGTCGAACCAACCAACACGAGTTAAAGATTGAAAAAAATCAGGAATCGACTTCAAGTTCAAATTCCAACAACGGTCTTTAATACAATAAATGCAGCACCGCGAACCCATACAGGGCATTCTACGAAGCACTGAATGGACCTTAAGGATTAAGGAATACATGAACGCAAAGGTCATTCCAGGTTTCCCGTATTACACTGACAAAGGCGTAGGGGCCAATCATATCCAAAGCATTCGCAGACTCTTCTATAAAAGAATGAGGCCTTGAAACACCTTTGGAGGCGGTATCTGTAGGCGTATAAAATACCTATAGGTCCCTTTAGCATGGCGTCAGCATGATGCGTTCGACACATTAACGGATCGTGTCGCAGCGACGATGGCGAATAAAGCACACAAACAAGGCATAATATTCGCCTGGGGCAACCCAAATCCAACAGCTTCGGAAAGTCAACGAGTCGGATCCAACGGACAAATAGATTTGTACTCAAACACCGAGCGCGGAAATACTGCCAAATAAAGAACCCGGGCCTATCATAATCAAAGTCCGGACGAATCAAACGAAGAACTGAAAAGACGGAAAACACCGGAAAACGGCGAAACGGAACACACCCGGGCGACTCGGCTAAGCCCGCAGCCAACCGGCGGTTGCTCCGGCCCAAGCCCCGAGCCACTCCCAGGGTCGGCTCTGGCTGGCCGAAGCCACCCCAGGGTCGCTCGGCCTAAGGCGAGCCACCCAGGGTGCGCTCGGCCAGGCCGAGCCACCTCAGTGGCTCGCGCTAAGGCCGCGCCACCCTTGAGTGGCTCGGCCAAAGCGACGCCACGCCCAGGGTGTCGGCAGCAGCCGAGCCACCTCAGGGTGGCTCGGCATGAGCCGAGCCACCCTCAGGTGGCCCGACTCCCCCCCCCTCTCTCTCTTGTGCACAAAGGCACAGTTCAGAGAGGCTATAAATAGGGGGGGTGGTTGTTCATTTGAGGGACTTCTTCTGAAACTTTTGAGAGAGCCGAAACTCTGCCGGATTGTCACCTCAACTCGGAGATCTGAAGGCTTGAAGACTTGGAGACCCGGATTTGATTCTTAGCGAGCACCCGCACCGAAAAAGGCAGGAGTTCGAGAGAGTCTAATCCTCAGATCTACGTCGTTACACTCCGGATCTAAGCTTGGTTCTTAGATCCCGAGATTCGAGCGGTCGTTTCCTTGGTGAAACGATCCCTCCCGGCTATTATCTCCTTGGTGGGATAATACCCGTAATACGTCGTAGATCTGCTTGGATCCAGATCACGCGGTGGTCCACGGTAAGCAACCCCGGCGCAGGCAAACAACCCACAGAAGCAAGAGACCGAATAACAGGATCTTGTGATTTGTTCGGTAAAAGAGAGAAGTTGTAATTTTGATTTCTTTGTTTTATTTTGATTTTCATTGTAAGCCGGATCTTATAAAAAGACCGGATCTCTTTGTAACACATAAAGTTGTTAACTGAGTGCAATGACATCGATAATGAAGAAAACACCAACTTTTCCCGCGAACAGCAGTTTATACTCGTACACTTTTCGGAGTATTTAAGAAGCAGTTTATACTCGTATACTTTTCGGAGTAGTGATTCTTTCGTTGCAACGCATTGATTGGCGTTGACCCATCACTCCTTCCTCGCGAAGCTCGCTTCTGTTGGCCATTGCATTAAGGCGGGCTTCTAGCTCATCCACTTTGGTTGACTGAGGATATAGCTCTTTTTCCACCTCCTTCTCACTTTCAGAAGAGGATCCCAGGTTGTGAGTCTCACGATCTGAATGTTCGTGTACTTTTTGCTTTCCCTTCGATGTTGTCTTCCGGGAAGATTCAGGTTTTTGGCCTTTTTCTGCCAGAACCTGGGCTAACATATCCTTCAATTGGAGAAGTGTTTCCTGTTACGCCTGGAGCATGATATGATGTTCGTCCACTATTTTGGCTATGTCCTCGGGATTTCCCGCCATATAAACAGAAACCTTCTGTGCTCCGACAGAGCTTGAAGATTGAGATTCAGCTATTGCCGAATGTTCATCACTCGTCGTAATCCCTTTGGCTAACCTTTGATAATTAACCGGTCGTATAGCTCCGGTCCGTGATCGAGTATGCCGATACACCCCTTCGAACTCGTCACAAATTTCTCGAACAGTTGGGGAATGGCTCCTTTCTGATTCATCGGAACTAGGATATGAGATCTTCCCTCTGCCGGTCATGTTGATAGTAACCTAAGGATACTCGGCTTCAGAATCTTTTTTCTTATGACGGCGTCGTCTCTTGGTAGGTCTGACGACATCCGCTAATCTGTCGAACACCGATTGTCGGGGTTCAGGTGCGCAACATTGGCACTCGGAGAGGACTGCTGAAATAATCCTCTCACAATGGCAGGAATGATTCACCTGTTGTATTGGTTTTCTTCTAGAGAGTAACTCTCGCAAGTCGGGGCTTTGAGATTGACTCTTCATCGGAGATAGGACCCTCTGTTTCTGAGGGGGCGAGACCGATCCTTTTTAACTTGGCGGACCACATCGTATTCAGGAAGCGAAGTGCGAGGGTCGCGTTGTGATTTAGAAACACCAGGCCTTGGCCTGCGTTCAGTTGATGAAACAGACCCCTTAAGGTCTTGTTTTGTTTGGACGCACTGATGAGGCGTCTGTTTTCCCTTAGCAGGGCTGTGCTTTAATTGGACAACGCACCACTGAGGGTCGCGTTTAAGTTGAATCACCCGAGGTTCATAATTGGATTCGTTACCTCGAAGTGTGCGTTCTGGAGTATGAACGCAATGCTTCGGTAGAGCTTCGGAAATGCAATCCTTGCGTTGGATCACGGATTGATTTTCTCGGAGATATGCTCGTCGGATGGATCTCCTCCGTCTTCGAGCGGCGTTTTTCTTGGCTTGTTTCAAAGTTTTAGCAGCAGCATTGTCGGCGTTGATTAGGCCTTTCTCTGTCATAGGCCTCTTATAACCCAGTAGACACTGTGCCGAAACGGGTGCGGAATCTTCAACTTGCAGAGCAAGTTTGAGGCTTTGGCCAAAGGAGAGGGCTTTCTTTAGCGTCTCAACAGCAGTTAAACCCTCTTTAGAGTTCTGACAGGCATCTCGCCTAGCCTTGGGGCTAAGCGATCCAGAGGAGAGGGCCTCCTCGTACTTGGCTTGGTCAAACTCCACAACAAGAGTTTCGACAGTCGTTCCAGTGAGGTGAACGTCGGATTGCGCCACCACTTCCTCGTCAGAGAAGCTAGTCCCCAGCGGAGTCGCCATCTTTTGTTTGTTGGAAAATTTGTGAATAAAAGAATTGCGTTTGACTTTATTCTCTCTAACTGTTTAGAAAAAGAATGATTACAACTCTCTCTACTCTCGATTACAATTTGAATTCCTGGTTACAAAAGAGAAGAGAATGATCTGGATTCTCTCCTTTGTTTAATTCTGGGTTCTTCACGGTGGCGATGAGATGCCTCCCTCGAATGTTTGCGTCGAGTTTGCTTCTCGTTGACGATCCGAATATCTATACTCACTGGAACAACGATCTTGTCTGGTTGATAACTCTTGAGGAGTTTCGTGATTCAGAACGAATAACAAACTCTGATAAGAAGAGTTGTTTGAACCGAAAATGATTCGGTTAATAAGCCAAGTATTAACGTCTGGATTTCTCAATGGATGTTGATTCCCCAGACTGTGTAAAGAATTAATTCTCCAACTCTCTCTCTAAGATCCTTTCCAGGAAATCTGATCTCCGCAATCCAAAAAGAGTTCCCCTGACTCTGTTGAGTTTGTTGATATTATAGGGGGATTAGGGGTGTACTTGCCCCCATAATCCGCACCTACATAGGGGTTTAGTTACCCCCATTAATCGGGTGTAACAACCCACGTAAGCCACTCCTCAAATCATGGGTGAAGAGAGCGGTTTTCGAAACTGCCTGGATCGTGTTTGAACAGGTCAGAACTTTGACATGCGTTTTGGCCTGAATTCTGTATTTGAACGCAACATCTGGAGGTGCGTCCTGCAGCGATATTGAGCTGCGTTCTTCGATGTTTGAAGGTACGTTTGGAAGCAGTATAGAGCTGCGTTCGACGTCGGTTGGAGCTGCGTTGGGCAGCGACGATGAGCTGCGTTGGGCAGCGACGATGAGCTGCGTTGGGCAGCGACGATGAGCTGCGTTGGGCAGTAATGATGAGCTGCGTTGGGCAGCGACGATGAGCTGCGTTGGGCAGCGATGATGAGCTGCGTTTGAGCTATGATTGGCAGCGATTGGTGCTGCGTTTGAGTTTTTCTGTCTTTATATATGGATGACACCAATGACCAGTAGAGAAGGTCTTATTCAGGCCATTTGTAACAATTGAGGCATCTCAATAACGCTCTATCAACTGCAGGTCACGATGTCCACTAAGATTTCTTTGCATGGTTTAACCATGTGCTCTTCAGTGTGTCGAATATCATTACACTGCTCATCCGCACCTCTGATAGTTGCTAATATAATATTAGTCATGTTGTTGTCGCAGCCATCAAGATCAATCATCTCACATAAGAAGCTGCATTTGTGTTTGCCGCGGTAGGTGATTGAATTGGTGTTGTGTCCTGATGATGGTACGCAGAGAGGGCTTCCACGTCTTGGTTTGAAGAGGTCGTCAATTTGTAACTTCCATCATCAGTGTTTGATGGGGAATCAGCAATCTTCTATTATTTTTAGACAGCCTACATTTACACACACAACCATTGAGCTTATTGTATTTGCATACATTATATAATTAGGTTGTGGGATAGTGTGACATTGAGTTGAGACAAATTGAGTTCTTACCTTGTTAGAGAGAACAATCATTTGTTATATTGTGCTTAATTGTGAGGATTCACTTGTAATACACTTGTACACCGAAAGAAGTGTGTGGTGAGAGACGGGGTCAAATCCAAGAGGAGTGGCGTCGGTTGACGTGCCTAGGGAGAGGTTGTAACCGAGCACTTGAGGAGTAGGACACGGGCTAGGACTAACACTTAGTGTGTGATGTGTGATTGCATAGTGATTGTATTGTGAGGTGTAAACGTTGTTCGGATGAACGTAGAAAACCCGGTTGTGATAATGGAGATCTCCTCGAGGTGAGGAGCGGAGATGTAGGACGGAAGATCCAAACTCCGTGATCATATTGCTTGTTTGAGTTTGTCTTTGGCGTATTTGTTTTTGCATTCATCTTATATCGCCAATTGTGCATTGCTCATTCATTTCATCCACTATCCTATTTAGATTATTTACGCTTGTGTTGTTTATATATCCTTGCACATACATTGCCTATATCTCTTTGTTAGGATATATCTTGTTGTTCATATTGCTTATCCTAGCTCATATACATTGTTATATTTCATACTTGTTAGGATAACTTGTTAATATATTTTAATTGGCATAAAATCTGATTAGATTAGCATAAGACCCTAATCACCCCCCCCCATCTAGGGTCTAACACTTTCCCCTTACCACGAAAGATGAAGATTGAGTTCGGAGGATTAGCCATCGGTTGGCTTCTCTCGGCTTGCTTTCTTCTGAGGAAGCGTTCGGCCCGCCCTCAGCGCACTTTTAACTCTTTTCAGGTGTTGGATGGTACTACTCCCATAACTTTCAACACGTCCAAAGAGAGGTTGTTGTGATAGGTTTGGAGGATGAAGTCCTCTATGATCGGATCTCGGCAGTTCATCATCTTATTCCGGAAGCGCTTGACGAAGTCGTTGGCTGTCTCATCATCTTCTTGTTTCTCATCAAAGAGTGTCCTACTTGACACCTCGACGTCATCATCAAAGAAGTGAGCGAGGAATAGGCTCTCTAGGTCTTCCTAGCTGTTAATACTTCCGGGTTTGAGACGGTGGTACCAATCGAAGGCAGGTCCGCGAAGGGTGCCAACGAATGACCGAACCATCAGGGCTTCATTGCCGAATATCATGCCCAAGTGGGATTTATAGTAGATCAGATGATGAGTAGGTGAGCCTTTCCCATCGAACGACATGAAGTTGACCAGGTTGAACTTTGCCGGATACGGTATCGAATCCCACTCTCTTGGATAAGGACACGGAATACCGGTCTTCTTCACCTCTCGAGCAGACATCAGAGCATTGATTTTGCTCTCGAGGTCTTTCATCTTTTCGTCCTCGTCTGTATCCTTCTTTGGTCGATTTAGAGGAGGAACTATGGGGTCACCCCCAGTGTTGTCATCATTAGTAGGACCCCTCCCGACGTTGTTGTTCTCAATGGGGCCACCCCTAGCATTTTGGTCAATGGGGGGGATCATCAGCATTGATGTATTCATCCACATCTGAATCGCTTGCTGCTTGGCTAACATTGTTGCGACGGCTGGATTCACCTAGCTGATTCGACAAGGTTCGGATCTGTTGGTCGTGCATTTGTCTCATCTCCTGTATAGCTATTTCCATTTTGATTTTGAATACTTCTTTCTTCTTAGCTAGAGCATCCTCAACCATTTTGGCTACTTCCTCGGTGTTAATCATAAGTGCCTCGCGGGATTGTCCTGGGCTGGATGTCGTATTGTCAAAAGCGATTACGGAGTTGGCATCTGACGCTTTATCATCTGAGGATAATCCCCTCTGCATTCTCTGATAGTCTCTACGTCTAATAGTTCCCGCGCATAACCGAGTTATACGTTAGGATACGTCCGAAAAATGACGGGGACTGAAACTTTGTGTTGACTTCTCTTTATGGACCATATTGATAGTGACCTCTGGGAATTCGTCATCTTGCGTAGCTGATATTTTTCTACGAAAACATCTTGGCTTAGTTTTCAACGCTTCAGAGGAAAGCCTTTGGAATACCGAGACCCTCTGTAGAGCAGCCTTGGGGTAGCTACACGCTGATAATACTGTCCTGATAAGCTCGACACACGTACAATGAAAGTCTGTTTCCCAGGTATCTCTCTTTCGAGATTTATTCGTATCCCAGCCTGATAGTACAACTCATCGACGTTGCGGTCAGAGCAACCTATCGGCTGGTGGGTTGATTCCTCAGATGGAATGTTGTCGTCTGTTCGGCACGTCTTCTTCTGAATAGGTAGCGCTTTATTGGCTTTAGCAGGAGTCACACGTTTGGAATCACACCCATGTGAGGATAAAATTTTAACGGGCTCCTGGTTTTGTGCAGGCATCTCCACCCGTGTAATTACGGGAATCAACTCGTTAGGATGTCGCGTACGACCCCCAGTCTGGATGGTTGCTCGGGGTTCCTTTAACAGTCCTAAGCGTTCCTTAACAGGCGCTTTGCCTTGATCTTCGTGTAAAGGACCCAAGCGACCCTTCAACGGAATTCTAAATTTGGAGAGGTCCACGTCGCCGTAGGGTTTCACCAAAGGTGTGGTGGCAGAAGGAGCGGGATCCGAAGTTAACGAAGGCTGGGGAGTAATGTTGCTTGCTTTTGCCTTAGGCGTTGATTTGGCCTTTGGCATCCAAATTTGTTTGGATCTCGGCGATCTCTTAACCGCCTCCCCCTTTTGCATCTCTTGTGCTTTTCGTACAAGGATCTGGGCATGCGCAAGAAGTGCGTGACGCTTCTGAATGCACTCCTCAAGAGTGAAACGGTTCCGTTTGACACGAACTCATTCATTAGTAGGTGGTTGGGAGGAGGTTCGCGAAACTTGCTGTGGAGATGGCTTAGCCACTTGGCACTTTCTGAATACTAGATCCGCTTGGTAACAGAGTCCATCCACTTGATCTAAAGCCTTGGCGAATTGGCGCGCGAGTCGTTGGCGTTACCTTTAACGTGTTCTCTTTGATAGAGTTGGCGCATCTTCAGCAGTCGACTCCTTGATCAAAGAGTAGTTCAGATCTGCAGATCTGGCTTCATTGGACGCCGATAGATCGTTGCGAGGTGCATCTGAAGTAGCGGTAACGGGGAGATCACTTTCTTGAGTCCTCAGATCTGAAGACCAGCGGATTTATCGGGAGGATGAGACCTTCATGCGCTTGCGAGGAGAGGCGGACCTGGAGGAGGAGGAGGAGACGTACTCCTCGAACTTTTGCTGGTCAAATTCGTATTCGACCTCTTCGTTCACTAGGATCTTGATCGTTGGCTGTGGCACGACAGTCTCGGCAGCGAGGTTATTAGCTCCCACTGTGGTCGCCAGCTTGTTTGGGGAGAAAGTCGATTTGTTTATTATTGTGTTCATTACAACTTCAAACGTTACAATGAAAACAAAAGTTAGTCTTTTTATAAGACCTTTACACAATGAAAACAAAAAAAAGTAAACTTTTGTCAAACAGCGTAACGGACGTTTATCCTCCACTGCCTGCGTGAGATCTTAGCCGGTGACGGGGATGTTGATATATGTGGACTACCAAGCGATCAGCTCGGATCCGGAGCTTCGTTGATTCGTGAATAAATCAAGAAACCGAAGCAATTATCTCGGCAATAGCGAGATAATCACTCTTCTTGAGATCACCGCAACGAGGCAATCTCAAGGATAAGAAACGGGAACTGCAGATCTAATGAACTCTTCTTCTTCGTGTTAAAGAACTCGCTCCGATCTCCTCTTCTCTTCTAAAATTTGTGCTTCTTCAGTCTTCAATCAGCAGGGCTTCACCAACGCTCGAGAATTCCAGATCTGAAAAAATGAAGGTCCTGGGGATGTATTTATAGGCTTAGAGACTCATGTTTTCGGATAAGAACGATCGATTCAATCCTATCTTCAGTTATAACCACTTAACCATGTTCTTGAATGATATCAGATCAATTAAAACAAATCCAGGAGGTTAACGATCAAAAAATAGCTTTAATCTGCCAAAAATAGCATTTCGGGTCTGCAGACACCCGTGGGTGTCTCGGCCAACCTTGGGCCGAGACACTCCTTGGTGTCTGGACCAAGCCTTGGCTGAGACACTCTTGGGTGTCTCCGCTAAGCCTTAGCCGAGACACCTCTTGGTGTCTCGGCCAACCCTTGGCCGAGACACCTCTTGGTGTCTCGCCAAGGCTTGGCGCATTATTCTGCGCGTTGTGTTCGTTTCCGTCGTAACTTCATCGTCCGATCTCGGAATTATGCGATTCAATATGTGTTGGAAAGCTAACGAAGAGATATACAAGCTCCCATGGTAGAATCACATGTGAAGTATATGGGACATGAGGGACGCTTTGTCTTTTGTAAGCGACATGCAGCTCCCGGTCCATTCGTGTTTCCGTTATTCTCAAATTCTGTTGCTTCGCATGGTCCGTCGACTCACTTCATGCGATTGTCGTTATTAAATGAGCTTTTGTTACTCGAATAGTGACGTTCATCATCTTTTTTCTGCCTCGAGCCGCGTGCGGGGACTTATGGGTAATTTTTGAGGCCTACAATTGGGATTCCTAATTTATTTTGGTAACGAATTATTATGATTCCTAATCTATTTTGGTAACAAGTTATTAGGATTTCTAATATAATTTTGGTTTTAGAATTCCTAGTATGTTTTTAGTTTTAGGATTTCTATATATATAGGAACACGTTTTAGGTTTGGGGTGCAGAAAATTAAGGATATTTGGAGCACAGAAAAGATGTATTTTCTGAGCTATTGGTTAGGGTTTTGTTTGGAGAGAATTAGAGATTTGTTGGTGATATTAATTGGTGAGTTTGAGTAATTTGTAATCTTAGTTTATACTCTTCTTCTCTATTAGTAAAAAAACTCTATCCCCTTCTTGCCCCGTGGACGTAGGCAACTTGCCGAACCATGTTAAAATTGATTGTTTGTGTTTGTGGCATTGATTTGGTTCGTTTGGCCTTCTCTTGACGTTCGTTTGATTTGATTTCTCGTAGGACATTGGTTTGATTGTTTGGCTTCCGTAGCGCACAACACTTACGGTTATGTTTCATAGAGGAAGTCTATTGGACACGTGCCCAATGATTGGCCACTTCAGCAAGAGGACATTTTGTCATATTTGGTAATACAGGGTTATTTGCTACATGATGAAAGTCATCTCTCCATAAAAACAGAACCCCTGGCATCATTTTAAATTTAGAATGTACTTATGCTTGATCAAAGATTTCTGGCATCATTTTAAATTTAGAAATTCTATGATAAAAATTTAAGATTGTTGATATCCTGAGACTCAACAGCGAGATTAGCAGATAATACCGAGTTAGCAGCGGGGTTTGGGGTCAATACAGACCATGTCACGGTTCTCTCATTCTCTTATACAACTAATCCCCTATCTGGAATAAGAGAACTGCAAAACGAACATGTTAGAGGACAGGAGCTAGGTTTTCAGGTGATTCCTTTGACGATCAAGTTAGTATAGAGCTTGAGTGGGGAACCAATGAACTGTGTAAGTTCAAAAGTGCATATGATGAAATTAGTCGGCTAGACATGGAGTCCCGATGGCCTCGAAGGGTCCTCAAGACAACCCCCTTTTGACCGAAGTGAGCCTGAAGACCAACCCCCCTTTGTTCCCAAAGGGAGCCTGAAGGCCAACCCTCTTCGGCCATGAAGGGACCCTGAAGACCAACCCCCTTTGGCCCCAAAAGGGGCCTGAAGACCAACCCCCCTGGTGCAATAGGATCTGAGCTCATATTTATACTTAACTAAGAGGGGGAAATACGTAATTGTTCGAGTCTAGACAGACAGGTAGATTGGCAGATAGCTTTACAAGCATCAACTCGATGTGCGATGAGTCACCTTTAATTTGATATGATGATGCTTACATTTAATAATTTAATAACAAATATTCCCCAAAATAAAATTATAGATTTATAATAAATGATAAAAATTTTACCACGTGCATTGCACCTGCAATCCAACTAGTACTTACAAGTGTGTACATGTATATAGTTGTACATATATATGCTTGCATACTTAAATATATGCAATTATATATACTTAGAACTAGAGGTTATGGCAATTTTCCCTCAAAAACAAACAATATACATTTAGAAATATATATATATAAGTATGCATTAATGACCATATCATACTATAATTATATATAAAAATATAAAAATAAAAATAAAAATCGGGCTTGGTTGGGCCCGGCCAGTTGGGCTTCACCACCTTGGCCCGGGTCTGGGCACCGACCCTGGCCCAGTGCCCTGACCCGGGTCCGGCTTTTTCGGGTCTTATCAAGGTAATACAGGGTACTAAAGTTCTCTATGTATTCAAGAATATCACATAATACAGGGTACTAAAGTGTAACCCTTAGAAACTTTAGGGTAATAAAGTGATGTTATTTACAAACTGAACGTATTTATATGCACTATGGGGTAAAACAATATGGCACCAGCATGTAACATTAAGTAAACATGAAGATACCAAAGTGCAATATTTTGAAATTTTAAGGCATTTATCTACAAAATTTAAAAACTATTGGGACATTTATTTGCTCAGTTTTAAAATAAAGACTAGTTAAGTGCAAGACTAGTAAAACTATAGGGTATTTAACTACAATTAGCGAAGAAGAAATGGTAGTGAACCTCATGCTTATAGACAAAAAAAACTCATATACAGTCCAGTGTCACGACATATGTTTAAAAAGTAAAAAAAAAATTATTTAAGCATTTAGTTTAAAAATACATTGCATAGCTAATTGTTCTGGACGAAAAGTATAGCAACTTTCTCCTAGGAAGGTTTACCTAGGAAAACCCCGAGAATTAAACTATTTTGTTTATTTAATGATGGTTTACCTATGAAAAATCCGGGAATTAAAGTATTTTGTTATCTGTAGCTGTAATGTGGGATATACTTGCGCTTCGTTACCTCTGTTAATTTGTGTAATAATGAAAAATAGTATTATGGTAATAAAAAATCTCTTCTCCTAAGTCAAACTCCTAGAATAAACAAATATCAATCACGCAAAAGCACGAAAAATATCGCGAACACAATGACACACGGATATACATGGTTTGGCTTGTAGCCTACGTTCATGGGTGAATGAGGCGTAATAACTCATATCGCGAACACAATGAACACAATGGCTTGTAGCCTACGTTCTTGTAAAGCTTCTCTGGTATCTTTTGAGAGGCGTAATAACTCATACAGCGTGATCCTTGCTGGGATATTAGCCAACTGAGTCATGACATCGAAACGATATGGAGTATTCGAGCTTTCCGGTTTATCTCGTCCAATTGGTCGATTGAAACGAGACTGCTTCGGAACTTGAACCTCTCTATGTTGGGGTTCTTTTTTTTTTGTTTAGCTGGTTGTTGCGGCTTTCCAGCAGCTACAGGAGGAGTTGCAACTACCCCCAGCTCCGTAAGAGTTTTAGCGTTTGGGTTAGAGGTTTCAGGATACTTATAATGGTATTCATTCCCACCCCTGGTAGCCAAAGATTCTTGCTCTTCCTCAGAGAACGGTAAAGCTGGAATTTCTTCGCCATTCTTCTCAGGAATTGCCGAGGCTCCATAACATGACTTCTCTTTTCCCTTACCTTTTAATTTCTTCTTTGATGTGGATGTCGTCCACTGTTCATCTTCAAGCAAATCTGGATAAACCCAAAGGATTTCGCCGTTGGGGGTCGTGTGCGACACTAGCCCTTTTTGGCGCTGTCCATGAGGGTCATCGTTGATGGTTTGCATTTTAACCTTTGATACTGGCTCGGCTTGAAACCAGGATAAAGGAACTGATCCGAAGCTAATAGACACGCGTTTGCACCTACTTTCTTCTCTTTTGGTTTCGGTGTCACGATACCAACATCGATTAAGGTTTGTATTTTGTCTTTTAAGACATAACACGCCTTAGTGGGATGGTGGACCCTTCGGTGATATGCACAATACTTCGGGTCGTTAGTCTTCTTTGCTTCTTCCTGGTTTGTGACCGGTGGAAGTTTGATCTTGTTGTTGTCTAAAAGATATTTGAAGATAACTGGTACTTCATCATCCTTAAAAGAATACTCCTTCGGGAATCTAGGCTCTGAAGTCTTAGGTTGCCTCGAAGGCTGTTGATTCTGATTCGGTGCCAATTGGAAGGATGACTGCTGTTGTTACGGCTGTTGTGATGTTTGATGCGCATCAACAGCAGCTGCAGATCCTCTCCCTCTGCCTTGAGGGTTAAAATTTTGTTTTTGAGGATTAGTTGGTGGCTGACCCCTCTCCAAATTCTTTCTCTTGAGAATTTGTTTTTGAGGATTAGTTGGTGGCTGACCCCTCTCCAAATTCTTTCTCTTGAGAAAGCGTTCAGCTTGCTCACCTCTCACTTTCAACTCTTTTCAAGTTTTAGATAGCACAACCCCCATGACTTCTAATACATCCAACGACAAGTTATTATGACATGTCTGTAGGATGAATTCTTCTGTGAGTGGATCTCGGTAATTTACCGCTTTGTTCTGGAATCGTTTGACGAAGATATCAACTGACTCCCCATCTTTCTGCTTCTCGTCCAACAAGGTGTCAATAGAGACCTCAATGTCGTCGTCGAAGAAATTGGTGAGGAACTATCCTTCCATATCCTCCCAGCTAGTAATACTCCCGGGTTTAAGACGTCGGTACCAATCGAAGGTAGGCTCACGAAAGGTTCCTACGAATGACCGGACCATCAAGGCTTCGTTTCTGGATATTGCGCCAAGATGCGACTTGAAATAGATCAAGTGTTGAGTGGGTGAACCCCTGCCATCAAAAGGAGTAAAGTTAATCAAATTAAATTTTGGGGGATAAGGAATCAGATCCCACTCCCTCGGGTACGGGTATGGAATGCCCGTTTTCTTCACTTCTTGGGCCGTCATCAGAGCATTGACTTTGCTCTCGAGATCTTGCATCTTCTTGTCCTCTTCCTCACTCTTCTTCAAGTAGACCTATGGAGGTTGAGTAGATGACTTAACTAGACCGCTTCCAGAATTGTCTTTATCAAGAGGAGGATCAGCAAAGATAGTCTCATCTTCTTCATTATCGACCTCAGTTATACATACAGGTATAGCGTTACGCTGGCTGGATTCTGCTTTTTGGCTCGATTCCGGTTGATGTTGTTGAGCTTGCAAATCTCGCATCTGCTGCATTGTCAACTCCATCTCGGTTTTGATTTCAGCTCTAATTTCCTCGCGTTGTTTAGCCAATGCAATATAAACAAAAAAGAAAAGATAATACAGATAATCAAAAAAGCAAAAATGCAATGTAAACAGTATGTAAAAGCAAAATGAGGAAATGCTATTAATAAATTCTCTTGATACCCTATTAAAAGAAAAGATAATACAGATAATCAAAAAAGCAAAAACGCAATATAAACAGTATGTAAAAGCAAAATGAGAAAATGCTATTAGTCAGTAATTGAGACTTGTTAACCGTATTTATTGAGCCACAAGTTGCTACAATGTGAAGAAAGAAATTTATTAAAGGATTAATGAAAAACTACCTAGAATTATCAGATTATTCTAGCAATTATAAAGGTGATGAAGTCTGAGACTACAATCAATTTATCACAGGAGATTGAAGTTATAGTGAATTTGGATTATCGAATATTGAACAAATCATTGTTTTCGTCGAAAGTTGTTTCCATTGTCGATTCCATTAAAACTTAAATCGTTTACAGATAATTATAATAAAAAATAAGCAAATTACAACTCTCTTGGAAAATAACACAGAAATCGTTTATCGACTCCTGTTTTGTGGGACTTTGCCTGTGCCGGGAGTGCTTTGACTCGTGGACCACCAAATCACAGATTGTGAAGGGGTTTAGAGATTCTTCCTTCGTTTATCGAAGTAGGAATTTAAAGTGAATATCTTTTCAAAGTAAGATGATCACTCTTCTTAAGATCAAGTCAAAGCTCGAATCTCAAGGAATCACACGAGGAACTCAATTGTTATTTTCTCTCTGCTCTCTATGCTCAGATCTGCTCCAATCTACTCGATCCTCGTCAGTAATGACCCTAGGCGGGTATTTATAGCCTCTGGGACACTTTAACTGAAAATACAATCATGTAAAGAAGTTAAGGCTGCGAGACAGTGTTTACTGTCTCGACGACCGAGACAGTGTTTGCTGTCTCAGCTTCCGAGACAATAAAGACTGTCTCAAAAACATCCAACTGCCAGACAGTTTCTATTGTAACTTCCTTCCCACGTTTCAAACTCTGTTATTTTGGCAGTTATCCACGTTATTTTCACCCACGATGTTTCCCATGTTCTTTGACAGTTGATGGACACGTGTGTGGCAGTTATTTCAACAATTTTTAACCGTCTCAGAACTATCTTGCGTGCGAGACAGTAAATGCTGTCTCGCTGGCCGAGACAGTATATGTTGTCTCGCTGGCTGAGACAGTATATGCTGTCTCGCTAGCTGAGACAGTAAAAGCTGTCTCGCTAGCCGAGACAGTAAATATTGTCTTGCTGCGAGACAGTAAACACTGTCTGTGATCTTTTGGGTAATCTTTTCTATGTTTGGATATCTATCAGTATTTTTTGACGCCTACAGATACCCCCTCCAAAGTATTCCAGACTCATTCTTTTATAGAGGAGTCTGGGATACTTTGGATAAGATAGATTTTACTTACGATCCCTTCAATGCTTGGTGAGTAGATCGTGTAGAAGAATTCATAAAATGGCTTCGGTTCTTGATCTCTTCATCCTTTAGTCTATTCAGTTATTTGTAGAATAGCTAATACTCTTCCGGTACTACGTTTATCGCTCGACCGTTATCGAGATCTTGAATCGAAGATGGTATTTCTTTTACTTTTGTCACCAAATTGATACTTGTATGTACTTCGAGAGTTCGCCAGGTTATCCTTAAGAATATTCAGAGTAATATTCTCCAGAAACTGCCTGTCGAATGTAGGAAAACAGTTTCCTTAAGAATATTCAGAGTAATATTCTCCAGAAACTGCCTGTCGAATGTAGGAAAACAGTTTAGACTCGTGTACCTATTGGAGTATCTAATATTCTCCAGAAACTGCCTGTCGAATGTAGGAAAACAGTTTAGACTCGTGTACCTATTGGAGTATTTATGTGTATCAAAACACCATGACATCGCCTGACAACTGTCACTGTCCCGCGATACGAGACAGCTTATACTGTCTCGAGGTGCGAGACAGTGTATGCTGTCTTGCGGTGCGACACAGTATATGCTGTCTCGCTGTGCGAGACAGTATATGCTGTCTCGCACGGCGAGACAGTGAAGTCTGTCTCGCACGGTGAAGTCGGGATTATCAAACCCCGATTTAGGGTTTTTTAGGGTTTTTTTTCACGTCGATTTTGCAGCGACTTTTGGGCGATTTTCCAGCGATCTTCTGCCAGTATTCGGCCTTTTCTTCTTCTCTTTGTTCTTGATTTGTGTGGAGCTCTTGCCTGGGGAGATTCCTCTTGAAGCCCGAAGAAAAAAATCTAGGTTTGCCCTTTGAAATCTCAATTTCTTGTCCTTCTACTTTGCATGCGACATTTCAAACATATTCTGTGATATTTTCATCAATTCTATATCCAAAACCCTAATTTTCTCGTTGGATTTCAATGTAGATCACATTTTCATCATGTCGCCGTGTAGATCTCGAGTTCCCCGGGGTCGTCCAACTGTTCAGACTGCTGAGGGGGCTACTCCTATTGTTGCTTCGCATGGGGGTATACTTCTTTCACTCTTTCACGAATTTAAATACTGTATCTTGTCAATTTCATACGTAAATATCCGTATTTGTATGTAAATCCTCGTTTGTATCCTTTGAGATACATTCGAGAAGAGCCGGTATCCTCCTTTGAGGGGATCGATGCTAAAAGGTGTGTATGTTGGAAAAATTGCAATGAAGAGAATAAAAGAAAATTGACTTGTATTTCTTTGATTCCGATTACAATCTGATTACAAAAGAGAGGAAAACAAATTTGGTTTTCTCCTTTGTTTAAAACTGGGTTCTTCAAGGTAGCGATGGAGTGCCTCCTTCGATTGTTCACGTCGAATTTGCTCTTCATTGACGATCCGACCGTCTTTTATCTCGTGGGAACGATGAACTTTTGTGGAAAGTTTTATGAGTAACTCTTGGACGAGTTTAAGAACTCTGAACGAGTTAGAACTCTGTGGATAGAGTTGTTAAAACCGAAAATTCGGTTAATGATCAAGCATATATTCTGTTGTTGAAGAATCCTCTTAGATTTGATCTTCTGAATTTGATTCAAATCTTCTATCTCTAAGGAATTCGCCTCTCCTGCCTCTCTGTGTGGTTGAGATTCTCCAGAGTCCTCTCTGCTGCCTCTTCGTATCCAAAAAAACCAGCCTTTCACTCAGTTGAGTTTGTTGAGTTTTTATAAGTGGATAAGAGGTTGTAACTGCCCTCTAAATCCGCTCCTAAGTGGGCTTGATTTCCTCAGATCGTGGGGAAACAGTTCTAAAACCGTTCAGCTCGTATTTGAACGAGTCAAACGCCCAATCTGGCGTTCAGAACCCAACATCGCCTCTTAGAATTGAGACGCGAGGTTGGGTATTGGCTGAACACCAATGAACGCGAGGGTCGCTCACGTTTGGTTTATTATAATTTGGAAACGCGAGGGTCGGTGTTGGTTGAATTCCCCCGAACGCGAGGGTCGCTCGTGTTTGGCTTGTTATAGTTTGGGAACGCGAGGGTCACCTGCATTTCCATTATTATGACGCGGGGATGACTTCCGCGTTTTAGAAGGGATTAGTTGGTTGTGACCTCTTCTACAGAGCGTTGCAAGGACCGTTGTTCAGTAATCCTAGCTTTAGCTGTTGTAGAATGTGAAAGTCGTCAGATTGTAACCTTCACTGTAGATTATGAAGACTGCTGAATAGAGTTTTCATCAGTTATCGGAAGTGTCGTTGAATTGTAACTCTTCCCGATTTATGTGAAAAGTCCTCTATTTGCAGCTTTCGCTCGACGGCACGAAAACTATTTGATTGTAGTTTCCATTGTTGGAACTTGACGGGAATCAAACATCCATAGTGACTTTTAGACGAATATTTGCCCACAGCTCTCTACCAAGCAACTCACCAACTATGTCTAACCTTTTATTTCTAAAATCATCACACTGCTCATCAGCATCTCTAATAGTTGCTAATATTAGTGTAGGCAATAAAAATTGCCTTTAATCCTTATCAGAGAAGTTCAGAACAAAACTCCTAAAACCTCGCCCGAAATAGCAGAAAAAGGGTGAAACACAGATATCTCCCAAACCGTAAGGAATTTGGCAAAATGGAGGAAGCGAACCAAAGCCTTCGGCTAGGTTCGGATGGCTCCATCTCGTCGAGATAGGCGATTTTCAT